>NW_027250702.1:1375000-1718750 GCF_044704955.1 Pristiophorus japonicus | reverse complement strand
GGGACGTACGCTTGTCTTTACTAAACTTTTTCTCTTTACATACCTATAGAAACTTTTGCAATCCGCCTTAATGTTCCCTGCAAGCTTCTTCTCGTACTCCATTTTCCCTGCCCAAATCAAACCATTTGTCCTCCTCTGCTGTGTTCTAAATTTCTTCCAGTCCCCGGGTTCGCTGCTATTTCTGGCCAATTTGTATGCCACTTCCTCGGCTTTAATACTATCCCTGATTTCCCGTGAGAGCCACGGTTAAGCCACCTTCCCTTTTTTATTTTTACGCCAGACAGGAATGTACAATTGTTGTCGTTCATCCATGCGGTCTCTAAATGTCTGCCATTGCCCATCCACAGTCAACCCCTTAAGTATCATTCGCCAATCTATCCTAGCCAATTCACACCTCATACCTTCAAAGTTACCCTTCTTTAATTTCTGGTCCATGGTCTCTGAATTAACTGATTCATTCTCCATCCTAATGCAGAATTCCACCACATTATGGTCACTCTTCCCCAAGGGGCCTCGCACAACGAGATTGCTAATTAATCCTCTCTCATTACACAACACCCAGTCGAAGATGGCCTCCCTCCTAGTTGGTTCCTCGACATATTGGTCTAGAAAATCATCCCTTATGCACTGCAGGAAATCCTCCTCCACCGTATTGCTTCCAGTTTGGCTCGCCCAATCTATGTGCATATTTAATTCACCCATTATAACTGCTGCTCCTTTATTGCATGCACCCCTAATTTCCTGTTTAATACCCTCCCCAACATTACTACTACTTTGGAGTTTGGCCAACATTTCCAGCACACATTCTTGAACAGTCAGTTTAACTTGTCCTTTGTTGAAATAACACCTTTAACCAAATTTTTCTCCATTCGCAGGTCAGTAATACAGCTTTATAACCAACTTCAGTGGTTTGAAAAGCGGTATATAAATGTCCAAAATCCTTCTCGGGGAAGCATATTAAATAATACAGATTATTGCAGGCATTGTGTCCAACACTGAACAGATCCGCTGCGAGCAGCGTTCAAACCAGCGCGGGTAAACAATGGCAGTGTACAACATGTTAAATTCTCAAATCTCCCAACCTGCACTGTGTGGTAAATCTCCTCAATGACTATTGCGCTGCATCCGTGCTGTTCAATTTGCTGCAAATTCATCAAATCATAAGCGATCATATCGATCAGTGGAATATCAAATCCTCGGATATATTATGGTTATATCAGATGTTGATAACAGTTGGAATCCCACATTGCAATTTATTCTTATTTGATGCGATGCGATTACCCGTACATCAATTTATGATGCCTGTTAAAGCCACAGGTACTCAGATGAAAATCTATTCCCCGATTATGAATGTGACTGATACTGAACTGGCACTGTTCCAGCAGAGACCACTCTCCCTTCAGCTCTTCCTCGTGGTTTTTAATCTTCATCAACTTTTCAGCTCAATAAAGACTGAGTTTGGGTTAAAATCTTACTCCCGGAGACATTAAGAACAAAAAGAAACAAAAATGGGAAGCCAGAGTAGGATACATTTCCCATCGAGCCTGCTCGCTATTCATTAAGATCATTGCTGATATTTGATATTTACGCCACATTTCCAGCCAAGCCCCGAGTTCTTAATTTCCTTGGAGTCCTAAACTTTATTTGTGATAAACAGTTTTTGAGAACTTTTCCACCAATACAGACAACCGGATCTTCGTTACTAAGCCTGATTCTCGCAATTAAACATGTCAATTTATCGAATCTCTTCGGATATTACAGACAGGGAGTTTCATGATTGACGGGACATTGTTGAATTAATGTATTGCTCTGAGCGTTCATTCTCAATACCTCCGTTTAGATTTTTATGATATTCCATTGTAAGCATGAGTGGCAAGAAACTCTCACACTGCTGTGCCCAGCTGACTGGCACTACTGGGGTAAGGTAACCTGAGCATCTAAAGGCAAGTTTCGTTTGTGTGAAATCAGGCATCCAGTCTCGTGATCAGCAGCCTCTCCAAGTAGGACAGCATCAGCAGTTCTCACATAAACTGCATCCAGATTGGATCGCTATTTGGACTTACGTTGGTTTCCCACTTTCGCCATCAGACTGTCTGGTCAGTGATGTTTCTGGATAAATTGCATAAATATATATCTCCATTTATGATCGCTTCTCTCCCACCTGTTTAAGTATTCAGCCCCATTGTTCTCCACCTTTTACTCTTTATTCCATGCAATCGCGTAATTCACACTCGAATATACTTTGTATTGCCTACACCAGTAATGTTTCAAGATTTCCAGGTTAATGTTTCCAGCCAACACGTTATGATTGAACCGAGTGCTGGCATCATTTTAGGGAGATGAGTAACTTTAAAGTTTCTGTTTCAGTTAATTGCTCCTGGACCAATTTCTGGATGATCGGTCAGTTTACATGTTGGTTTATGTAATGATCACTTGTTCAGTTTCTGTCAGCTGGGTCACTTTGGTTGTGATATTTTCGGTTATGGTCAATTGGTCAGTTTCTGGGTGATCGGTCAGCTTACATGTGTTGGGTTAGGTGATGGGCAATTGGTCAATTTCTGATAATGGCTTGGGCCTGTCTGGCTCCGTCGAGCATGATTCTCTTACATTCAGAGTCGTGGGATTAAAACGCACATATGGCGGTTTTGTGTCTTGCAGGTTTAGACTGATTTCAAAGGTGATCCCCGCTCTGAATTATTGTGCAAATAGTTCAAGGGATGTTTGATCTTACTGCTATTCGACACAGGTTCAGAGAATCTCTCACCGATTCCGACTTTGTCCAGCATCTTGGTGCTAATGATGTAAATTAATACAATTTCAACCGCAGCTCGGCATCAGTTCGGCTCACTGGCACTTCCGGCTGTGTCTCCATTCAGCACTAATAGTTGGGAGAAAATAATGAAGAATTTGTACTGCGCACAGTTTTCATCTCCATTGCTCATTAAACTTATAACTTGATCAAGAGGGTGTGCCATCAAGGTTCACCAGCTTGAATCCTTGGAGGTGAGGGCTGTCCTATGTGGAGAAATTGAGTTAATTGGACCTGTATACTCAGGTGTTTAGAACAATGAGAGGCAAACTGATTGAAACGTATGGGGGTCATTTTGTATTAAACAAAAACAGTTATTATGCAGATACAGCAAGTAATCAGGAAGGCAAATGGAATGTTGGCCTTTGTTGCAAGAGGAATGGAGTATAAAAGCAGGGAAGACCTGCAGTAACTGTATAGGGTATTGGTGAGGAAACACCAGGAGTACTGCGTACAGTTTGGTCTGCGTATTTAAGCAGAGATATACTGACTCCCGCAATTAAACACGTCAGTTTACTTGCCGTAGTCTGATCTACATCTACTAGCGAGGGAGTTTGACGATTGAAGGTACGTTGTTTTATGGATTGGATTGCTCTGAGTGTTCTTCCTTAATAGCTCCATTTAAATATATTCTGTTCTGTTGTAACATGAGTGAGAATTAACTCTCACTGCTATGCCCACCTGACTGGCACTAATGCAATAACGTAACCTAAGCATTTAAGTGCAGGTTTCCTTTTGTGTGAGAATCAGGCATCCAGACAAGTGATCAGCAGTCTCTCCAAGAAGGACAACATTCACCACTTCTCACAGAAAATGCATCCAGCTTTGATCCATGTTAGCACTAACCTTTCGCCATCAAACTGTCTGGTCAGTTATTTTTTTGGACAGTCCCGAATTGCGTAAATATGTATCTCCAGTTATGATCGATACTCTCACGCCTGTTTGAGTATTCAGCCCCATTGTTCTCAACCTTTTACTGTTTATTCCATGCAATTCCTTTATTCTGACTCGAATATTCCTTGAATTTCTTACACCAGTAATGTTTGAAGGTTTCCAGCATAATGTTTCCAGCAAACGCTTAATGCTTGTACTGAGTGCAGGCATAATTTTAGGGGGATAGGTTGCCTTAAGGTTTCTGGTGCAGTTAATTGGTCCTGTACCAATTTCTGTGTGATCGGTCAGTTTACACGTGTTGGGTGAGATAATGATCACTTGTTCAGTTTCTGGCTGCTGGGTAACTTTGGATGTGTTAGTTCCGGTTATGGTCAATTGATCAGTTTCTGGGTGATAGGTCATCTTACATGTGTTGGGTTAGGTGATGGGCAATTGGTCAGTTTTTGATAATGAGTTGGGCCTGTGTGGCTCGGTCGAGCATGATTCTCTTAATTTTAGATTTGTGGGGTTTAAACCCCGTTTGGCGCTTTTGTACTTTGCAGTTTTAGGCTGATTTCACAGGAGACCCAGAACTCTGAATTCATGGACAAATAGTTCAAGCGATGTTTGATATGAATGCTATTCGACAACAGTTTCAGGGTATTACTCCCCGATTCGAGATTCCAGATTCTTGCTGCTAATCATTGAATTATATTTAATTTCACCGCAGCTCGGTGTCAGTTCAGCTCATTGGGACTTCGGGCTGTGTTTCCATTCACGACCCATCGGTGCGAGAAAACAATGAATAATTTGTACTGTGTACAGTTTTCGTCTCCTAAGCTCAGGAAACTTAAAACTTACTTTAGAGGGGGTGCGATCAAGGTTCATCAGCTTGATTCCTTGGAGGTTAGGGCTGTCCTATGTGGAGAGTTTGAGTTAATTCGATCTGCATACTCAGATGGTAGAACAATGAGAGGCAAACTGATTGAAACATATTGGGGTGCTTGTACATTTAGCATATAAAGTTAACATGCAGATACAGCAATTAATCAGGAAGGCAAATGGAATATTGGCCTTAATTGCAAGGGGAATGGAGCATCATTGCAATGAACTCCTGCTGCAACTGTAACAGTGTATTGGTGGGGCCTCACCGGGAGTACTGCGTACAGTCTTGATCTCCGTGTTTATGGAGGGATATACATGAATTGGAGGCTGTTCAGAGAACGTTCACTAGGTTGATTCCGGAGATAAGTGGTTTGACTTATGCGGATGGCTGAGTAAGTTGGGCCTATACACATTGAAGTTCAGAAGAATTAGAGATGATATGATTGAAACTTATGAGATAATGATGGGGTTCGACAAGGTGGATGCCGAGAAGATATTTCAACTGATAGGGGAAAGATAAATTAGTGGACATAATCTTAACATAAGGGGCAACCTATTTAATATCTAGATGAGGAGAAAGCTTTCCCTCAGGTGGTTGTAAATCTGTGGAATTCCTTGCCCGAGAGAGAGGTGTAGGCTGGGTCATTGAATATTCTTAAGGCGGAGATGGAGTTATTTTTGAGCGATAAATGTCCAAAGTGTTATAGGGAGCGGTCAGGGAAGTAGAGCATAGCGCATGAGCAGATCAGCCATGATCTTATTGAATGGCAGAGCAGGGCTTGCGGGGCCAAATGGCCGACTCCTGCTCCTATTTCTTATGTTATTATGAATGGATTTCCTAGAGGGCTTGGAGCTTCAAACTCAGAGGTGAGTGCGCTGCAAGCTCATCCACGGAAGACAGATGACGATTCAGCCAACCTTTAAGTGATGGTACAACTCACACCTCAGCATTGCCAATTCTTCTGATTCGGGACAAGGAAAGGCTCAGTGTTCGTTGGTGTCCTCCTTGATGTTTTTCCTGACTCCCTTCAACCTCCCCTTCGGTTTGTCTATCTCCTGGACTGTTTGCTGGAGAGTGTTCTCTTCATCACTTTGAACCAGCTGCAGTGAGACCAATCGGGCTGCCTAGAACCGGCTATCCATTGACTTTCAATTTGCTCTCCCCCATGGTTACACAGACTGACGCTACCAGACAGCCACTAGTGTTGAGGGCGTTTCCCCACCGTGTCTCGATGTCTCCTTCTCTGTAGCTTTGCACACAGCCTAAATCACACTTCGGAGTTTGGACAACATTTCCAGCACGCCTACTTGAACAGTCAGTTTAACTTTTCCTTTGTTGAAATAACTCCTTAAAGCAACGTTTGCTCCATTAGTAGATCATAGGTTTCTAGCCGATGCATTAGTCTCTTGAAAAGCGGAAAAGAAATATCCAAATTCCTTCCACGGATTAAAGAATGCAGACTATTGCAGGCATTGTGTCCAACACTGAGCAGGTCCGCTGCGAGCAGGATTCAAAAACCAGTGCAGTTAAACAATGACACTGTGCAACATTTTAAATTCTCAAATCTCCCACCCTGCACCGTGTGCTAAATCTCCTCAATGACAATTGCACTGCATCCGTGATGTTCAATTTGCTGCAAATTCAACAAATAGAAAAGAATCGCAGCGACCAGTAAAATAGTCAAAACCTCCGATATATTAAGCATATATAACATGATGAGCACAGTTGCAATTTCACATTGCTTTTTATTCATATGTGTTGCGATGCAATTTCCAGTTCAGCGATTTGTGGTACCTCTTTAAGCCACAGGTACACAGATCAGAATCTCTAACCCTATTCTGAATGAACCTGACACTGCACTGGCAATGTTCCAGCAGAGAGGGCTGTCCCTGCATCTCTTGCTCATGGGTTTAAATCTTCATCCATTTTTCTGCTAAATAAAGACAGAGTTTGGGTAAAAATCTTATTTCCTGAGACATTAACAACATAACGACATAAGAATTATGAGCCGGAGTACGCCACATATGCAATCGAGCTAGCGCCGCTATTCATTAAGACCATGGCAAATCTTTGACCTCATCTTTTCAACCCGAACCGCTTGTCCTTCATTCCTTTAGATTCCAAAACATTACTATTGATGAAACGTTTCTGAGACCTTTACCACCAATACAGACAATCGAATCTTCGTTACTGAGCCTGACTCCCGCAGTTAAACATTTTAGTTTACCTGTTGTTGTCTGATCTGCATCTACTATGGTTATCCAGTCAGGGAGTTTGTCAATTGAAGGGACATTGTTTTATTCATTAGTTTGCTCTGAGAGTTTGTCCGTAATAGCTCTATTTAAATATATTCTGTTCCACTGTAACATGAGTGAGAATGAACTCTCTCACTGCTATGCCCACCTGACTGGCACTTATGGGATAAAGTAACCTGAGCGTCTAAGTGCAGGTTTCCCTTTGTGTGAGAATCAGGCATCCAGTCAAGTGATCAGCAGCCTCTTCAAGAAGAACAGAATTCTCCACTTCTCACAGAAAATGCATCAAGATTTGATCGATACTCGCACTAACGTTGGTTCTACCTTTCGCTATCAAGCAGTCTGGTCATTGATGCTTCAGGGCTTTCCCTCATTGTGTCAACATGTATATCACGGTAAATCGCTTCTCTCACGCCTTCCGAGCATTCAGCCCCATT
This sequence comes from Pristiophorus japonicus, assembly GCF_044704955.1. Lineage (NCBI taxonomy): Eukaryota > Metazoa > Chordata > Chondrichthyes > Pristiophoridae > Pristiophorus > Pristiophorus japonicus. The sequence goes on along the minus strand of NW_027250702.1, from coordinate 1,711,490 downwards.
GCTATTTACCTTTCACTGTTTATTCCATGCAATCGCTTTATTCAGACTCGAATATTCTTTGAATTTGATCCATCGGTAATATGACCAGGTTAATATTTCCAGCCAACACTTAATTACCTCTGAATTAGACCGAGTGCTGGCATCATTTTAGGGCGATGGTTAACTTTAACGTTTCTTGTTTAGTTAATTAGTACTGGAGCAATTTCTGTGTGACGGTCAGTTTACATGCGTTGGTTTATATAATGATGCGTTGGTCAGTTTGAGGTTGCTGGGTCAGTTTACACGTATTGTGTTAGGTGAGAGGCAATTGTTCAGTTTGTGTTAATGGCTTGGGCCTGCCTGGCTCAGTTGAGCGTGATTCTTGTAATTTTTTATTGTTGGGTTTGAAACCCCCGTTTGGCGGTTTTGTGCTATGCTGTTTTGGGCTGATTTCACAGGCGAACCCGAGCTCTGAATTCATGGCCAAATAGTTCAAGGGATGTTTGATATAAATGCTATTCGGCAACAGTCTCAGGGTATTGATCCCTGATTCGAGATTAACTCCAGATTCTTGCTGCTAATGATTGCATTTTATTTAATTACACCCGCATCTCGCGGTCACTTCAGCTCACTGGGACCTCGGGCAGTGTTCCACTCACCACCTATCGGTGCGAGAAATCAACGACTCATTTGTACTGTGTACATTTTTGGCTTCCTTAGCTGATGAAACTTACAACTTCCTTTAGAGTCGGTGCAATCAAGGTAACCAGATTGATTCCTTGGATATGAGGGCTGTCCTTTGAGGAGAGATTGAGTTAATTGGACCTGTTTCTTCTGGTGTTTAGAACAATGAGAGGCAAACTGATTGAAACGTATTAGGAGTATTTGTGCATGAAACACAAAAAGTTAGTATGTAGGTAGAGTAAGTAATCAGGAAGGCAAATGGAATGTTGGCCTTTATTGCAAGGGGGATGTTTGTGCAGCCATTACTATGGTGACATGGGGGATGGGCTAATATTTGACCACTTTACAATTAATACAAATTGTACGAATAGATAAGCCCCTTTCAGCTCACCTTGGTCTTTTGGATTGTTTGTCGATGCACAACTGTGTGAGTCACGTTTCTGAAGTATCAATACATGATTATGCAGCCCCTTTGTATACCTCTCATTATTGACATTTTTTAAAAAACATAGTGTTTATATGACGAAGTAAAAGCTGTTAATTACTTCGACCAGAAAAACACTTGCATAAAGGGCATGTAAATAACAAACGATTTTCAATATAGGTAAGTGTGAGGTGGTGCATTTTGGCACGAGGGATACGGACTCTACTTACCCTGGGGAAACTGAGAATAAATGGGGTAGATTTGCAAAGGGATTTTGGGGTTCAGTTACACAAATCACTGAACGTAGCAACAGAGGTTAATAAGGACATCAACGTGCAAATAAAGCACTGTAGTTCAGTTCCAGAGGATTATAATTCCAAAGCACGGAAATTATTTTAAACCTGTATCGAACCTTGTAAGATTGTCTCATGGTTTGAGCCGGTGGGGTGCCAATATATCATATCTCTATATATGCTTTTCAGTGCTTGCTGCTGCTGTCGTTGTTGTAAAAGCTGTTGTAAATATTGTTGTTTGATACTTTGCCTACTTGTGAAAATGTCGCGCTAAAATGAGTTTCTGACCCATTCAGTAAAAAAGAATAGAGGTAAAATTGGTGTGTTGGAGCTGAGGATATTAGATTGGGATGGGAGTCACGGACGATACTATGTTTTGGTGGGGAGGAGCTGAGGATATGATGTGGCGTGGAGAGCAGCTGAATATATTATGTGGGGTGGAAAGCAGCTGAAGATTATATGTGGGGTGGAGAGGAGCTGATGATATTGCGTGGGGTGGGGAGGGTCTGAGGATATTGCGTGGGGTGGGGAGGGTCTGAGGATATTGGGTGGGGTGTGGAGGGTCAGAGGATATTGGGTGGGGTGGGGAGGGTCTGAGGATATTGGGTGGGCTGGAGAGGGTCTGTGGAGATTCGGTGGGGTGTGGAAGGTCTGAGGATATTGGGTGGGGTGGGGAGGAGCTGAGGATATTGGGTGGTGTGTGGAGGAGCTGAGGATATTGGGTGGGCTGGAGAGGGTCTGTGGAGATTGGGTGGGGTGAGGAGGGTCTGAGAATATTGGGTGGGGTGGGGAGGAGCTGAGGATATTGGGTGGTGTGGGGAGGAGCCGAGGATATTTAGTGGGATGGAGAGGGACTGAGGATATTGGCTGGTGTGTGGAGGAGCTGAGGATATTGGGTGGTGTGGGGAGGAGCCGAGGATATTTAGTGGGATGGAGAGGTACTGAAGATATTGGGTGGTGTGTGGAGGAGCTGAGGATATTGGGTGGTGTGGGGAGGAGCCGAGGATATTTAGTGGGATGGAGAGGGACTGAGGATATTGGGTAGTGTGTGGAGGAGCTGAGGATATTGGGTGGTGTGGGGAGGAGCCGAGGATATTTAGTGGTGTGGAGAGGAACTGAGGATATTGGGTAGTGTGTGGAGGTGCTGAGGATATTGGGTGGTGCTGCAAGGAGCTCAGGTTATTAAGAGGAGGGCTGAAAGAGGGCTGGGAAATTATGAATGGGTTGAGCAGGGTCGATGTGAAGAAAATATTTAAATTTGAGGGAGAAACCAAAACTAGGGACCCATAAATACAATATAGTTGCTCATAAATCCAATAGGGAAATTAGGGTATTCCAGACAGAGAGTTTGAAGATTGACGGGACATTCTTGAATCAATGTATTGCTCTGAGTGTTCATCCTCGATATCTCTGTTTAAACATATGATATTCTATTGTAAGCATAGGTGGGAAGAAACTCTCATACTGCTGTGCCCAGCTGACTGGCACTACTGGGATAAGTTAACCTGAGTATCTCAAGGCAGGTTTCCTTTGTGTGAGAATCAGGCATCCAGTCTCGTGATCAGCAGCCTCTCCAAGAAGGACAGAAAACACCACTTCTCACATAAAATGTATCCAGATTTGATCGATATTGGGACAGACGTTGGTAGCTAAGTTTCGCCATCAGACTGTCTGGTCAGTGTATTTTCTGGACAGTACCAAATTGAATAAATATGTACCTCCAGTTATGATCGATTCTCGCATGCCTGATTGAGTATTCAGCCCCGTTGTTCCCCACCTTTTACTGTTTATTCCTTGTAAACGCTTTATTCAGAGTCGAAAATACTTTGAATTTCCTACATCAGTAATGTAACTCGTTTAATCTGTCCACCTAACACTTAATGATGAGACCATTTTTGGGGAATGCATAACGTTAAGGTTTCTGGTTAAGTTAATTGGTCCTGGACCAATTTCTGGATGACCGGTCAGTTTACATGTTGGTTTATACAATGGTCACTTGTTCAGTCTCTGTCTGCTTTGTCATTTTGGAAGTGTTAGCTTCGGTTATGGCCAATTGGTCAGTTTCTGGGTGATAGGTCAGCTTACATGTGATGGGCTAGGTGATGGGCAATCAGTCAGATTGTGATCATTGCCTGGGCCTGTCTGGCTCGGTCGAGCATGATTCTCTTACTTTCAGAGTGGTGGGGTTTAAACGCCCGTTTGGCGGTTTTGTGCTTTGCAGGTTTAGACTGATTTCAAAGGTGAATCCTGCTCTGAATACACAGCAAATAGTACAAGGGGTGCTTGATATCAATGCCATTCGACAACAGTTGCAGGGAATCGCTCGCTGTTTCCGGACTTTCTCCAGCATCTTGATGTTAAAGATGTAAATTAATACAATTTCAACCGCAGCTCGGGGTCAGTTCGGCTCACTGGGACTTCTGGCTGTGGCTTCATTCTCCAATCGGTTGGAGAATATAACGAATAATTTGTACTGTTTACAGTTTTGGTCTCCACACTTCAGGAAACTTCAAACTTTCTTTAGAGGACGTGCAATCAAGTTTCATCAGATTGATTTCTTGGATGTGAGGTCAGTCCGATAAGGAGACATCGGGTTAAATGGACCTGTATACTCTCGTGTTTAGAAGAATGAGAGGCAACCTGATTTAAAATTATAGAATTCATAGCGGGTTTGAACTTTCAACCTCAGAGGTGAGTGCGCTCCAAGCTGAGCCAAGGAGACATGTAGCGACTCAACCAAACTTTATATTAGTGGCGGAACTCGCAGCTCAAAATTCCCAAATCTTCTTCTTCGGGAGACAGGGAGGCTCAATACTCATTAGTTTCCTCCTTGTTGTTTATCTTGACCATCTTCAAGCTCTCCTTCAAATTATCTGTCTCCTGGACTGTTTGCTGGAGAGTTCACTTTTTCACTTTAGTCTGTCTGCTGTGATAACCTTCCTGTTGATTAAAATCAGCTTTCCAGTGACTTTGAATTTTCGCTCCCCTGGGTTACACAGACTGACGCTACCAGATGGAAAGTAGTGTTGACAGCGGTTCCCCTCATCCTCTCGCCGCCTCCTTATCTGTACGTTTCCAAAGAGCCCGAATCACACTTTGGGAAATAGATCAAAATTCGCAGCACGCCTTCTGGAACAGTCAATTTAATGTTTTCTTTGTTGCATTAGCACCTCTAATCAAAATCTGCTGCATTAGTATCTTCATTACTGAGCTTGACTTTCGTAATTGAACAGATCAATTTACCAAATCTCTTTGGGTTCTCCAGACAGGCAGTTTGATGATTGAAGGGACAATGTTTCAATTATTCCGATGCTCTGAGTGTTCATCTTCAATACCTAATGTTAAATATATTCCGTTCTATTCTAACCATGAGTTGCAATAATCTATCACACTTCTGAGCCCAGCTGCCTATCACTAATAGGTAAGGCAACCTGAATGTCTCAGTGCAGGTTTCGTTTGTGTGAGAATCAGGCATCCGCTCAAGTGATCAGCAGCCTCTCCATGAACACCAGAATTCAAAACTTCTCACAGATAATTCAGCCAGATCTTTTCGATATTAGCACTAATGTTGGTTTCTACCTTTTGCCTTCAACCCTCTGGTCAGTGATGTTTCTGGTTAGTCCCTAATAGTGTCAATAGGTATCTCATGATCGGTTCTCTCACGCCTGTTTGAGCATTCAAACGCATTATTCTTTAGCTGTAACTGTGTATTCCTTGTAATCGATTTATTCCGACTCTAATATGCTTTGAATTTCCGATTTCCGCAATGTAACTGTCAATGTTAACTGCCAGCTGATCACTGAATTAGACCGTGCGTTGGCATCATCTTAGGGTGATGTGTAACTCTACTGTTCCTGGTTCGGTTAATTGGTACTGGAGGAATTTCTGGGTGATCAGTCAGTTTACATGTTTTGGTTTAGATAACGATGTCTTGCTCAGTTTGTGGCTGCTGGGTCACTGCTATGTGTGCAGGAAGTGTGTCCAGCTGCAGCTCCTTACAGACCACATTGAGGCACTGGAGCTGCACATGGACTCACATTGGATCATCCGCGATACTGATGATGCCGTGAATAGCACGCTTAGTGCGTGGGTCACACCACAGCTAAAGGTTACTCAAGCATATAGGAAATTGGTGACTAACAGGTAGAGCAGTAGAAGGAAGATAGTTCCGGAGGACCATGGGTTCATCTCCCTAAAAACAGATACACTGCTTTGGGTACTGTTGAGGGGGATGAGTCATCAGGGGAAGGCAGTAGCAGCCATGTTCATGGCACCATAGGGGTCTCTGCTGCACAGGAGGGCAGGAAAAAGAGTGGGAGAGCTATATTGGCAGGGGATACTATTGTAAGGGGAAAAGATAGGCGTTTCTGCGGCCGCAATCGAGACTCCAGGGTGGTATGTTGCCTCCCTGGTGCAAGTTCCAAGGATGTCCCGGAGCGGCTGCAGGATATTTTGGAGGTGCAGGTTGAACAGCCAGTTGTCGTGGTGCAAATAGGTAACATGGATATAGTTAAAAAAACAGGATGAGGTCCAACAAGCTGAAATTAGCGAGCTAGGAGTTGAATTAAAAAGGAGGACTTCAAAATTCGTAATCTCAGGATTGCTACCAGTGCCACGTGCCAGGCAGAGTACAAATAGAAGGATAGTTAAGATGAATACGTGGCTTGAGGAATGGTGCAAGCGCGAGGGTTTCAAATTCCTGGGATTTTGGAACCTGTTCTGGGGAAGATAGGACCAATACAAACCGGACGGTCTGCACCTGGGCAGGACCGGAACCAATGTCCTAAGCGGACTGTTTGCTAATGTTGTTGAGGAGAGATTAAACTAATATGGCAGAGGGATGCGAATCTATGGAGGGAGATAGATGGAAGTAAAATGGGGGCAGACGCAAAAGGTAGAAAGGAGGAAAGGAAAGGTGGAAGGCAGAAAAATCAAAGGCAAAAATCAAGAAGGGACACATTACAACATAATTCTAAAAGGACAAAGACTGTTGAAGAACAAGCCTGAAGGCCCCGTGTCTCAAAGTGAGAAGCATTCGTAAAAAGGTGGAGGAATTAACTGTGCAGAAATAGTTTACGGATATGACGTAATTGGGATAATGGAGACATGGCTCCAGGGTGACCAAGGCTGGGAACTCAACATCCAGTGTTATTCAACATTCAGGAAGGATAGGCAGAAAGGAAAATGAGGTGCAGTCGCGTAGCTGGTTCAAGTGGAGCTTAAAGCAATGGTAAACTAGGATATTAGCTTAGATAATGTGGAATCTGTGTGGGTAGAGCTACGGAACACCAAAGGGCAGAAAACGCTAGTGGGAGTTGTGTACAGACCAAGAAACAGCGGTAGTGAGTTTGGGGATGGCATCAAATAGGAAATTAGGGATGCATGCAATAAAGGTGCATCGGTTATTATGGGTGACTTTAATCTAGATATAGTTTGGGCTAAGCAAACTTGTGGCAACACGGTGGAGGAGGATTTCCTGGAGTGTATAAAGGATGATTTTCTAGACCAATATGTCAAGGAACCAACTGGAGAGCAGGCCATCCAAGACTGGGTTTTGTGTAACGAGTTAGGATAAATTAATAATTTTGTTGTGCGAGGCCCCTTGGAGAAGAGCGAGCATAATGTGGTGGAAAGCTTCATTTAGATGGAGAGTAACACAGTTAATTCAGAGACTAGGGTACTGAACTTAAAGAAAGGCAACTTCGATTTATGAGACGTGAATTGGCTAGGATAGACTGGAGAATGATACTTAAAGGCTTGACAGTGGATAGGCAATTGTAGACATTTGTACATCTCTGTCTGGCGAAAAAATAAAAAGTCGAAAGTGGCTCAATCGTGGCAAACAAGGGAAATTAGGAATAGTGTCAAATCCAAGGAGGAGGCATATAAATTGGCCTGAAAAAGCAGCAAACCTGAGGACTGGGATACATTTAGAATGCAGCAAGGAGGACAAAGGCTTTAATTAGGAGGGGGTGTAGGTCGGGAATATAATGAGAGAGTAAGCTTGCAGGAAACATAAAAATTGACTGCAAAAGCTTCTATAGATATGCGAAGAGAAAACGATTAATGAAGACAAATATAGGTCTCTTGCAGTCAGAATCTGGCGAATTTATAATGGGGAACAAAGTAACGGCAGACCAATTGAACAAATACTTTGGTTCTTTGTTCATTAAGGAAGATATAAATAATCTTCCAGAAATACTAGAGGATCGAGGGTCTCGCGAAAAGGAGGACTGAAGCAATTCATTATTAGTCAGGAAATTGTGTTAGCGAAATTGATGGGATTGAAGGCCGATAAATCCCCAGGGCATGATAGTCTGCATGCCAGAGTACATAAGGAAGTGGCCTTAGAAATAATGGATGCATTGGTGATAATTTTCCAACATTATATAGAGTGTGGATCAGTTGCTATGGATTGGAGGGTAGCTAATGTAATCCCACTTTTTATAAAAGAAGGGAGAGGTAAAATAGGGAATTATAGACCGGTTAGCCTGACATCGGTGGTGGGGAAAATGTTGGAATCAATTATTAAAGGCGTAATAGCAGCGCATTTGGAAAGCAGTGACAGGATCGGTTCAAGTCAGCATGGATTTATGAAGGGGAAATCATGCTTGACAAATCTTGTGGAATTTTTTGAGGATGTAACTTGTAGAGTGGACAAGGGAGAAACAGTAGATGTAGTGCATTTGGACTTTCACAAAGCTTTTGACAAGGTCCCACACAAGAGATTAGTGTGCAAAATTAAAGCACATAGTATTGGGGGTAATGTATTGACGTGGGTAGATAACTGGCTGGCAGACAGGATGTAAAGAGCAGTAATAAACGGGGCCTTTTCAGAATGGCAGGCAGTGACTCGTGGTGTAACACAGCGTTCAGTGCTGCGACCCCAGCTATTTATAATATGCATTGATGATTTGGACGATGGAATTGAATGTAACATTTCCAAGTTTGCTGATGATATTAAGCTGGGTTGCAGTGTGAGCTGTGATGAGGATGCTAAGAAGCTGCAAGGTGACTTCGACAGGTTAGGTGAGTAGGCAAATCCATGGCAGATGCAGTATAATGTGGATAAATGTCAGATTATCCACTTTGGAGGCAAAATCAGGGAGGCAGAATGTTAACTGAAATGATGACAGATTAGGAAAAGGGGAGGTGCAACGAGACCTGGGTGTCGTGGTACATCAGTCATTGGAAGTTGACATGCAGGTACAGCAGGTGGTGAAGAAGGCATATAGTATGTTGGGCTTTATAACGACAGGGTTTGAGTGTATGAGAAGGGAGGTCTTGCTGCAGATGCATCGGGCTTTGGTGATGCCACTCCTTGAATATTGTGTACAGTTTTGGTATCCTAATCTGAGGAAGGACATTCTTGCTATTGAGGGAGTGCAGTGAACGTTCACCAGACTGATTCCAGGGATGGCAGGACTGACATAGGAAGAAAGATAGGATCGACTCGGCTTATATTACCTGGAAGTTAGAAGAATGAGATGGACCTCATAGAAACATATAACATTCTGACGGGATTGGACAGGTTAGATGAAGGGAGAATGTACCCGATGTTGACGAAGTCCAAAACCAGGGGTCACATTATATTGATAAGGGGTAAGCCATTTAGCACCGAGAAGAGGAGAACATTCTTCACTAAGAGAAATGTGAACCTTTTGAATTCTCCATCACAAAGTTTTTGAGGCCAGTCCATTAGACATATTCGAAAGTGAGTTAGATGTGGCCCTTACAGCTAAAGGGATCAAGGGGTATGGATAGAAAGCAGGAATGGGTTACCGAAGTTGCATGATCAGGCATGATTATATTGAATAGTGCTGCAGGCTCGAAGGGCCGAATGGCCTACTCCTGCACCTAATTTCTATGTTTCTATGTTTCTAAGTTTATATGTGTTAAGTTCAGTGATTGTCTATTGATCAATTTCAGGTGATGGGTCAGCTTACATGCGTTGGGTTAGGTGATTGCAATTTTCCGGTTTGTGATAATGGCTTGTGTCTGGATGGCTCAGTCGAGCTTGATTCTCTTAATTTTAGAGTCGTCGGGTTTAAAACCCTGTTTGGCGGTTTTGTGCTTTGCATGTTTAGACTGATTTTACAGGCGATGCCCCGCTCTGAATTAATAGGCAAATAGTTCAAGGGATTTTTGATATAAATGCTATTCAACAACAGTTTCAGGGAATCTCTCACTGATTCGGGACTCTGTCCAGCAACTTTCTTCTAAAGATGTAAATTAATACAATTTCAAACGTCGCTCGGATTCACTTCGGCTCCTGGAAACTTCGGCTATCTCTCGCTTCATCATTGGTGCGATAAAAGAACGGAGAATTTGTATTGTGTACAGTTTTGTTTCCTTACATACGGACGGAAATATACTTTAGAGGAAACATAGAAACATAGAAAATAGTTGCAGGAGAAGGACATTCGGCCCTTCGAGCCTGCACCGTCATTCAATAAGATCATGGCTGATCATTCACATCAGTACCCCTTTCCTACTTTCTCTCCATAACCCTTGATATCTTTAGCCGCAAGGGCCATATCTAACTCCCTCTTGAATATATCCAATGAACTGGCATCAACTCTCTGCGGTAGAGAATTGCAACCGTTAACAACTCTGAGTGAAGAAGTGTCTCCTCAACTCAGTCCTAAATGGCCTACCCCTTATCCTTAGACTGTGTCTCCTGGTTCTGGAATTCCCCAACATCGGGAACATTCTTCCTGCATCTAACCTGTCCAGTCCCGTCAGAATTTTATATATTTCTATGAGATCCCCTCAAATCCTTCTAAACTCCAGTGAATACAGACCTTGTCGATCCATTCTTTCCTCATATGTCAGTCCTGCCATCCTAGGAATCAGTCTGGTGAACGTTCGCTGTGCTCGCTCCATAGCAAGAACGTCCTTCCTCAGATTAGGAGAAGGAAACTGAACACAATATTCTAGATGATGCCTCATCAATTCTCTATACAAGTCCAGTAACACCTCCCTGCTCCTCTACTCAAATGGCCTAGCTATGAAGACCAACATGCCACTTGCCAAGTTCACCACCTGCTGTACCTGCATGCCAACTTTCAATGCCTGATGTACCATGGCACCCAGGTTTCGTTGCACCTCCCCTTTTCCTAATCTGCCGCCATGCAGATAATATTTGCATTCGTGTTTTTGCCACCAAAATGGATAACCTTACATTTATCCACATTATACTGCATCCGCCATGCATTTGCCCACTGACCTTAGCTGCCAAAGTCACCCTGCAGCCTCTTAGCGTCCTCCTCGCAGCTCACACCACCACGCAGCTTAGGGTTATCTGCAAACTTGGAGATATTACACTCAATTCCTACATCTAAATGATTGATGTATATTGTAAATAGCTGGGGTCCAGACACTGAGCCCTGCGGCACCCCGCTAGGCACTGCATGCCATTCTGAAAAGGACCTGTTTATCCCGACTCTCTGCTTCCTGTCTGCCAACCAGTTCTCTATCCACGTCAAAACATTATCCCCAAAACCATGTGCTTTAATTTTGCACTCCAGTCTCTTGTGTGGGACCTTGTCAAAAGCCTTTTGACTGTCCAAATACTCCACATCCACTAGTTCTCCCTTGTCTACTCTACGAATTACATCCTCAAACAATTCTAGAAGATTGGTCAAGCATGATTTCCCATGCTGACTTGGACCGATCCTATCACTGCTTTCCAAATGTGCTGCTAATTCATCTTTAATAATTGATTCCAACATTTTCCCCACTACTGCTTTCAGGCTAATCAGTCTATACTTACCCGTTTTCTCTCTCCCTCCTTTCTTAAAAAGTGGTGTTACATTAGCTACCCTCCAGTCCATAGGTACTGATCCAGATTCGATAGACTGTTGGAAACTGATCACCAATGCATCCACTATTTCTATGGAGATGAAATCAACGTTCGCCTGATTGATTCCTGAGAGATGAAGGCTTTCCAATAAAAAGAGAATTTGTGTAGATTGTGCTGATGTTCTCAATTTTAAAAGAATGAGCGATGATCTTCTAGAAATGTATAAAATGCTTGGCAGGCTTGAAACTTTTAAATCAGAGACAAGTGCGCTTGGCGCTGATCCATGACGGACAGATGGCGATTCAGACAACTGTTAATCTTTAAATCAGTGGTGCAACTTGAAACAACAACAACAAATTGTATTATTTAGCGCTTTGAACTTAGTGAAACGTCCTCAGGCGCTTCACTGTTTTGTGAAATTTAAAAAAAATTAACACCGAGCCGCTTATGGAGAAATGAGAGCAGGTGACGAGATAGGTTTAAAGAAGCGTGTTCAAGTAGGAAAGAGTGTAGAGAGGCGGAGATGTTTGGCGAGGGTGTTCCAGATCTTGGGTTTGCTTCGGCAATAGAAGACACGGCCAGCAATGGTTGAGCGATTATTATCAGGGATAATAAGGGCAGGATTATTGGAGCGCATCATGGGGTTGGAGGAGATGTTACAGATAATGAGGGGCGAGGCCATGTGGATATTTGAACAAAAGGCTGAGAATTTTGAAATGGAGGCAATGCTTAAACGGGAGCCACTATAGGCCAGCAGGCAAAGGGATGATGGTTGAGCGGGACTTGTGCGAGTTAGCATAGTGGCAGCCGAGTTATGCATCACCTCGGGTTGACAAGGGTAAAATTTGGGAGGCCAAACAGGAGAGTATTTTAAGAGTCAAGTGTAGAGGTAATGAAGGCATGGATGATTGCTTCAGCAGCGGATGAGCTGAAGCGAGAGTCAAGATGGACGTCGAAATATGCGATGTTGGGACTGGTATATAATATATTCACACAAAACCGATGGACTTGATGCTGTATCTCAGTCTGGTAATTGCTGTGATTCTGTACTGTTAAGTAATGTGTTGTTCTATCGTTGCTTATGGAATTGATACTCTATCTCAGTCTGGCGCAGTCTGACACAATTAGACTGATATATAATTTGTAGTTCTTTCTGTGCTGTCGTATTTATTATCATCATCCTCAATATAAGCAGTACCCCGAAATCGAGGAAGATTGCTTTCACTCTAAAAGTGCGTTCTCAGATATTTATACAGCATTTATACACTATTTATACTGCATGCCAGTCTGACATTTCCTGCCGTTTTTGGACTGTTATATAATGTGTAGTTCTGTCCCTGCTGAAATATTTATCATCATCCTAATCAACATAGGCCGTCCCTTGAAATCGAGGAATACTTGCTTCCACTTCAAAATTGAGTTCTCAGCGATTTATACTGTATTTATATAGGATTTATACTGTATGCCAATCTGACACTTCCTGGCAATTTTTGACTGCTATATAATGTGTACTTCTATCTGTGCTCGTGGAATTCATACGGTATCGGAGTCAGACATTGTCTGAGAATTTTAGACTGGGATGTAAAATGTAGTTCTGCCTGTTATGATCGAATAGACTGCCAGTGTGAAGTGACTATTTGGACTTCCATACGCAGAGGGATTTGGAAATCTCAGGAATGAAATTCGCTTGGTAACGCCGTATTTTAGCGTCAGCAGAGTGCAAGGTAAGTATTGCTTTTTGATATATTTCAACCTTTATTTATTCGATGTACCAATTTTAATCTCTGCGATTTTTGGACTGGTATATAATGTACAGCTCAATCTGTGCTATTGGAATGCATTGGCATCGCAGTCTGATTCTCTATGAAAGTCTTCGACTGGTATATATTGTGCAGGTCAGCCTGTACTCATTAGATTAATACTGGATCTCCGTCTGGGTCTGAGATTTTGGTCATACCTAATGTGTGGTTCAGTCTGTTCCAATGTAATTGATGAGTTGGAGGATTGTCCTATGAGGAGAAATTGAGCAACGTTGACCTATATTCTTTAGATTTTAGAAAAATGAGAGATGATCTTATTGATACAAACACAATTCGTACACGGCTTGACAGGGTAGATGCAGGGAAGATGTTTCTTCTGGCTGAGTAATCTAGATCCTGTGGTCAGAGTCTCAGAATAAGTGGTCGGTCATTTATGACAGAGAAGGGAAGAAACCTTTTCACTCAGATGGTGGTGAATTGTTGGAATTCGCGACCCTAGAAGGTTGTGGTGGCTCAGTTTTGGGTATATCAAGACAGAGATTATTATGTCTGTGCTAATTGAACAGATGCTCAGAGGGTGGAGAATCTTTGTAATTTGCTTGATAACGCCGCCCGTTAACGCCGGCAGAGAGCAAGCTACGTTTTAATTTCATTCTTCCTTTCGGCATTGATTTATTAGTTGTACCAATGGTGAAGTGTGGGTCTAGGTCGGAGAAGTGTTTGTTCTGTTTTTCTTCCCGTTTTTCAAGCTCGCATGCCGGTAAACTTCTTTCACAAAATGCAGTAGGCCTCCAGACCTCCCGCCCTGTTGGTGCCTGACGATGAGCATGTATCGTCACTTTTAGTGCTGCCCTCTCACCTTCGGGTGTCAAAACTCAATTTCGCAGTTTCAGACGGCATCTAACGCGTGACACTAAAATGAGCACTCAGGCGTTGACACCGCCTCAAAAGCAGCCATGCCCACTTTCGACCCATCAGTCTTTGAGAATATTCAAGACAGTTTTTGGTGGAATTTTGGATATCAAGGGAATCAAGGGATATGGTGCTCGTGCAGGAAAGTTGAGTTGAGGTAAATGATCAGCCATGATCTCATTAAATGGAGGAGCAGGCTCGAGAAGCCGAATAGCCTCTTCTTGTTCCCTATCCGTATGTGCTTATATTCTTATATTGCGTCTCCGTCAGAGTATCTCTGAGACTCTTGGAATGGTATAACATACGTAGTTCAATCTGCACTACTGGAATTGATGGGATGGGGGATTGTCCTTTGAGGACAGATTGAGTAGAGCAGACCTATGTTTTCTCCACTTTTGGAAGAATGAGAGGTGATCTCATTGAAACACGCCACATTCTTACAGGGATTGACAGGGTAGATGCAGAGAGGATGTTTCCTCTGGCAGTGGAATCTAACCCTAGGGTTCGCAGTCTTCGAATAAGGGTTCGGCCATTTAGGATAGAGATTGGCAGAAATCTCTTCATTCACATGGTGGTTAATGTTTGGAATTCGTTACCCCAGAGAGCTGTGGAGGCTCAGTCTTGGAATATATCAAGACAGAGATCAGTATATTTTTGGATATTAAGCGAATCAAGGGATATGGGGACAGGACAGAAAATTGGAGTTAAGATAGAAGATCAGCCTTGATCTCACTGAGTAGTGCCGCAGCCTCGAGGGTCAGAATGGTCTATTGCTGCTCCAACTTCTTGTGTACTTATTTGTTTGTACTCTATCTCAGTCAGATTCTCTCTGAGATTCTTGAAATTGCATATAATGTGTAGGTCAGTCTGTATTACTTTTTGATGTGATACCGTTACTCTCGAAGATTTTTGGACAGGTATATAATGTATAGCCAATCTGAGCTAATGGACTGCATTGGAATTGCAATCTGATTTTCTATGAAATTCTTGGACTGATATATCAGATCAACGTGTACTAACTGAATTAATGCTGTATCTCTGACTGAGACCGTCTCAGATTTCTGTAAGTATATAATGCATGCTAATGTAATTGATGGGATGGAAGATTGTCTTATGGACATAGGAACATAATAGCTAGGAGCAGGGGTAAGCCATTTGACCTCTCGACCCTGCTCCGCCCTTCAATAAGTTAATGGCTGATCTGATACGAGCCTCAAATCCACTTCTCCACCTACTCCCCATAAACCTTGACTCCATTATCATTGATACATCAGTCTATCACCACATCAAATAGATTCAAAGACCCAGCCTTCACAGCTCTCTGGGGTAGATAATTCCAAAGATTCACCACCCTCTGGGAGAATACATTCCTCCTCATTTCTGTTTTCAATGGGCGACCCCTTATTCTGAAACTATGTTCCCTAGTTCTCGATTCTCCCACGAGGGAAAAGATGCTTTCTGCATCGAACCTGTGTCAAGCCCCCTCAGAATCGTAGACGTTTCATTAAGATTACTTCTCACTCTTCTAAACTTCAAAGAGTATAAGCACAACCAGCTCAATCTTTCTTTGTATGACTACACTTTTCTCAGGTTTCAACCTTGTGCACCTTTTCTGAACTGCCTCCAATTCAAGAATATCCTTCTTTAAGGAGACAAAAACTGCATGCAGTACTCGAGGTGTGGTCTTACCAAAGCCCCGTACAGTTGTCTCAGGTATTCCCTACTTTTATATTCCATCCCCTTTGCAATTGAGGCCAACATTCCATTTGCCTTCCTGATTACTTGCTCTACCTGCATATTAACGTTTTGAATTTGATGCACAAGAACCGGCAGATCATTTTGTATTACAGCATTTTGTACTAGTTCCACACTTGAATAATAATTAGCTTTTTTATATTTCCTACTAAAGCCTCACATTTTCGCAAGTTATATTCCATCTTCCAAATGTTTGGCCACTGATTTAGCCTATCTATATCCCTTTGCAGATTCTTTGCACCATCGTCACAACTTGCTTTCCCACCGATCTTTGTATCATCAGTATTTTGGCTAGATTACACTCGGTTCATTCATACAAGTCATTGATATAGATTGTAAAAAGTTCAATACCCAACACTGCTCCGTGTGGCACCCCACCAGTTACTGTTTGCCAACCTGAAAATTACCCATTTATCGCAAATCTCTCTGTTCTGTTGTTAGCCAATCCTCTATCCATGCTAATACAAGAACAGAAGAACATAAGAAATAGGAGCAGGAATAGGCCATACGACCCCTCGATCCTGCTTTGCCATTCAATAAGATCATGGCTGATCTGATCATGACTCAGCTCCACTTCCCCGCCCGCTCCCCATAACACCTTATCCCCTTATTGTTTAAGAAAATGTCTATTTCTGTCTGAAATTTATTCAATGTCCCAGCTTCCACAGCCCTCTGATGCAGCGAATTCCACAGATTTACAACCCTCTGAGAGAAGAAATTTCTCCTCTTCTCTGTTTTAAATGGGCGGCCCCTTATTCCAAATTCATGTCCCCTAGTTCTAGTCTTCCCCATCAGTGGAAACATACTCTCTGCAAGCCCCCTCATAATATTATACGTTTCGATGAAATCACCTCTCCTTCTTCTGAATGCCAATGAAAAGAGGCCCAACCTACACAAACTTTCCTCATAAGTAATCCCCCTCATCCCCGGAATCAACCCACTGAATCTTCTCTGAACTGCCTCCAAAGAAAGTATATCATTTCGTAAAAATGGAAACCAAAACTGCACGCAGTGTTCCAGGTGTGGTCACAGCTGCAGCAAGACTTCCCTGCTTTTATACCCGATCCCCTTTGCAATACATACCAAGATACCATTGGACTTCCTGATCACTTGCTGTGCCTCCATACTAACCTTTTGTGTTTCATGCACAAGTTACCCCCAGGTCCCACTGTACAATCTGTCTCCATTTAAATAATAACTTGCTCTTCGATTTTTGCTGCCGAAGTGCATGACCTCACAGTTTCCAACATTATACAACATCTGACAAATTTTTGCCCACTCACTAAGCCTGTCTATGTCCTTTTGCAGATTTTTTGTGGCCTCCACACACATTGCATTTCCTCCCATATTTATATCGTCAGCAAACTTGGCTACGTTACACTCAGTCTCTTATTCCAAGTGGTTAATATAGATTGTGTATAATTGGGGTCCCAGCACTGATCCCTGTGGCACCCCACTAGTTAGTGGTTGCAACCCATAGAATGAACCATTTATTCCTGCTCACTGTTTGCTGTTCGATAGCCAATCTTCTATCATGCTGTACAGCAAAATTCTAAAAGGACAAAGGGTGTTAAAAAAACAAGCCTGAATGCTTTGTGTCTTAATGCAAGGAGTATCATTAATAAGGTGGATGAATTAACTATGCAAATAGATGTTAACAAATATGTTGTGATTGGGATTACGGAGACGTGGCTCCAGGATGATCAGGGCTGTGAACTCAACATCCAGGGTTATTCAACATTCAGGAAGGATAGAATAAAAGGAAAAGGAGGTGGGGTAGCATTGCTGGTTAAAGAGGAGATTAATGCAATAGTTAGGAAGGACATTAGCTTGGATGATGTGGAATCTATATGGGTAGAGCTGCAGAACACCAAAGGGCAAAAAACGTTAGTGGGAGTTGTGTATAGACCTCCAAACAGTAGTAGTGATGTTGGAGAGGGTATCAAACAGGAAATTAGCGGTGCATGCAATAAAGGTGTAGCAGTTATAATGGGTGACTTTAATATGCACATAGATTGGCCGAGCCAAACTGGAAGCAATACGGTGGAGGAGGATTTCCTGGAGTGCATAAGGGATGGTTTTCTACATCAATATGTCGAGGAACCAACTAGGGTGGAGGCCATCTTAGACTGGGTGTTGTGTAATGAGAGAGGATTAATTAGCAATCTCATTGTGCGAGGCCTCTTGGGGAAGAGTGACCATAATATGGTGGAATTCTGCATTAGGATGGAGAATGAAATAGTTAATTCAGAGACCATGGTCCAGAATTTAAAGAAGGGTAACTTTGAAGGTATGAGGCGTGAATTGGCTAGGATAGATTGGCGAATGATACTGAAGGGGTTGACTGTGGATGCGCAATGGCAGACATTTAGAGACCGCATGGATGAACTACAACAATTGTACATTCCTGTCTGGCGTAAAAATAAAAAAGGGAAGGTGGCTCAACCGTGGCTATCAAGGGAAATCAGGGATAGTATTAAAGCCAAGGAAGTGGCATACAAATTGGCCAGATATAGCAGCGAACCTGGGGACTGGGAGAAATTTAGAACTCAGCAGAGGAGGATAAAGGGCTTGATTAGGGCAGGGAAAATGGAGTACGAGAAGAAGCATGCAGGGAACATTAAGGCGGATTGCAAAAGTTTCTATCGGTATGTAAAGAGAAAAAGGTTATTAAAGACAAACATCGGTCCCCTGCAGTCAGAATCAGGGGAAGTCATAACGGGGAACAAGGAAATGGCAGACCAATTGAACAGGTACTTTGGTTCGGTATTCAATAAGGAGGACACCAACAACCTTCCGGATATAAAAGGGGTCAGAGGGTCTAGTATGGAGGAGGAACTGAGGGAATCGTTATTAGTTGGGAAATTGTGTTAGGGAAATTGATTGGATTGAAGGCCGATAAATACCCAGGGCCTGATGGACTGCATCCCAGAGTACTTAAGGAGGTAGTCTTGGAAATAGAGGATGCATTAACAGTCATTTTCCAACATTCCATTGATTCTGGATCAGTTCCTATCGAGTGGAGGGTAGCCAATGTAACCCCACTTTTTAAAAAAGGAGGGAGAGAGAAAACAGGGAATTATAGACCGGTCAGCCTGACCTCAGTAATGGGTAAAATTATGGAATCAATTATTAAGGATGTCATAGCAGTGCATTTGGAAAATGGTGATATGATAGGTCCAAGTCAGCATGGATTTGTGAAAGGGAAATCAAGCTTGACAAACCTTCTGGAATTTTTTGAGGATGTTTCCAGTAAAGTGGGCAAGGGAGAACCAGTTGATGTGGTATGTTTGGACTTTCAAAAGGCTTTCGACAAGGTCACATACAAGAGATTAATGTGCAAAGTTAAAGCACATGGGATTGGGGGTAGTGTGCTGACGTGGATTGAGAACTGGTTGTCAGACAGGAAGCAAAGAGTAGGAGTAAATGGGTACTTTTCAGAATGGCAGGCAGTGACTAGTGGGGTACCGCAAGGTTCTGTGCTGGGGCCCCAGCTGTTTACATTGTACATTAATTATTTATACGAGGGGATTAAATGTAGTATCTCCAAATTTGCGGATGACACTAAGTTGGGTGGCAGTGTGAGCTGCGAGGAGGATGCTATGAGGCTGCAGAGTGACTTGGATAGGTTAGGTGAGTGGGCAAATGCATGGCAGATGAAGTATAATGTGGATAAATGTGAGGTTATCCACTTTGGTGGTAAAAACAGAGAGACAGACTATTATCTGAATGGTGACAGATTAGGAAAACGGGAGGTGCAACGAGACCTGGATGTCATGGTACATCAGTCATTGAAGGTTCGCATGCAGGTACATCAGGCGGTTAAGAAGGCAAATGGCATGTTGGCCTTCATAGCGTGGGGATTTGAGTACAGGGGCAGGGAGGTGTTGCTACAGGGCCCTGGTGAGGCCACACCTTCAGTATTGTGTACAGTTTTGGTCTCCTAACTTGAGGAAGGACATTCTTGCTATTGAAGGAGTGCAGCGAAGGTTCACCAGACTGATTCCCGGGATGGTGGGACTGACCTATCAAGAAAGACTATATTAATTGGGCTTGTATTCATTGGAGTTCAGAAGAATGAGAGGGGACCTCATAGAAACGTTTAAAATTCTGACGGGTTTAGAGAGGTTAGATGCAGGTAGAATGTTTCCAATGTTGGGGAAGTCCAGAACCAGGGGTCACAGTCTAAGGTTAAGTGGTAAGCCATTTAGGACCGAGGTGAGGAGAAAATTCTTCACCCAGAGACTGGTGAACCTGTGGAAATCTCTACCTCAGAAAGTAGTTGAGGCCAATTCACTAAATATATTCAAAAGGGAGTTAGATGACGTCCTTACTACTCGGGGGATCAAGGGGAATGGCGAGAAAGCAGGAATGGGGTACTGAAGTTGCATGTTCAGCCATGAACTCATTGAATGGCGGTGCAGGCTAGAAGGGCTGAATGGCCTACTCCTGCACCTATTTTCTATGTTTCTATGTTCCTATGTTTCTATGCTAATATATTACCCCCAACCGTGTGAACGCAATCAGTTGCTCACAGCAGCATTAGACTTTATTCCCGCTGAAATAATTAAGGATTTAATATATTTAAATATCGAGGAGAGGCAAGGGGGACAATTCAATTCTCCCAAAGATCAATTTCAACAAACGTCATATTTGCAAAAATAATCAGTAGGTCATGGTGTACAAGGGAATTTTACTTATGAGCGGACCTGTTTCATGGTTCAGGGACAGTGTCTGAATGTAAAGTGATCATTTCGTCATGCTGTGCCAGTGATTTTTTTGTTATGAATTTCTACTTGTGTATAATATATGTAGATTATAACATACTTTCTGTTCCATATCTAAAGTGCCGGACCAGATGCGTTAATTTACCCTGTTCAATGACTGGAATTAATGAGAGTTTCCAAGGAAAGTAATTGTCTCTGCTCGTTAGTAATTCCAGTTAGATGCAGTCAAAAGGTTCATACAATCTTCTTTACAATGTATATTATGTTGAAATATATATAAAACATATTTCAGATCTGCATATTGCTCAGATCAATACATCACTTCCCATCATTTAATCATTAACCCCCCCTGAATGTACAAAACTAAGCCATCTTAATCTCACTCCGCGAGGTTGCACTGCGGGAATTGAATTTACTGTGCAGAATTGAAAATACAGACTTTTGAATGGTAATGTTGCTAAATAATATCAGAATTTCCAAAATCCAGCAGCAGGTTCTCCCACTGTAAGCAAAATCTTTCAGGGTTTCACTCTTCCTCTTTATAAGTTCAGTCTTTACAGAATCATTATGGAAATCCCCATCCATCTGAATATGGCAGAAACCATACAACACGAGTTCATTGCTGGGAGGGAAACGGAGCTGAACGTATGCCTACAGAGGTTCAAATCTGGATCATATCGTTCAAAGTTCTGCTGCTGAGTTCACACTGTCCAACACAAGATCTCTTTGAAATTTACAGCAGTAACAGTGAATCTGAATACCAGTATTAAAGAGGACAGGTTATTTTCCCGGCCATGGTTGCATATCTTACTTCATGAAATCACTGATTTTATTGATGGAATTGAAAGGGAGATACTGTATACAGACTGTTGTCCCTCATGGGCTGTATGTTCGGTTTTTGTCAGCTCGGGCTGATTAATGACCTCTTTATGTGAGATAGGCCTCCCCTTATCTCTGTTCCTCGGGGCTTTGCTGTGCGAAGTCCTTGATTAAGGACATTCCACACCAGGTACTATAATGGTTCGTTATAGTTATCTTATCTCAAGTGGATGATGCAAGGCATTCCCGGTCGTGGGCCTCACTCGGTCATTGCTCAGTCAGCCTTAGTCAATAGTTAATTGCTAATGAGTTCCCATCATGCTTGTGCAGCCACTTTATATGTGGCTACATTAAACCTATATGGGTTTAGATATATTTAGCAGGTGCCTATTGCCTCCAACAGTCCCTCTCATTCAGGAAGATATCTGAACACTGATATCACTCAGTCTCTCTTTCTCTCAGGGAGATATCGGTACACTGGCTGGTCTCGCAGTGCCTGTCCCTCAGGAAGATATCTGTTCACTGACTGGTGTCTCTCATACACTCTCCCTCAGGGACATATCTGCACACGGACTGTTGTCTCTCATTCCCTCTCGTCCAGCGACATATCTGTACACTGACTAGTGTCTCTCAGACCCTTCCTCTCAGGTTGGTATCTGTACACTGACTGGTGTCTCTCAGTCCCTCTCCCTCAGGGAGATATCTGTACACTGACTGGCATCTCTCAGCACCTCCCTCTCAGGAAGATATCTGTACACTCACTGGTGTCTCTCAGTAGCTCTCCCTCAGGGTGCAATCTGTACACTGAATGCTATCACTCAATCCCTCACCCTCAGGGAGATATCTGTACTCCGACGGGTGTCTCTCAGTCCCCTCTCCCTCAGGGATATACCTGTAAAATGGACTGATGACATCAGTCTCTCTGACTCTCAGGGAGATATCTTTAAACTGGCTGGTCTCTCAGTCCCTATCCCTCAGGGACATATCTGCACACTGACTGGTGCCTCTCAGTCCGACTCGCACAAAGACATATGTACACTGAATTGTATCTCTCAGTCCCTCCCTCTCAGGTTGATATCTGTACACTGACTGCTGTCTCTCTGTCCCTCCCTTTCAGGAAGATATATGAAAACTCACTGGTGTCTCTCAGTCCGTCGTCCTCAGGTCGATATCTGTACACTGACTGGTGTCTCAATCCCTCTCCCTCATGGAGATATTTGTACACAGACCGATGTCATTCAGTCCCCTCTCCCTCAGCGAGATATCTGTATACTGACTTGTGTCTCTCAGTTTTTCTCTTTCTTGGACATATCTGAAAACTGACTGGTATCTCTCAGTCCCTCTGTTTGAGGGACATATCTGTACACTGACTGTATCTCTCAGTCCCTCTCCCTCAGCGAGATATCAGTACACTTACTTGTATCTCTCAGTCCCTCCCTCTCAGAGTGATATCTGTACACTGACTGGTGTCTCTCAGTCCCTCTACCTCAGAGAGATATCTGCACACTGATTGGTGTCTCTCAGTCCCTCTCCTTCTCGGAGATATCCGTACACTGACCAGTGTCATTCTGTGCCCTCTCCCTCAGTGAGATATCTGTACACTGACTTGTGTCTCTCAGTTTTTCTCTTTCAGGGACATATCTGAAAACTGACTGGTATCTCTCAGTCCCTCTACCTCAGGTAGATATCTGCACTCTCACTGGTATCTCTCAGTCCCTCTCCCTCAGGGAGATATCTGTTCACTGACTGTTGTCTCTCAGTCCCGCTCCCTCATGGTGATATCAGTACACTGACTGGTGTCTCTCAGTCACTCTCCCTCATGGAGATATTTGTACACAGACCGATGTCATTCAGTCCCCTCTCCCTCAGCGAGATATCTGTATACTGATTGGTGGCACGAAGTTCCCACTCTCTCAGGAAGGTATCTGTACACTGACTGGTGTATCTCAGTCCACTCACACTCAGGGAGATATCTGTACACCCACTGGTATCTCGCAGTTCCTCTCGCTCAGGGAGATATCTGTACTCTGACTGATGTCTCCCGTCTCTCTGTCTCTCAGGGAGATATCTGTACACTGACTCGTCACAGAGTTCCTCTCACTCAGGGACGTATCTGTACAATGAAATATACCTCTTTCTCCTTCTCCCTAAGAAAGATATCTGTACACTGACTAATGTCTCTCAGTCTCTCAGGCAGATATCTGTGCACTGACCGGTCTCTCAGCCCATTTCCCTCAGGGACATGTCTGTACACTGACTGGTGTCTCTCCGTCCTTCTCCCTCTGGGAGATATCTGTACACTGACTGGTGTCTCTCATTCCTTCTCGCTATTGGAGATATCTGTATACTGACTGGTCTCTCAGTCCCACTCCCTCAGGGAGATATCAGAACACTGCCTGGTGTAACTCAGTCCCTCCTTCTCACGGAGATATCTGTACACTGACTGGTGTCTCTCAATCCCACTCCCTCAGGGACATAACTATACACTGACTTGTATCTCTCAGTCCCTCCCTCTCAGGGTGATATCTGTACAATGACTCGTGTCTCTCAGTCCCTCCCTCTCAGGAAGATATCTGCACACTCACTGATGTCTTGTAGTCCCTCTCCTTCAGGGAGATCGCTGTACCCTGATTGCTGTCTCTCAATCCCTCTCCGCCAGGGATATATCTGTACACTGACTGGTGTCTCGACGTCTCCAATCTCTCAGGGAGATATCTGTACATTGACTGGTGACGCTCAGTCCATTATCCGTCAGGGAGATATCTGCATTCTGACTGATGTCTCTCAGTCTCTCTGTCTCTCATGGAGATATTTGTACACTGAGTGATATATCTCAGTCACTCTACCTCAGGGAGATATCTGTACACTGACTGGTGTCTCTCAGTCATTCTCCCTCAGGGAGCTATCTGCACACTGACGGCTATCTCTCATTCCTGCCTCTGAGGGTGATATCTGTACTCTGACTGGTGTCTCTCAATCCCTCACTCTCATGCAGATATCTGTACATTTACTTATATCTCTCATTCCCTCTCCCTCAGGGAGATATCTGTACACTCACCGGTGTCTCTTAGTCCCTTTCTCTCAGGGACATATCTGTACACTGATTATTGTCTCTCAGTCGCTCGGCGTCAGGACAAATCTGTACACGGAATGGTGTCTCTCAGTCCCTTTCTCTCAGGGACATATCTGTACACTGACTGGTATATCTCAGTCCCTCTCCCGCAGCGACATATCTGTACACTGACTGGTGTCCCGCAGCCTTATTTCTCAGGGAGATATCGGTACACTGACTGGTGTCTCTCAGTACCTCCCTCACAGGGTGATGTCTGTACACTGACTGGTGTCTCTCATTCCCTCTCCCTCAGGCAGATATCTATACACTGACTGATGTCTCTCATTCCCTTCCTCTCAGGGAGATATCTGTTCACTGCCTGGTGTCTGTTAATCCATCTCCCTCAGGGATATATCTGTATACTGACTGGTGTCCTGCAGCCTTACCTCTCAGGGAGATATCTGTACACTGACTGGTGCCCCACAGCCTTCCCTCTCAGGGAGATATCTGTACACTGACTGGTGTCTTTCAGTACCTCCCTCACAGGGTGATGTCTGTTCACTGCCTGGTGTCTGTTAATCCCTCTCCCTCAGGGATATATCTGTATACTGACTGGTGAGTCTCAGTCCACTCTCCGTCAGGGAGAAATCAGCATTCTGACTGATGTCTCTCAGTTTCTCTCTCCCTCACGGTGATATCTGTACACTGACTGCTGTCTGTCAGTCCTTCTCCCTCAGGGAGACATCTGTACACTGACTGGCGTCTCTCAGTTGCTCCCTCTCAGGGAGATATCTGTGCACTGACTGGTGTCTCTCAATCTCTCTCCCTAAGAGATATATCTGTACACTGACTGATGACTATCAGTCTCTCAGTCTCTCAGGGAGATATCTCTGCACTGAATGGTCTCTCAGTCCATTTCCCTCAGGGACATATCTGTACACTGACTGGTGTCTCTCAGTCCTTCTCCCTCTGGGAGATATCTGTATACTGACTGGTCTCTCAGTCCCTCTCCCTCAGGGACATATCAGGACATTGAGTTGCATCTCTCAGTCCCTCCCTCTCAGAGTGATATCTGTACACTGACTGGTGCGTCTCAGCCCAATCCCTGAGGTAGATATCTGTACACAGAGGGGTGTCTCTCAGTCCCTCCCTCTCACAGAGATATCTGTACACTGACTGGTGTCTCTCAGCCCCTCTCCCTCTCACTGAGGTACCTGTACACTGACTGGTGTCTCTCAGTCCCTCTGTTTGAGGAACATATCTGCACACTGACTGTATCTGTCAGTCCCTCTCCCTCAGGGAGATATCAGTACACTGACTTGTATCTCTCAGTCCCTCCCTCTCAGAGTGATATCTGTACACAGACTGGTGTCTCTCAGTCCCTCTACCTCAGATAGATATCTGTACACTGATTGGTGTCTCTCAGTCCCTCTCCTTCTCGGAGATATCCGTACACTGACCAGTGTCATTCTGTGCCCTCTCCCTCAGTGAGATATCTGTACACTGACTTGTGTCTCTCAGTTTTTCTCTTTCAGGATCATATCTGAAAACTGACTGGTATCTCTCAGTCCCTCTACCTCAGGTAGATATCTGCACTCTCACTGGTATTTCTCAGCCCCTCCCCCTCAGGAGATATCTGTTCACTGACTGTTGTCTCTCAGTCCCGCTCCCTCATGGTGATATCAGTACACTGACTGGTGTCTCTCAGTCACTCTCCCTCAGGAAGATATTTGTATACTGATATCTCTCAGTCTCTCTGTCTCTCAGGGAGATATCGGTATACTGGCTGGTCTCGCAGTTCCTGTGCCTCAGGGACATTTCTGTTCCATGACTAGTGTCTCTCAGTCCCTTTCCCCCATGGACATATCTGTACACGGACTGGTATCTCTCAGTCGCTCTCCTCAGGGAGATATCTGCAGTGACTGGTATCTAAGTCGCTCTCCATCATGAACATATCTATACATTGACTGGTGTATCTCAGTTCCCCTCGCGCAGGGATAGATATGTATTATGACGAGTATCTCTCAGTCCATCTCCCTCAGGGAGATATCTGTACACTGACTGGTCTCTCTCATTCCCTGCCTCTGAGGGTGATATCTGTAAACTGAATGGTGTCCCTCAATCCTTCACTCTCATGGAGATATCTGTATACTGACTTGAGTCTCTCAGTCCCTCTCCCTCAGGGAGACATCTGTACACTGACTGGCGTCTCTCAGTTGCTCCCACTCAGGGAGATATCTGTGAACTGACTTGTGTCTCTCAGTCCCTCTCCCTCAGGGTGATTTCTGTACAATGACTGGTGTCTCTCAATCCCTTTCCTTGAGAGAGATATCTGTACAGTGACTGATGTCTATCAGTCATTCAGTCTCTCAGGGAGATATCTGTGCTCTGACTCGCCTCTCAGTCCATTTCACTCAGGGACATACCTGTACACTGACTGGTGCCTCTCAGTCCTTCTCCCTCTGCGAGATATCTGTATACGGACTGGTCTCTCAGTCCCACACCCTCAGGGATATATCAGGACACTGAGTTGTATCTCTCAGTCACTCCCTCTCAGAGTGATATCTGTACACTGCATGGTGCCACTCAGTCCATCTCCCTAAGTGAGATATCTGTACACTGACTGTTTTTCTCAATCCCTCTCCCTCAGGGAGATATCTGTACACTGACTGGTGTCTCTCAGTCCATCTCCCTCATGGAGATATCTCTACACTGAGCAGTGTCATTCTGTCCCCTCTCCCTTCGGGAGATATCTGTATACTGACTGGTGTCTCGAAGTCCCAAATCTGTCACGCAGATATCTGTACACTGACAGGTGTCTCTCAGTCCCTCTCTTTCAGGGACATATCTGAACACTGACTGGATTCTCTCAGTCCCTCTCCCTCAGGGAGATATCTGTACTCTGACTGATGTCTCTCAGTTTCTCTCACTCAGGGAGTTATCTGTAAACTGAATGGTGTCTCTCAGTCCTTCCCCTCATGGAGATATCTGTTCACTGACTGGAGTCTCTCAGTCTCGGTCCCGCAGGTTGATATCTTTACACTGACTGGTGTCTCTCAGTCTCTCTCCCTCATGGACATTTCTGTACACTGACTGGTGTCTCCAAGCCGCTCTCCCTCATGGACATATCTTTACATTGACTGTTGACTCTCGGTTCCGATTGCTCAGGGATAGATATGTACTCTGACGGGTATCTCTCAGTCCATCTCCCACAGGGAGATATCTGTACACTGACTGGTGTCTCTCATTCCCTGCCTCTGAGGGTGATATCTGTACACTGACTGGTGTCCCTCAATCCTTCACTCTCATGGAGATATCTGTACACTGACTGGTGTCTCTCAGTCCCTCTCTCTCAGGGACTTATCTGTACACTGACTGGTATCTCTCAGTCCCTCTCCCCCAATGACATATCTGTACACTGACTGGTGTCTCTGAGTCCCTCCCTCTGTGGTAGTAATTTGTACACTGGCAGGCGTCTCTCAGTTGCCCCTCTCAGGGAGATGTCTGTGCACTGACTGGTGTCTCTAAGTCCCTCTCCCACAGGGTGATATCTGTACACTGACTGGTGTCTCTCAGTCCCTCTCCCTCAGAGAGATATCTGTAAACTGAATGGTGTCTCTCAGTCTTTCCCCTCAGGGACATATCTATACACGGAATGGTGCCTCTTTCTCCCTCTCCCTCAGGGACATATCTGTACACTGACTGGTGTCTCTCAATCATTCCCTCTCAGAGGACTATCTGTGCACTGACTGGTGTCTCTCAGTCCCTCTCTTTCAGGGACATATCTGTACACTGACTGGTATCTCTCAGTCCCTCTCCCTCAGGGACATATCAGTACACTGAGTTGTATCTCTCAGTCCCTCCCTCTCAGCGTGATATCTGTACACTGACTGTTGTCTCTCAGTCCCTCTCCCTCACGGAGATATCTCTACACTGACCAGTGTCATACTGCCCCCTCTCCCTCAGGGACATATCTGAACAATGACTGGAATCTCTCAGTCCCTCTCCCTCAGGGAGATATCTGTGCACTGAATGGTGTCTCTCAGTACTCCTTCTCAGTGTGATATTTGAACACTAACTGGTGTCTCTCAGTCCCTCTCCTTCAGAGAGATAACTGTGCACTAACTGGCTTCTCAATCCCTCTCCCTCATGGAGATATTTGTACACAGACCAGTGTCATTCAGTCCCCTCGCCCTCAGCGCGATATCTGTATACTGGTTGGTGGCTCGAAGTCCCCAATCTCTCAGGAAGGTGTCTGTACACTGACTGGTGTATCTCAGTCCACTCACACTCAGGGAGATATCTGTACATTCACTGGTATCTTGCAGTCCCTCTCCCTCAGGGAAATATCTGTACTCTGACTGATGTCTCCCGTCTCTCTGTCTCTCAGGGAGATATCTGGACCCTGACTCTTCACAGAGTCCCTCTCCCTCAGGGAGATATCTGTACACTGAATGGTGCCTCTTTCTCCCTCTCCCTCAGGGAGATATCTGTACACTGAATGGTATATCTCAGTACCTCCTTCTCAGTGTTATATCTGAACACTGACTGGTGTCTCTCAGTCCTTCTCCCTCAGGGAAATATCTGTACACTGACTGGCGTCTCTCAGTCCCGCCCTTTCAGGGAGATAGCTTTTCACTGACTGTTGTCTCTAAGTCCCTCTCCCTCAGGACACATCTGTACACTGACTGTGTATCTCAGTGCCGCTCCCTCAGGCAGATATCTATAGACTGACTGGTGTTTCTTAGTACCTCCCTCTCAGGCTAATATCTGTAAACTGACTCGTGTCTCTCAGTCCCTCACTCTCAGGAAGATATCTGTACACTCACTGATGTCTTGTAGTCTCTCTCCTTCAGGGAGATAGCTCTATACTGACTGCTGTCTCTCAATCCCTCTCCGTCAGGATATATCTGTATACTGACTGGTGTCTCTAAGTCTCCAATCTATCAGGAAGATATCTGCACACTGACTGTTGACTCTCAGTCCACTATCTGTCAGGGAGATATCTGCATTCTGACTGATGTCTCTCAGTCTCTCTGTCTCTCAGGGAGATATCTGTACACTGACTGCTGTCTCTCAGTCCCTCTCCCTCAGGGAGATATCTGACGGGTATCTCTCATTCCCTGCCTCTGAGGGTGAGATCTGTACTTTGACTGGTGTCTCTCAATCCCTCACTCTCATGGCGATATCTGCACACTTACTTATTTCTCTCAGTCCCTCTCCCTCAGGGAGATATCTGTACACTGATTGTTGTCTCTCAGTCCCTCGGCGTCAGGACACATCTGTACACTGAATGGTGTCTCCCAGTCCCTCTCCCTCAGTGAGATATCTGTACACTCACCGGTGTCTCTCAGTCCCTCTCTCTCAGGGACATATCTGTACACTGACAGGTAAATCTTAGTCCCTCTACCACAGCGACCTATCTGTACACTGACTGGTGTCCCGCAGCTTTCCCTCTCAGGGAGATACATGTACACTGACTGGTGTCTCTCAGTTCCTCACCCTCAGGCAGATATCTATACACTGACTGATTTCTCTCATTCGCTCCCTCTCAGGGAGATATCTGTTCACTGCCTGGTGTCTCTTAATCCCTCTCCATCAGGGATATATCTGTATACTGACTGGTGTCTTGAAGTCCCCAAGCTCTCAGTGAGATATCTGTACACTGACTGTTGAGTCTCAGTCCACTCTCCGTCCTGGAGAAATCTGCATTCTGACTGATGTCTCTCAGTTTCTCTCTCCCTCACGGTGATATCTGTACACTTACTGCTGTCTGTCAGTCCTTCTCCCTCAGGGAGACATCTGTACACTGACTGGCGTCTCTCAGTTGCTCCCTCTCAGGGAGATATCTGTACACTGACTGATGTCTATCAATTCTCAGTCTCTCAGGGAGATATCTGTGCACTGACTGGTCTCTTAGTCCATTTCCCTCAGGGACATAGCTGTACACTGACTGGTGTCTCTCAGTCCTTCTCCCTCAGGGAGATATCTGTATACTGACAGGTGTCTCTCAGTCCCTCTCCCTCATGGACATATCAGGACACTAAGTTGCATCTCTCAGTCCCTCCCTCTCAGAGTGATATCTGTACACTGACTGATGCGTCTCAGTCCAACTACCTGAGGTAGATATCTGTACACTGAGGGGTGTCTCTCAGTCCCTCCCTCTCACAGAGATATCTGTACACTGACTGGTGTCTCTCAGTCCCTCTCCCTCTCACTGAGGTAGCTGTACACTGCCTGGTGTCTCTCAATCCCTCTGTTTGAGTGACATATATGTACACTGACTGTATCTCTCAGTCCCTCTCCCTCAGGGAGATATCAGTTCACTGACTTGTATCTCTCAGTCCGTCCCTCTCAGAGTGATATCTGTACACTGACTGGTGTCTCTCAGTCCCTCTCCCTCAGGGAGATATCGGTACACTGATTGGTGTCTCTCAGTCCCTCTCCTTCTCGGAGATATCTGTACACTGTTAAGTGTCATTCTGTGCCCTCTCCCTCAGTGAGATATCTGTACACTGACTTGTGTCTCTCAGTCTTTCTCTTTCATGGACATATCTGAAAACTGACTGGTATCTCTCAGTCCCTCTACCTCAAGTAGATATCTGCACTCTCACTGGTATCTCTCAGTCTCTTTCTCTCAGGGAGATGTCTGTTCACTGACTGTTGTCTCTCAGTCTCGCTCCCTCATGGTGATATCTGTACACTGACTGGTGTCTCTCAGTCCCTCTCCCTCCGGAAGATATTTGTACACTGATATCTCTCAGTCTCTCTGTCTCTCATGGAGATATCGGTACACTGGCTGGTCTCGCAGTTCCTGTGCCTCAGGGACATTTCTGTTCACTGACTGGTGTCTCTCAGTCCCTTTCCCTCATGGACATATCTGTACACGGACTGGTGTCTCTCAGTCGCTCTCCTCAGGGAGATATCTGCAGTGACTGGTATCTAAGTCGCTCTCCATCATGAACATATCTATACATTGACTGGTGTCTCTCAGTTCCTCTCGCCCCGGGATAGATATGTACTATGACGGACATCTCTCAGTCCATCTCCCTCATGGAGATATCTGTACACTGTCTTGTGTCTCTCATTCCCTGCCTCTGAGGGTGATATCTGTACACTGAATGGTGTCCCTCAATCCTTCACTCTCATGGAGATATCTGTACACTGACTTGAGTCTCTCAGTCCCTCTCATTCAGGGTGACATCTGTACACTGACTGGCGTCTCTCAGTTGCTCCCTCTCCGGGAGATATCTGTGAACTGACTTGTGTCTCTCAGTCCCTCTCCCTCCGGGTGATATCTGTTCACTGACTGGTGTCTCCCTATCACTTTCCTTGAGAGAGATATCTGTACAGTGACTGATGTCTATCAGTTACTCAGTCTCTCAGGGACGTATCTGTGCACTGACTCGCCTCTCAGTCCATTTCCCTAAGGGATATATCTGTACACTGACTGGTGCCTCTCAGTCCTTCTCCCTCTGGGAGATATCTGTATACTGACTGGTGTCTCAGTCCCACACCCTCAGGGACATATCAGGACACTGAGTTGCATCTCTCAGTCAATCTCTCTCAGAGTGATATCTGTACACTGAATGGTGTCTCTCAGTCCATCTCCCTAAGTGAGATATCTGTATACTGACTGATCTTCTCATTCCCTCTCCCTCAGGGAGATATCTGTACACTGACTGGTGTCTCTCAGTCCATCTCCCTCACGGAGATATCTCTACACTGAGCAGTGTCATTTTGTCCCCTCTCCCTCAGGGAGATATCTGTAAACTGAATGGTGTCTCTCAGTCCTTCCCCTCATGGAGATATGTGTGCACTGACTGGAGTCTCTCAGTCCCTTTCCCGCAGGTTCATATCTGTACACTGACTGGTGTCTCTCAGTCTCTCTCCCTCATGGACATATCTGTATACAGACTGGTGTCTCTCAGTCGCTCTCCCTCATGGACATATCTGTACATTCAGTGATGCCTCTCGGTTCCTCTTGCTCAGGGATAGATATGTACAGTTACGGGGTATCTTTCAGTCCATCTCCCTCAGGGAGATATCTGTACACTGACTGGTGTCTCTCATTCCCTGCCTCTGAGGGTGATATCTGTACACTGACTGTTGTCCCTCAATCCTTCTCTCTCATGGAGATATCTGTACACAGACTGGTGTCTCTCAGTCCTTCTCTCTCAGGGACTTATCTGTACACTGACTGGTATCTCTCAGTTCCTCTCCCCCAACGACATATCTGTACACTGATTGGTGTCTCAGAGTCCCTCCCTCTCAGGGTGATATCTGTACACTGACTGGTGTCTCTCAGTCCCTCTCCCTCAGTGAGTAATCTGTACACTGGCTGGCGTCTCTCAGGGAGATGTCTGTGCACAGACTGGTGTCTCTAAGTCACTCTCCCTCAGGGTGATATCTGTAAACTGACTGCTGTCTCTCAATCCCTCTCCCTCAGAGAGATATCTGTAAACTGAATGGTGTCTCTCAGTCCTTCTCCTCAGGGACATATCTGTACACTGAATGGTGCCTCTTTCTCCCTCTCCATCAGGGACATATCTGTACACTGACTGGTGCCTCTCAGTCCCTCTCCCTCAGGGTGCTATTTGGGCACTGACTGGTGTCTCTCAGTCCGTCCCACTCACAGGGATATCTGTACACTGTCTGGTGTCTCCAAGTCGCTCTCCCTCATGGACATATCTGTACATTGAGTGGTGTCTCTCGGTTCCTCTTGCGGAGGGATAGATATGTACACTGACGGGGTATCTCTCAGTCCACCTCCCTCAGGGAGATATCTGTACACTGACTGGTTTCTCGCATTCCCTGCCTCTGAGGGTGATATCTGTACACTGACTGGTGTCTCTCAGTCCCTCCCTCAAAGGTAGATTTCTCTACAATCACTGATGTATTGCAATCCCTCTCCCTCAGGGAGATATCTGTACACTGACTGCTTTCTCTCAGTCCCTCTCCTTCAGGGAAATATCTGTACACTGACTGGTGTCTCTCAGTCCCTCTCTCTCAGGGAGATATCTATACACTGACCAGTGTCATTTTGCCCCCTCTCCCTCAGGGAGATATCTTTATATTTACTGGTGTCTCGAAGTCCCCAATTTCTCACGGAGATATCTGTACACTGACTGGTGTCTCTCAGTCCCTCTCTTTCAGGGACATACCTGAACAGTGACTGGTATCTCTCAGTCCCTCTCCCTCAGGGAGATATCTGCACTGAATCGTCTCTCTCAGTACTCATTCTCAGTGTGATATCTGAACACTGACTGGTGTCTCTCGGTCCCTCTCATTCAGGGAGATATCTGTAGACTGACTGGCTTCTCAATCCCTCTCCCTCATGGAGATATTTGTACAGAGACCGGTGTCATTCAGTCCCCTCTCCCTCAGCGCGATATCTGTATTCTGATTGGCGGCTCGAAGTCCCCAATCTCTCAGGAAGGTGTCTGTACACTGACTGGTGTATCTCAGTCCACTCACACTCAGGGTGATATCTGTACACCCACTGGTATCTTGCAGTCCCTCTCCCTCAGGGAGATATCTGTACTCTGACTGATGTCTCCCGTCTCTCTGTCTCTCAGGGAGATAACTGGACACTGACTCTTCACAGAGTCCCTCGCCCTCAGGGACATATCTGTACACTGAATGGTGCCTCTTTCGCCATCTCCCTCAGGAAGTTATCTGTACACTGAATGGTGTATCTCAGTACCTCTTTCTCAGTGTAATATCTGAACACTGACTGGTGTCTCTCAGTCCCTCTCCCTCAGGGAGATATCTGTACTCTGACTGATGTCTCCCGTCTCTCTGTCTCTCAGGGAGATATCTGGACACTGACTCTTCACAGAGTCCCTCGCCCTCAGGGACATATCTGTACACTGAATGGTGCCTCTTTCGCCCTCTCCCTCAGGAAGTTATCTGTACACTGAATTGTGTATCACAGTACCTCCTTCTCAGTGTGATATCTGAACACTGACTGGTGTCTCTCAGTCCCTCTCCTTCAGGGAGATATCTGTAGACTGACTGGCTTCTCAATCCCTCTCCCTCATGGAGATATTTGTACAGAGACCGGTGTCATTCAGTCCCCTCTCCCTCAGCGCGATATCTGTATACTGATTGGCGGCTCGAAGTCCCCAATCTCTCAGGAAGGTGTCTGTACACTGACTGGTGTATCTCAGTCCACTCACACTCAGGGTGATATCTGTACACCCACTGGTATCTTGCAGGCCCTCTCCCTCAGGGAGATATCTGTACTCTGACTGATGTCTCCCGTCTCTCTGTCTCTCAGGGAGATATCTGGACACTGACTCTTCACAGAGTCCCTCGCCCTCAGGGACATATCTGTACACTGAATGATGCCTCTTTCGCCCTCTCCCTCAGGAAGTTATCTGTACACTGAATGGTGTATCTCAGTACCTCTTTCTCAGTGTAATATCTGAACACTGACTGGTGTCTCTCAGTCCCTCTCCCTCAGGGAGATATCTGTACACTGACTGGCGTCTCTCAGTCCCTCCCTTTCAGGGAGATAGCTTTTCACTGACTGTTGTCTCGAACTCCCTCTACCTCAGGACACATCTGTACACTGACTGGTGTCTCTCAGTGCTTCTCCTTCAGGCAGATATCTGTAGACTGACTGGTGTTTCTCAGTACCTCCCTCTCAGGCTAATATCTGTGCACTGACTGGAGTCTCTCAATCCCTCTCCCTCAGGGAAATATCTGAACACTGACTGGTGTCTCTCAGTCCCTCTCCCTCAGGGAGATATCTGTACACTGACTGGCGTCTCTCAGTCCCTCCCGTTCAGGGAGATAGCGTTTCACTGACTTTTGTCTCAAAGTCCCTCTCCCTCAGGACACATCTGTACACTGACTGGTGTCTCTCAGTCTTTCTCTTTCAGGGACATATCTTAAAACTGACTGGTATCTCTCAGTCCCTCTCCCTCAGGTAGAAATCTGCACTCTCACTGGTATCTCTCAGTCTCTTGCTCTCAGGGAGATATCTGTTCATTGATTGTTGTCTCTCAGTCCCACTCCCTCATGGTGATATCTGTACAATGACTGGTGTCTCTCAGTCCCTCTCCCTCAGGAAGATATTTGTACACTGATATCTCTCAGTCTCTCTGTCTCTCAGGGAGATATCGGTACACCGGCTGGTCTCGCAGTTCCTGTGCCTCAGGGAAATTTCTGTTCACTGACTGGTGTCTCTCAGTCCCTTTCACCCATGGACATATCTGTACACGGACTGGTGTCTCTCAGTCGCTCTCCTCAGGGAGATATCTGCAGTGACTGGTATCTAAGTCGCTCTCCATCATGAACATATCTATACATTGACTAGTGTCTCTCAGTTCCTCTCGCCCCAGGATAGATATGTACTATGACGGGTATCTCTCAGTCCATCTCCCTCATGGAGATATCTGTACACTGACTTGTGTCTCTCATTCCCTGCCTCTGAGGGTGATATCTGTACACTGACTGGTGTCCCTCAATCCTTCACTCTCATGGAGATATCTGTACACTGACTTGAGTCTCTCAGTCCCTCTCATTCAGGGAGACATCTGTACACTGACTGGCGTCTCTCAGTTGCTCCCTCTCAGGGCGATATCTATGAACTGACTTGTGTCTCTCAGTCCCTCTCCCTCAGGGTGATATCTGTACACTGACTGGTGTCTCTCAATCCCTTTCCTTGAGTGAGATATCTGTACAGTGACTGATGTCTATCAATCTCTCAGTCTCTCAGGGAGATATCTGTGCGCTGACTCGCCTCTCAGTCCATTTCCCTCAGGGATATATCTGTACACAGACTGGTGCCTCTCAGTCCTTCTCCCTCCGGGAGATATCTGTATACAGACTGGTGCCTCAGTCCAACACCCTCAGGGACATATCAGGACACTGAGTTGTATCTCTCAGTTACTTTCTCTCAGAGTGATATCTGTACACTGAATGGTGTCTCTCAGTCCATCTCCCTGAGTGAGATATCTGTACACTGACTGTTTTCTCAGTACCTCTCCCTCAGGGAGATATCTGTACACTGACTGGTGTCTCTCAGTCCATCTCCCTCACGGAGATATCTCTACACTGAGCAGTGTCATTCTGTCCCCTCTCCCTTCGGGAGATATCTGTACACTGACAGGTGTCTCTCAATCCCTCTCTTTCAGGGACATATCTGAACACTGAACGGTATCTCTCAGTCCCTCTCACTCAGGGAGATATCTGTAAACTGAATGGTGTCTCTCAGTCCTTCCCCTCATGGAGATATCTGTGCACTGACTGGTGTCTCTCAGTCTCTCTCCCTCATGGACATATCTGTACACTGTCTGGTGTCTCCAAGTCGCTCTCCCTCATGGACATATCTGTACATTGACTGGTGTCTCTCGGTTCCTCTTGCTCAGGGATAGATATGTACACTGACGGGGTATCTCTCAGTCCATCTCCCTCAGGGAGATATCTGTACACTGACTGGTGTCTCTCATTCCCTGCCTCTGACGGTGATATCTGTACACTGACTGTTGTCCCTCAATCCTTCACTCTCATGGAGATATCTGTACACTGACTGGTGTCTCTCAGTCCCTCTCTCTCAGGGACTTATCTGTAATCTGACTGGTATCTCTCAGTCCCTCTCCCCCAACGACATATCTGTACACTTATTGGTGTCTCTGAGTCCCTCCCTCTCAGGGTGATATCTGTACACTGACTGGTGTCTCTCAGTCCCTCCCACTCACAGGGATATCTGTACACTGACTGGTGTCTCTCAGTCACTCTCCCTCAGGGAGTAATCTGTACACTGACTGGCGTCTCTTAGTTGCCCCTCTCAGGGAGATGTCTGTGCACTGACTGGTGTCTCTAAGTCCCTCTCCCTCAGGGTGATATCTGTACACTGACTTCTGTCTCTCAATCACTCTCCCTCAGAGAGATATCTGTAAACTGAATGCTGTCTCTCAGTCCTTCCCCTCAGGGACATATCTGTACACTGAATGGTGCCTCTTTCTCCCTCTCCCTCAGCGACATATCTGTACACTGACTGGTGCCTCTGAATCCCTCTCCCTCAGGGTGATATTTGGGCACTGACTGGTGTCTCTCAGTCCCTCCCACTCACAGGGATATCTGTACACTGACTGGTGTCTCTCAGTCCCTCTCTTTCAGGGACATATCTGTACACTGACTGGTATCTCTCAGTTCCTCTCCCTCAGGGACATATCAGTACATTGAGTTGCATCTCTCAGTCCCTCCCGCTCAAAGTGATATCTGTACACTGACTGGTGTCTCTCAGTCCCTCCCACTCTGGTAGATTTCTCTACAATCACTGATGTCTTGCAGTCCCTCTCCCTCAGGGAGATATCTGTACACTGACTGCTTTCTGTCAGGCCCTCTCCCTCATGGAGATATCTATACACTGACCAGTGTCATTCTGCCCCCTCTCCCTCAGCGAGATATCTGTATATTGACTGGTGTCTCGAAGTCCCCAATTTCTCACGGCGATATCTGTACACCGACTGGTGTCTCTCAGTCCCTCTGCTTCAGAGAGATATCTGTAAACTGACTGGCTTTTCAATCCATCTCCCTCATGGAGATATTTGTACAATGACCGGTGTCATTCAGTCCCCTCTCCCCCAGTGCGATATCTGTACACTGATTGGCGTCTCGAAGTCCCCCATCTCTCAGTAAGGTTTCTGTACACTGACTGGTGTATCTCAGTCTAATCACACTCAGGGTGATATCTGTACACCCACTGGTATCTTGCAGTCCCTCTCCCTCAGGGAGATATCTGTACTCTGACTGATGTCTCCCGTCTCTCTGTCTCTCAGGGAGATATCTGGGAACTGACTCTTCACGGATTCCCTCTCCCTCAGGTACATATCTGTACACTGAATGGAACCTCTTTCGCCCTCTTCCTCAGGGAGATATCTGTACACTGAATGGTGTATCTCAGTACCTCCTTCTCAATGTTATATCTGAACACTTACTGGTGTCTCTCAGTCCCTCTCCATCAGGGAGATATCTGTGCACTGACTGGCGTCTCTCAGTACCTCCCTTTCAGGGAGATAGCTTTTCACTGACTGTTGTCTCGAAGTCCCTCTCCCTCAGGACACATCTGTACAAGGACTGGTGTCTCTCAGTGTCTCTCCCTCAGGCAGATATCTGTAGACTGACTGGTGTTTCTCAGTACCTCCCTCTAAGGCTAATATCTGTACACGGTCTGGAGTCTCTCAATCCCTCTCCCTCAGGGAAATATCTGAACACTGACTGGTGTCTCTCAGTCCCTCTCCCTCAGGGAGATATCTGTACACTGACTGGCGTCTCTCAGTCCCTCCCTTTCAGGGAGATAGCTTTTCACTGACTGTTGTCTCAAAGTCCCTCTCCATCAGGACACATCTGTACACTGACTGGTGTCTCTCAGTGCCTCTCCTTCAGGCAGATATCTGTAGACTGACTGGTGTTTCTCAGTACCTCCCTCTCAGGCTAATATCTGTACACTGACTGGAGTCTCTCAATCCCTCTGCCTCAGGGTAATATCTGTACACTGACTGGTGTCTCTCAGTCCATCTCGCTGAGGTAGATATCTGTACACTGACTGGAGTATCTGAATCCCTCTCCCTCCGGGAAATATCTGTACACTGACTGGTATCTCTCAGTCGCTCTCCCTCAGGGAGATATCTGTACACTGACTTGTGTCTCTCAGTCTTTCTCTTTCAGGGACATATCTGAAAACTGACTGGTATCTCTCAGTCCCTCTACCTCAGGTAGATATCTGCACTCTCACTGGTATCTCTCAGTCTCTCTATCTCAGGGAGATATCTGTTCACTGACTGTTGTCTCTCAGTCCCGCTCCCTCATGGTGATATCTGTACACTGACTGGTGTCTCTCAGTCCCTCTCCCTCAGGAAGATATTTGTACAATGATATCTTTCAGTCTCTCTGTCTCTCAGGGAGATATCGGTACACTGGCTGGTCTCGCAGTTCCTGTGCCTCAGGGACATTTCTGTTCACTGACTGGTGTCTCTCAGTCCCTTTCCCCCATGGACATATCTGTACACGGACTGGTGTCTCTCAGTCGCTCTCCTCAGGGAGACATCTGTACACTGACTGGCGTCTCTCAGTTTCTCCCTCTCAGGGAGATATCTGTGAACTGACTGGTGTCTCTCAATCCCTTTCCTTGAGTGAGATATCTGTACACTGACTGATGTCTATCAATCTCTCAGTCTCTCAGGGAGATATCTGTGCGCTGACTCGCCTCTCAGTCCATTTCCCTCAGGGATATATCTGTACACAGACTGGTGCCTCTCAGTCCTTCTCCCTCCGGGAGATATCTGTATACTGACTGGTGTCTCAGTCCAACACCCTCAGGGACATATCAGGACACTGATTTGTATCTCTCAGTTACTCTCTCTCAGAGTGATATCTGTACACTGAATGATGTCTCTCAGTCCATCTCCCAAAGTGAGATATCTGTACACTGACTGTTTTTCTCAGTCCCTCTCCCTCAGCGAGATATCTGTACACTGACTGGTGTCTCTCAATCTA
Source organism: Pristiophorus japonicus (assembly GCF_044704955.1). Taxonomy (NCBI): domain Eukaryota; kingdom Metazoa; phylum Chordata; class Chondrichthyes; family Pristiophoridae; genus Pristiophorus; species Pristiophorus japonicus. The sequence continues at coordinate 1,671,770 of NW_027250702.1, read as the reverse complement.
TCTCCCTCACGGAGATATCTCTACACTGAGCAGTGTCATTCTGTCCCCTCTCCCTTCGGGAGATATCTGTACACTGACAGGTGTCTCTCAATCCCTCACTTTCAGGGACATATCTGAACACTGAATGGTATCTCTCAGTCCCTCTCACTCAGGGAGATATCTGTAAACTGAATGGTGTCTCTCAGTCCTTCCCCTCATGGAGATATCTGTGCACTGACTGGTGTCTCTAAGTCTCTCTCCCTCATGGACATATCTGTACACTGTCTGGTGTCTCCACGTCGCTCTCCCTCATGGACATATCTGTACATTGACTGGTGTCTCTCGGTTCCTCTTGCTCAGGGATAGATATGTACACTGACGGGGTATCTCTCAGTCCATCTCCCTCAGGGAGATATCTGTACACTGACTGGTGTCTCTCATTCCCTGCCTCTGACGGTGATATCTCTATACTGACAGTTGTCCCTCAATCCTTCACTCTCATGGAGATATCTGTACACTGACTGGTGTATCTCAGTCCCTCTCTCTCAGGGACTTATCTGTACACTGACTGGTATCTCTCAGTCCCTCTCCCCCAACGACATATCTGTACACTGATTGGTGTCTCTGAGTCCCTCCCTTTGAGGGTGATATCTGTACACTGACTGGTGTATCTCAGTCCCTCCCACTCACAGGGATATCTGTACACTGACTGGTGTCTCTCAGTCCCTCTCCCTCAATGAGTAATCTGTACACTGACTGGCGTCTCTTAGTTGCCCCTCTCAGGGAGATGTATGTGCACTGGCTGGTGTCTCTAAGTCCCTCTCTCTCAGGGTGATATCTGTACAGTGACTGCTGTCTCTCAATCACTCTCCCTCAGATGGATATCTGTAAACTGAATGGTGTCTCTCAGTCCTTCCCCTCAGGAACATATCTGTACACTGACTGGTGCCTCTGAATCCCTCTCCCTCAGGGTGATATTTGGGCACTGGCTGGTGTCTCTCAGTCCCTCCCACTCACAGGGATATCTGTACACTGACTGGTGTCTCTCAGTCCCTCTCTTTCAGGGACATATCTGTACACTGACTGGTATCTCTCAGTCCCTCTCCCTCAGGGACATATCAGTACATTGAGTTGCATCTCTAAGTCCCTCCCTCTGAAAGTGATATCTGTACACTGACTGGTGTCCCTCAGTCCCTCCCACTCAGGTAGATTTCTCTACAATCACTGATGTCTTGCAGTCCCTCTCCCTCAGGGAGATATCTGCACACTGACTGCTTTCTGTCAGTCCCTCTCCCTCAGGGAGATATCTGTACACTGACTGGTGTCTCTCAGTCCCTCTCCCACATGGAGATATCTATACACTGACAAGTGTCCTTCTGCCCCCTCTCCCTCAGCGAGATATCTGTATATTGACTGGTGTCTCGATGTCCCAAATTTCTCACGGAGATATCTGTACACTGACTGGTGTCTCTCAGTCCCTCTGCTTCAGAGAGATATCTGAAAACTGACTGGATTTTCAATCCATCTCCCTCATGGAGATATTTGTACAGAGACCGGTGTCATTCAGTCCCCTCTCCCTCAGTGCGATATCTGTATACTGATTGGCGTCTCGAAGTCCCCAATCTCACAGGAAGGTTTCTGTACACTGACTGGTGTGTCTCAGTCCACTCACACGCAGGGTGATATCTGTACACACAATGGTATCTTGCAGTCCCTCTCCCTCAGGGAGATATCTGTACTCTGACTGATGTCTCCCGTCTCTCTGTCTCTCAGGGAGATATCTGGACACTGACTCTTCACGGAGTCCCTCTCCCTCAGGGACATATCTGTACACTGAATGGTGCCTCTTTCGCCCTCTTCCTCAGGGAGATATCTGTACACTGAATGGTGTCTCTCAGTACCTCCTTCTCAATGTTATATCTGAATACTGACTGGTGTCTCTCAGTCCCTCTCCATCAGGGAGATATCTATACACTGACTGGCGTCTCTCAGTCCCTCCCTTTCAGGGAGATAGCTTTTCACTGACTGTTGTCTCGAAGTCCCTCTCCCTCAGGACATATCTGTACAAGGACTGGTGTCTCTCAGTGCCTCTCCCGCAGGCAGATATCTGTAGACTGACTGGTGTTTCTCAGTACCTCACTCTCAGGCTAATATCTGTACACTGACTGGAGTCTCTCCATCCCTCTCCCTCAGGGAAATATCTGAACACTGACTGGTGTCTCTCAGTCCCTCTCCCTCAGGGAGATATCTGTACACTGACTGGCGTCTCTCAGTCCCTCCCTTTCATGGAGATAGCTTTTCACTGACCGTTGTCTCGAAGTCCCTCTCCCTCAGGACACATCTGTACACTGACTGGTGTCTCTCAGTGCCTCTCCCTCAGGCAGATATCTGTAGACTGACTGGTGTTTCTCAATACCTCCCTCTCAGGCTAATATCTGTACACTGACTGGAGTCTCTCAATCCCTCTGCCTCAGGATAATATCTGTACACTGACTGGTGTCTCTCAGTCCATCTTGCTGAGGGAGATATCTGCACTCTCACTGGTATCTCTCAGTCTCTCTCTCTCAGGGAGATATCTGTTCACTGACTGTTGTCTCTCAGTCCCGCTCCCTCATGGTGATATCTGTACACTGACTGGTCTCTCTCAGTCCCTCTCCCTCAGGAAGATATTTGTACACTGATATCTCTCAGTCTCTCTGTCTCTCAGGGAGATATCGGTACACTGGCTGGTCTCGCAGTTCCTGTGCCTCAGGGACATTTCTGTTCACTGACTGGTGTCTCTCAGTCCCTTTCCACCATGGTCATATCTGTACACGGACTGTTGTCTCTCAGTCGCTCTCCTCAGGGAGATATCTGCAGTGACTGGTATCTAAGTCGCTCTCCATCATGAACATATCTATACATTGGCTGGTGTCTCTCAGTTCCTCTCGCCCAGGGATAGATATGTACTATGACGGGTATCTCTCAGTCCATCTCCCTCATGGAGATATCTGTACACTGACTTGTGTCTCTCATTCCCTTCCTCTGAGGTTGATATCTGTACACTGGCTGGTGTCCCTCAATCCTTCACTCTCATGGAGATATCTGTACACTGACTTGAGTCTCTCAGTCCCTCTCATTCAGGGAGACATCTGTACACTGACTGGCGTCTCTCAGGTTCTCCCTCTCAGGGAGATATCTGTGAACTGACTGGTGTCTCTCAATCCCTTTCCTTGAGAGAGATATCTGTACAGTGACTGGTGTCTATCAGTCACTCAGTCTCTCAGGGAGATATCTGTGCACTGACTCGCCTCTCAGTCCATTTCCCTCAGGGATATATCTGTACACTGACTGGTGCCTATCAGTCCTTCTCCCTCTGGGAGATATCTGTATACTGACTGGTGTCTCAGTCCCACACCCTCAGGGACATATCAGGACATTGAGTTGTATCTCTCAGTCACTCTCTTTCAGAGTGATATCTGTACACTGAATGGTGTCTCTCAGTCCATCTCCCTAAGTGAGATATCTGTACACTGACTGTTTTTCTCAGTCCCTCTCCCTCAGAGAGATACCTGTACACTGACTGGTGTCACTCAGTCCATCTCCCTCACGGAGATATCTCTACACTGAGCAGTGTCATTCTGTCCCCTCTCCCTTCGGGAGATATCTGTACACTGACAGGTGTCTCTCAGTCCCTCGCTTTCAGGGACATATCTGAACACCGACTGATATCTCTCAGTCCCTCTCACTCAGGGAGAAATCTGTAAATTGAATGGTGTCTCTCAGTCCTTCCCCTCATGGAGATATCTGTGCACTGACTGGAGTCTCTCAGTCCCGGTCTCGTAGGTTGATATCTGTACACTGACTGGTGTCTCTCAGTCTCTCTCCCTCATGGACATATCTGTATACAGACTGGTGTCTCTCAGTCACTCTCCATCATGGACATATCTGTACACTGTCTGGTGTCTCCAAGTCGCTCTCCCTCATGGACATATCTGTACATTGACTGGTGTCTCTCGGTTCCTCTTGCTCAGGGATAGATATGTACACTGACGGGGTATCTCTCAGTCCATCTCCCTCAGGGTGATATCTGTACACTGACTGGTGTCTCTCAGTCCCTCCCTCTCACAGAGATATCTGTACACTGACTGGTGTCTCTCAGTCCCTCTCTCTCAGGGATTCATCTGTACACTGACTGGTATCTCTCAGTCCCTCTCCCCCAACGACATATCTGTACACTGATTGGAGTCTCTGAGTCCCTCTCTCTCAGGATGATATCTGTACACTGACTGGTGTCTCTCAGTCCCTCCCACTCACAGGGATATCTGTACACTGACTGGTGTCTCTCAGTCCCTCTCCCTCAGGGAGTAATCTGTACACTGACTGGCGTCTCTCAGTTGCCCCTCGCAGGGAGATGTCTGTGCACTGACTGGTGTCTCTAAGTCCCTCTCCCTCAGGGTGATATCTGTACACTGACTGCTGTCTCTCAATCCCTCTCCCTCAGAGAGATATCTGTAAACTGAATGGTGTCTCTCAGTCCTTTCCCTCAGGGACATATCTGTACACTGAATAGTGCCTCTTTCTAACTCTCCCTCAGGGACATATCTGTACACTGACTGGTGTCTCTCAGTCCCTCTCCCTCAGGGTGATATTTGGGCACTGACTTGTGTCGCTCAGTCCCTCCCACTCACAGGGATATCTGTGCACTGACTGGTGTCTCTCAGTCCCTCCCTCTCATGTAGATTTATCTGCAATCACTGATGTCTTGCAGTCCCTCTCCCTCAGGGAGATATCTATAAACTGACCAGTGTCATTCTGCCCCCTCTCCCTCAGGGAGATATCTTTATATTGACTGGTGTCTCGAAGTCCCCAATTTCTCACGGTGATATCTGTACACTGACTGGTGTCTCTCAGTCCCTCTCTTTCAGGGACATACCTGAACAGTAACTGGTGTCTCTCAGTCCATCTCCCTCAGGGAGATATCTGTGCACTGAATGGTGTCTCTCAGTACTCCTTCTCAGTGTGATTTCTGAACACTGACTGGTGTCTCTCAGTCCCTCTCCTTCAGAGAGATATATGTACACTGACTGATGTCTCTTAGTCTCTCTGTCTCTCAGGGAGATAACTTTGCACTGGCTGGTCTCTCAGTCCCTCTCCCTCAGGGACGTATCTGTACACTGCCTGGTGTCTCTCAGTCCCTCTCCCTCTTGGAGATATCTGTACACTGAATAGCATCTCCCAGTTGCTCCCTCTCAGCGACATATGTATACACTGATTGGTGCCTCTCAGTCCCTCTCCCTCAGGGAGATATCTGCACACTGACTGGTGTCTCACAGTCCCTCCCTCTCACAGAGATATCTGTACACTGACTGGTGTCTCTCAGTCCCTCTCTTTCAGGGACATATCTGTACACTGACTGGTATCTCTCAGTTCCTCTACCTCAGAGACTTATCTGTACACTGACTGGTATCTCTCATTCCCCCTACCCCAGCGACATATCTGTACACTGACTGGTGTCTCTCAGTCGCTCCCTCTCAGGGAGATATCTGTACACTGATTGGTGTCTCTCATTCCCTACCTCTGAGGGTGATATCTGTACACTGACTGGTTTCTCTCAATCCCTCACTCTCCTGGAGATATCTGTACACTGACTTGAGTCTCTCAGTCCCTCTCTCTCATGGACTTATCTGTACACTGACTGGTATCTCTTATTCCCCTTCCCCCAGCGACATATCTGTACACTGACTGGTGTCTCTCAGTCCCTCCCTATTAGGGGTTTTCTGAACACTGACTGGCGTCTCTCAGTCCCTCTCCCTCAGCGAGATATCTGTACACTGACTGGTTTCTCTTAATACCTCTCTCTCAGTGTGATGTTTGTACACTGACTGGTGTCTCTCAGTCCCTCTCCCTCACGGAGATATCTTTACCCAGACCAATGTCATTCAGTACCCTCTCCCCTCAGGGAGATATCTGTATACTGACTGGTGTCTCGAAGTCCCCCATCTCTCAGGAAGATAACTGTACACTGACTGGTTTCACTCAGTCCACTCTTCCTCAGCTAGATATCTATAGTCCGACTGGTGTATATCAGTCCCCCACCCTCAGTGAGATATCTGTACACTGACTGGTGTCTCTCATTCCCTGCCTCTGAGGGTGATATCTGTACACTGACTGTTGTCCCTCAATCCTTCACTCTAATGGAGATATCTGTACGCTGACTGGTGTCTCTCAGTCCCTCTCTCTCAGGGACTTATCTGTACACTGACTGATATCTCTCAGTCCCTCTCCCCCAACGACATATCTGTACACTGATTGGTGTCTCTGAGTCCCTCCCTCTCAGGGTGATATCTGTACACTGACTGGTGTCTCTCAGTCCCTTCCACTCACAGGGATATCTGTGCACTGACTGGTGTCTCTCAGTCCCTCTCCCTCAGGGAGTAATCTGTACACTGACTGGCGTCTCTCAGTTGCCCCTCGCAGGGAGATGTCTGTGCACTGACTGGTGTCTCTAAGTCCCTCTCCCTCAGGGTGATATCTGTACACTGACTGCTGTCTCTCAATCCCTCTCCCTCAGAGAGATATCTATAAACTGAATGGTGTCTCTCAGTCCTTCCCCTCAGGGACATATCTGTACACTGAATAGTGCCTCTTTCTCCCTCTCCCTCAGGGACATATCTGTACACTGACTGGTGCCTCTCAGTCCCTCTCCCTCAGGGTGATATTTGGGCACTGACTTGTGTCGCTCAGTCCCTCCCACTCACAGGGATAGCTGTACACTGACTGGTGTCTCTCAGTCCCTCTCTATCAGGGACATTCAGTACACTGAATGTTATCTCTCAGTCCCTCTCCCTCAGGGACATATCAGTACACTGAGTTGCATCTCTAAGTACCTTCCTCTCAGAGTGATATCTGTACACTGACTGGTGTCTCTCAGTCCCTCCCTCTCATGTAGATTTCTCTACAATCACTGATGTCTTGCAGTCCCTCTCCCTCAGGGAGATATCTGTACACTGAATGCTTTCTCTCAGTCCCTGTCCCTCAGGGAGATATCTATACACTGACCAGTGTCATTCTGCCCCCTCTCCCTCAGGGAGATATCTGTATATTGACTGGTGTCTCGAAGTCCCCAATTTCTCACGGAGATATCTGTACACTGATTGGTGTCTCTCAGTCCCTCTCTTTTAGGGACATACCTGAACAGTAACTGGTGTCTCTCAGTCCCTCTCCCTCAGGGAGATATCTGTGCACTGAATGGTGTCTCTCAGTACTCCTTCTCAGTGTGATATCTGAACACTGACTGGTGTCTCAAAGTCCCTCTCCTTCAGAGAGATATATGTACTCTGACTGATGTCTCTTAGTCTCTCTGTCTCTCAGGGAGATAACTTTGCACTGGCTGGTCTCTCAGTCCCTCTCCCTCAGAGACGTATCTGTACACTGCCTGGTGTCTCTCAGTCCCTCTCCCTCTTGGAGATATCTGTATTCTGAATAGCATCTCCCAGTTGCTCCCTCTCAGGGACATATGTATACACTGATTGGTGCCTCTCAGTCCCTCTCCCTCAGGGAGATATCTGCACACTGACTGGTGTCTCACAGTCCTTCTCTCTCACAGAGATATCTGTACACTGACTGGTGTCTCTCAGTCCCTCTCTTTCAGGGACATATCTGTACACTGACTGGTATCTCTCAGTTCCTCTACCTCAGGGACTTATCTGTACACTGACTGGTATCTCTCATTCCCCCTCCCCCAGCGACATATCTGTACACTGACTGGTGTCTCTCAGTCCCTCCCTCTCAGGCAGATATCTGTACACTGATTGGTGTCTCTCATTCCCTGCCTCTGAGGGTGATATCTGTACACTGACTGGTTTCTCTCAATCCCTCACTCTCCTGGAGATATCTGTACACTGACTTGAGTCTCTCAGTCCCTCTCTCCCATGGACTTATCTGTACACTGACTGGTATCTCTCATTCCCCTTCCCCCAGCGACATATCTGTACACTGACTGGTGTCTCTCAGTCCCTCCCTATCAGCGGTTTTCTGAATACTGACTGGCGTCTCTCAGTCCCTCTCCCTCAACGAGATATCTGTACACTGAGTGGTTTCTCTTAATACCTCTCTCTCAGTGTTATGTTTGTACACTGACTGGTGTCTCTCAGTCCCTCACCCTCACGGAGATATCTTTACCCAGACCAATGTCATTCAGTATCCTCTCCCCTCAGGGAGATATCTGTATACTGACTGGTGTCTCGAAGTCCCCCATCTCTCAGGAAGATAACTGTACACTGATTGATTTCTCTCAGTCCACTCTTCCTCAGCTAGATATCTATAGTCCGACTGTTGTATATCAGTCCCCCACCCTCAGTGAGATATCTGTACACTGACTGGTCTCTCAGTCAATTTCCCTCAGGGACATATCTGTACACTGACTGGTGACTCTTAGTCCTTCTCCCTCTGGGAGGTATCTGTATACTGACTGTCCATCAGACCCGCTCACTCAGGGGCATATCTGTACACTGAATAGTGCTTCTCAGTGCCACTCCCTCAGGGAGATATCTGGACACTGACTGGTGTCTCTCAGTCCCTCTCTTTCAGGGACATATCTGTATACTGACTGGTAACTCTCAGTCCCTCTCCCTCAGGGATATATCTGTATACTGACTTATTTCTCGAAATCACCAATCTCTCAGGGAGATAGCTGTACATTGACTGGTGTCTCTCATTCCACTCTCCGTCAGGGAGATATCTGTACTTCGCTTGGTATCTCTCAGACCTCTCCCTCAGGGAGATATCTGTAAACTGGCTGGCCTCGCAGTGCCTGTACCTCAGGGAGATATCCGTTCCATGACTAGTGTCTCTCAGTCCTTCTACCACTGGGAGATATCTGTATACTGACTGGCCTCTCAAACTCTCTCCCTCAGGGACAGATTTGTACACTGACTCGTGCTTCTCAGTCCAACTCCCTGAGGTAGATATCTGTACACTGAGGGGTCTCTCTCAATCCCTCTCTCTCACAGATATATCTGTACACTGACTGGTGTCTCTCAGTCCCTCTCCCTCAGGGAGATATCTGCACACTGATTGATGTCTCTAAGTCACTTTCCTTCTCGGAGATATCTGTACATTGACCAGTGTCATTCTGTGCCCTCTCCCTCAGGGAGATATCTGTAAACTGACTTGTGGCTCTCAAACTTTCTCTTTCAGGAACATATAGGAATGCTGTCTCTCAGTCCTTCCCCTCAGGGAGATATCTGTTCACTGACTGTTGTCTCTCAGTCCCTCTCCCTCAGGAAGATATTTGTACACTGATATCTCTCAGTCTCTCTGTCTCTCAGGGAGATATCGGTGCACTGGCTGGTCTCGCAGTGCCTGTGCCTCAGGGACATTTCTAGTCACTGACTGGTGTCTCTCAGTCCCTTTCCCCCATGGACATTTCTGTACACGGACTGGTGCCTATCAGTCGCTCTCCTCAGGGAGATATCTGCAGTGACTGGTCTCTAAGTCGCTCTCCCTCATGAACATATCTGTACATTGACTGGTGTCTCTCAGTTTCTCTTGCCCAAAGATAGATATGTACTATGACGGGTATCTCTTAGTCCATCTCCCTCAGGGAGATATCTGTACACTGACTGGTGTCTCTCATTCCCTGCCTCTGAGGGTGATATCTGTACACTGACTGGTGTCCCTCAATCCTTCACTCTCATGTAGATATCTGGACACTGACTTGAGTCTCTCAGTCCCTCTTCCTCAGGGTGATATCTGTACACTGACTGGTGTCTCTCAGTCTCTCTCCCTCAGGGTGAAATCTGTACACTGACTGGTGTCTCTCAATCCCTTTCCTTGACAGAGATATCTGTACACTGACTGATGACTATCAGTCACTCAGTCTCTCAGGGAGATATCTGTGCACTGACTCGTCTCTCAGGACATTTCCCTCAGGGATATATCTGTACACAGACTGGTGCCTCTCAGTCCTTCTCCCTCTGGGAGATATCTGTATACTGACTGGTCTCTCAGTCCCACACCCTCAGGGACATATCAGGACACTGAGTTGTATCTCAGTCCCTCCCTCTCAGAGTGATATCTGTACACTGACTGGTGTCTCTCAGTCCCTCTCCCGAAGGGAAATATTTGTACACTGAATGCTGTCCCTCAGTCCTTCCCCTCAGGGAGATATCTGTTCACTGAATGTTGTCTCTCAGTCCCGTTCCCTCATGGTGATATCTATACACTGACTGGTGTCTCTCAGTCCCTCTCCCTCAGGAAGATATTTCTACACTGATATATCTCAGTCTCTCTGTATCTCAGGGAGATATCGGTACACTGACTGTTGTCTCTCAGTCCCTCTCCCTCAGGGAGATATCTGTACGCTGACTGGTGTCTCTCAGTCCCTCTCGCTCACGGAGATATCTGTACACTGAGCAGTGTCATTCTGTCCCTGCTCCCTTGGGAAGATATCTGTATACTGACTGCTGTCTCGAAGTCCCCAATCTCTCACGCAGATATCCGAACACTGACAGGTGTCTCTCAGTCCCTCTCTTTCAGGGATATATCTGAATACTGACTGGTATCTCTCAGCCCCTTTTCCTCAGGGAGATATCTGCACTCTGACTGATTTCAATCAGTCCCTCTCCCTCAGGGAGATATCTGTAAAATGAATGGTGTCTCTCAGTCCTTCCCCTCATGGAGATATCTGTTCACTGACTGGAGTCTCTCAGTCCCGCTCCCGCAGGGTGATATCTGTACACTGACTGGTGTCTCTCAGTCTCTGTCCCTCATGGACATATCAGTACACTGACTGGTGTCTCCAAGTCGCTCTCCCTCATGGACATATCTGTACATTGACTGGTGTCTCTCGGTTCCTCTTGCTCAGGGATAGATATGTACACTGACGTGTTATTTCTGAGGTCATCGCCCTCAGGGAGATATCTGTGCACTGACTTGTGTCTCTCATTCCCTGCCTCTGAGGGTGATATCTGTACACTGACTGATGTCTCTCAATCCCTCACTCTAATGGAGATATCTGTACACTGACTGGTGTCTGTCAGTCCCTCTCTCTCAGGGACTTATCTGTACACTGACTGGTATCGCTCAGTCCCTCTCCTCCAACGACATATCTGTACACTGAATAGCATCTCTCAGTTGCTCCCTCTCAGGGACATATCTACACACTGACTGGTGCCTCTCAGTCCCTCTCCCTCAGGGTGATATCTGTGCACTGATTGGTGTCTCTCAGTCACTCCCTCTCACAGACATATCTGTACACTGACTGGTGCCTCTCAGTCCCTCTCTTTCAGGGACATATCTCTACACTGACTGGTATCTCTCAGTCCCTCTCCATCAGGGACATATCAGTACACTGAGCTGTATCTCTCAGTCCCCCTTCCCCAGCGACATATCTGTACACTGACTGGTGTCTCCTAGTCCCTCCCTCTCACGTAGTTTTCTGTACAATCACTGAAGTCTTGCAGTCCCTCTCCCTCAGGCAGATATCTGTACACTGACTGGTGTCTCTCAGTCCCTCTACCTCACGGAGATATCTTTACACTGACCAGTGTCATTCTGTCCCCTCTCCCTCAGGGAGATATCTGTATACTGACTGGTGTCTCGAAGTCCCCAATCTCTCACGGAGATATCTGTACACTGACTGGTGTCTCTCTGTCCCTCTCCCTCAGGGAGATATCTGCACTCTGACTGATCTCTCTCAGTCTCTCTGTTTCTCAGGGTGATATCTGTACAATGACTTGTCACTCAGTCCCTCTCCCCGAGGGAAATGTCTGTACACTGAATGGTATCTCTCAGTCCCCCTCAATCAGGGACATATCAGTACACTGAGCTGTATCTCTCAGTCCCTCCCTCTCAGAGTGATATCTGTACACTGAATGGTGTATCTGAGTCCCTCCCTCTGAGGTAGTTTTCTGTACAATGACTGATGTTTTGCAGTCCCTCTCCCTCAGGGAGATATCTGTACACTGACTGGTGTCTCTCAGTCCCTCTCCCTCACGGAGATATCTATACACTGACCAGTGTCATTCTGTCCCCTCTCGCTCTGGTAGATATCTGTATACTGACTGGTGTCTCGAATTCCCCAATCTCTCACGGAGATATCTGTACACTGACTGGTGTCTCTCAGTCCCTCTCCCCCAGCGACATATCAGTACACTGACTGGTGTCTCTCAGTCCCTCCCTCACAGGGGTTTTCTGAACACTGACTGCCGTCTCTCAGTCCCTCTCCCTCAGCGAGATATCCGTACACTGACTGGTGTAGCTCAGTACGTCTCTCTCAGTGTGATGTTTGTACACTGACTGGAGTCTCTCAATCCCTCCCTCTCAGGGCGATATCTTTTCACTGACTGGTGTCTCTTAGTCCCTCTCCCTAAGGGAGATATCTATAAACTGATTGTTTTTTTCTCAGTACCTCCCTCTCAGGGTAATATCTATGCACTGACTGCTGTCTGTCAGTCCCTCTCCCTCAGGGAGATATCTGTACACTGACTGGTGTCTCTCAGTACCTCCCACTCAGGGTGATGTCTGTACACTGACTGGTGTCTTTTAGATTCTCTCCCTGAGGGAGATATCTATACACTGACTGTTTCTTCTCAGTACCTCTCTCTCAGGGTAATATCTGTACAGGGACTGCTGTCTGTAAGTCCCTCTCCCTCAGGGAATAATCTGTTCACTGGCTGGCGTCTCTCAGTTGCTCCCACTCTGAGAGATATCTGTGCACTGACTGGTGTCTCTATGTCCCTCTCCCTCAGGGTGATATCTGTACACTGACTGGTGTGTCTCAATTCCTCCCCTTAGAGAGATATATGTACACTGACTGATGGCTCTTAGTCTCTCTGTCTCTCAGGGAGATAACTTTGCACTGGCTGGTCTCTCAGTCCCTCACCCTCAGGGACGTATCTGTACACTGCCTTGTGTCTCTCAGTCCCTCTCCCTCTTGGAGATATCTGTACATTGAATAGCATCTCTCAGTTGCTCCCTCTCAGGGACATATCTATACACTGACTGGTCCCTCTCAGTCCCTCTCCCTCAGGGTGATATCTGTGCACTGACTGGTGTCTCTCACTCCCTCCCTCTCACAGAGATAACTGTACACTGACTGGTGTCTCTCAGTCCCTCTCTTTCAGGGACATATCTGTACACTGACTGGTATCTCTCAGTTCCTCTCCCTCACGGACATATCAGTACACTGAGCTGTACCTCTCAGTCCCCCTTCCCCAGCGACATATCTGTACACTGAATGGTGTCTCTCAGTCCCTTCCTCTCAGGGAGATATCTGTACACTGATTGGTGTCTCTCATTCCCTGCCTCTGAGGGTGATATCTGTACACTGACTGGTTTCTCTCAATCCTTCACTCTCATGGAGATATCTGTACAACGACTTGTGTCTCTCAGTCCCTCTCTCTCATGGACTTATCTGTACACTGACTGGTATCTCTCATTCCCCCTCCCCCAGCGACATATCTGTACACTGACTGGTGTCTCTCAGTTCCTCCCTCTCAGGGGTTTTCTGAACACTGACTGGCGTCTCTCAGTCCCTCTCCCTCAGCGAGATATCTGTACACTGACTGGTGTCTCTCAGTACCTCTCTCTCAGTGTGATGTTTGTACACTGACTGGTGTCTCTCAGTTCCTCCCTCTCAGGGGTTTTCTGAACATTGACTGGCGTCTCTCAGTCCCTCTCCCTCAGCGAGATATCTGTACACTGACGGGTATCTCTCAGTCCTTCTCCATTAATGAGATATATGTACACGGACTGGTGTCTGTCATTCCCTCTCCCTCAGGGAGATATCTGTTCACTGTCTGGTGTCTCTCAGTCCTTCTCCCTCAGGGAGATATCTGTACACTGGTGTCTCTCAGTACCTCCCTCTCATGGTCAAATGTGGAAACTGATTTGTGTCTCTCAGTCTCTCTCCCTCAAGGAGATAGAAACATAGAAACATAGAAAATAGGTGCAGGAATATGCCATTCGGCCCTTCGAGCCTGCACCGCCATTCAATGTGTTCATGGCTCAACATGCAACCTCAGTTACCCTTTCCTGCTTTCTCGCCATACCCCTTGATCCCCGCTAGTAGTAAGGACGAACTCTAACTCCTTTTTGAATATATTTAGTGAATTGGCCGAAGCAACTATCTGTGGTAGAGTATTCCACAGGTTCACCACTCTCTGGGTGAAGAAGTTTCTCCTCATCTCGGTCCTAAATGGCTTACCCCTTATCCTTAGACTGTGTCCCCTGGTTCTGGACTTCCTCAACATTCGGATCATTTTTCCTGCATCTAACCTGTCTGAACCCGTCAGAATTTTAAACGTTTCTATGAGATCCTCACTCATTCTTCTGAACTCCAGTGAATACAAGCCCAGTTGATCCAATCTTTCTTGATATGTTAATCCCACCATCCCGGGAATCAGTCTGGTGAATCTTTGCTGCAATCCCTCAATATCAAGAATGTCCTTCCTTAGGTTTGGAGACCAAAACTGTAGGCAATACTCCAGGTGTGGCCTCACCAAGGACCTGTACAACTGTAGCAACACAACCCTGATCTATAGTCAAATCCACTCGCTATGAAGGCTAACATGCCATTTGCTTTCTTATACCTGCTGTACCTGCATGCCAACCTTCAATGACTGATGTACCATGACACCCAGGTCTCGTTACACCTCCCCTATTCCGAATCTGTCACCATTCAGATAATAGTCTGTCTCTCTGTTTTTACCACCAAAGTGGATAACCTCGCATTTATGCACATTATACTTCATCTGCCATGCATTTGCCCACTCGCCTAACCTATCGAAATCACTCTGCAGCCTCATAGCATCTCACTCCCTCTCTTTCAGGGACATATCTTTACACTGACCGGTCTCTCAGTCCATTTCCCTCAGGGACATATCTGTACACTGACTGGTATTTCCCAGTCCTTCTCCCTCTGGGACATATCTGTATACTGACTGGTCTCTCAGTCCCTCTCCCTCAGGGTGTTATCTGTACACTGACTGGTATCTCTCAATCCCTCTCCCTCAAGGAGATATCTGTACACTGACTAGTGTCTCAAATCCCTCTACCTCACGGAGATATCTGTACGTTGACTGGTGCCTCGAAGTCCAGAATCTCTCAGGGAGATATCAGTACAATGACTGGTGTCCCTCAGTCCTATCTACCTCAGGGAGATATCTGCACTGCGACTGGTGTCTCTCAGTCCCTCTCCCTCAGGGAGATATCTGTACTCTGACTTATCACTCAGCCCCTCTCCCTCAGGGACGTATCTGTATACTGACTGATGACTCTCAGTCCCTTTCCCTCAGGGAGACATCTGTACCCTGACTGGTGTCTCTCAGTCCCTCTCCCTCAGGGAGATATCTGTACACTGACTGGTGTCTCTCAGTCCCTCTCCCTTAGGGGGATTTATGTACACTGACTGGTGTCTCTCAGTCCCTCTCCCTCAGGGAGATATCTGTACACTGATTGGTGTCTCGCAGTCTCTCTGTCTCTCAGGGAGATATATGTACACTGACTGGTGTCACTCAGTCCCGCTCCCTTAGGGAGATATCTGTACACTGACTGATGACTCTCAATCTCTCTGACTCTCAGGGAGATAGCTTTAATCTGGCTGGTCCCTCAGTCCTTGTCGCTCAGGAACATATCTGCACACTGACAGGTGTCTCTTACTCCCTCGCACTCAGGGACATGTCTGTACACTGGCGTGTATCTCTCAGTCCCTCACTCCAAGTGTGATAACTGTACCCTCACTGGTGTCTCTCAGTCACTCTCCCTCAGGGAGATATCTGTATACTGACTGCTGTCTCGAAGTCCCCAATCTCTCAGATAGTTATCTATACACTGACTGCTGTATCTCAGTCCACTCTCTGTCAGAAAGATATCTGCTCACAGGCTGGTGTCTCTCAGTCTCTCTTCTCAGGGAGATATCTGTACATTGATTGGTCTCTCAGTCCTGGCCCTCAGGCACATATCTGTACACTGACTGGTGTATCTCAGTCCATCTCTCTCAGGGTGCTATCTGTATACTGACTGATGACTCGCAGTCCCTCTCACTCAGGACACATCTGTACAATGACTGGTGTCTCTCAGTCCCTCCCTCTCAGGGTGATATCTGTATACTGACTGGTGTCTCTCAGTCCCTATCCCTCAATGAGATATTTGTACATTGTCTGGTGTCTCTCATTACCTCAATCTCAGGGTGATATCTGTACCCTGACTGATGTCTCTCGTTCCCTCTCCCTCAGTGAGATATCTGTACATTGACTGGCGTCTCTCAGTCGCTCCCTCTCACGGAGATATCTGTTCACTGACTGGTGTCTCTCAGTCCCTCCTCTCAGGGAGATATCTGTACACTGACTGGTGTCTCTCAGTCCCTCTCCCTCAGGGAGATATCTGTACACTGACTGGTGTCTCTCAGTCCACTCTCCCTCAGAGAGATATCTGTACATTGAATAATGTCTCTTAATCCCTCTCCATCAGGGTGATATCTGTTCAATTACTGGCGTCTGTCAATCCCTCTCCCTCAGGGAAACATCTATACACTGACTGGCGTCTCTCAGTTGCTCCCTCTCAGGGAGATATCTGCACACTGACTGGTGTCTCTCAGTCCCTCTCCCTCAGTGAGATATAATTACACTGAATGGTGTCTCTCAGTACCTCCCTCTCAGGGAGATAGCTGTACACTGACTGCTGTCTCCCAGTCCCTCTCCCTCAGGGAGATATCTGTACACTGACTGGTGTCTCTCAGTCCCTCTCACTCACGGAGATATCTGTACACCGAACGGTGTCATTCACGCCCCTCTCCCTCAGGGAGATACTTTATACTGACTGGTGTCTCTCATTCCCTGCCTCTGAGGTGGATATCTGTACACTGATTGGTGACTCTCAAACCATCACTCTCATGGAGATATCTGTACACTGAATGGTTTCTCTGAGTCCCTCTCCCTCATGGAGATAGCTGTACACTGACTGGTGTCTCTTAGTCCCTCCCTCTCAGGGAGATATCTGTTCACTGACTGTGTCGCTCAGTCCACTCTCCCTCAGGGAGATAGCTGTACACTGACTGGTGTCTCTCAGTCCCTCTCCCTCAGTGAGATATCTGTCTCCCTGCCTCTCAGCGTGATATCTTTACACTGACTGGTGTCTCCCAGTTGCTCCCTCTCAGGGATATATCTGCACACTGACTGGTGTCTCTCAGTCTCTCAGGAAGATATCAGTGCACTGCCTGGTCCCACAGTCCCTCTCCCTCAGGGATATATCTGTGCACTGACTGGTGTTCTCAGACCCACTACCTCAGGGAAATATTTGTACACTGACTGGTCTCTCTCAGTCCCTCCCTCTCACGGAGATATCTGTACACTGACTGGTGTCTCTCATTCCCTCTCTTTCAGGGACAGATCTGTACACTGACTGGTATCTCTCAGTTGCAATCCTCAGGGAGATACATGTACACTGACTGGTGTCCCTCAGTCTCTACATCTCAGAGTGATATCTGTACACTGACTGGTGTCTATCAGTCCCTCTCCCTCAGAGGAATATGTGTACACTGACTGGTGTCTCTCAGACACATTCCACAAGGAGATATCTGTACACAAACAGTTGTCTCTCAGTCCCTCTCCGCCAGCGACATATCTGTACAATGACTGGTGCCCCTCAGTCTCTACCTCTCAGGGTGATATCTGTACATTGACTGCTGTCTCTCAGTCCATCTCCCTCACGGATATATCTGTAAACCGACCGGTGTCATTCAGTCCCCTCTCCCACAGGGAGATATCTGTAAACTGACTGTTGTCTCGAATCCCCAATCTCTCAGTGAGATATCTGTACACTGACTGGTGTCTCTCAGTCCACTCTTCCTCAGGTAAATATCTATACTCCGACTGGTGTATCTCAGTGAGATATCTGTACACTGACTGGTCACTCTCAGTCCCTTCCTCTCACGGAGATATCTATACACTGACTGGTGTCTCTCAGTCCCTGTCTTTCAGGTAGATATCTGTACACTGACTGGTGTCTCTCAGTCCCTGCCTCTGAGGGTGATATCTGTACACTGGTGTCTCTGAATCCCTCACTCTCATGGAGATATCTGTACACTGAATGGTGTATCTCAGTCGCTCACCCTCAGTGAGATATCTGTACTCTGACTGGTGTCTCTCAGTACCTCCCTCTCGGTGAGATGGCTGTACACTGACTGCTGTCTCTCAGTACCTCCCCCTCAGTGAGATATCTGTACACTGACTGGTGTCTCTCACTCCCTGCCTCTGAGGGTGATATCTGTACACTGGTGTCTCTGAGTCCCTCACTCTCATGCAGATATCTGAACACTGAATGGTGTATCTCAGTCCCTCTTCCTCAGGGAGATATCTGTACTCTGACTGGTGTTTCTCAGTCCCTCTCCCTCAGGGACATATCTGAACACTGACAGGTATCTCACAGTCCCTCTCCCCCAGCAACATATCGGTACACTGACTGGTGTCTCTCAGTCCCTTCACTCCTAGGGTGATAGCTGCACACTGACTGGTCTCTCTCAGTACCTCCTTCTCAGGGTGCTTTCTGGATGCTGACTGGTGTCTCTCAGTCCCTCTCCCTCAGGGAGACATCTGTACACTGACAGGCGTCTCTCAGTCCCTCCCTCTCAGAGGGATATCTGTTCACTGACTGTGTCGCTCAGTCCACTCTCCCTCAGGGAGATATCTGTACATTGACTGGTGTCTCTCAGTCCCTCTCCCTCAGTGAGATATCTGTCCTCTGATTGATGTCTATCTGCCTCTCTACCTCTCAGGGAGATATCTGTACACTGACTGGTGTCTCTTAATCCCTCTCCCTCAGGGAGACATCTGTACACTGACTGGCGTCTCTCAGATGCTCCCTCTCAGGGACATATCTGTGCACTGACTGGTGTCTCTGAGTCCCTCTCCCTCAGGGTGATATCTGTACGTTGACTGATGTATCTCAGTCTTTCTTTCTCTTAGGGTATATCTGTACACTGAATTGTGTCTCTAAGTAGCCTCCCTCTCAGGGAGATAGCTGTACACAGACAGATGTATCTCAGTCCCTCTCTCTCAGGCAGATATCTTTACACTGACTGGTGTCTCTCAGCCACTGCTTCTCAGGGAGCTATCAGTAAACTGACTGGAGTCTCTCAGTTCCTCTTCCTCACGTTCATAGATGTACACTGACGGGTATCTCTCAGTCTCTCTCCATTAATGAGATATCTGTACACGGACTGGTGTCTGTCATTCCCTCTCCCTCAGGGAGATATCAGTACACTGGTGTATCTCAGTACCTCCCTCTCAGAGTGATATGTAGACACTGACTGGTGTATCTCAGTCCCTCTCCCTCAGGGAGATAGAAACATAGAAAATTGGAAAATTGATGCAGGAGTAGGCCATTCGGCCCTTAGAGCCTGCACTTCCATTAAATGTGTCCATGGCTGAACATGCAACCTCAGCTCCCCATTCCTGCTTTCTCGCCAATACCCCTTGATCCCCCGAGTAGTAAGTACTACATCTAACTCCTTTTTGACTATATTTAGTGATCTGGCCTGAATAACTTTCTGTGGTAGAGAATTCCACAGGTTCACCACTCTCTGGGTGAAGAAGCTTCTCCTCATCTCGGTCCTAAATGGCTTACCCCTTATCCTTAGACTGTGACCCCTGGTTCTGGACTCCCTCAACATTGGGAAAATTTTTCCTGCATCTAACCTGTCTAAACCCGTCAGAATTTTAAACGTTTCTATGAGATCCTCTCTCCTTCTTCTGAACTCGAGTGAATACAAGCCCAGTTGATCCAGATTTCTTGATATGTCAGTCCCGCCATCCGGGGAATCAGTCTGGTGAATCTTCGCTGCAATCCCTCAATAGCAAGAATGTCCTTCCTTAAGTTAGGAGACCAAAACTTTCCGCAATACTCCAGGTGTAGCCTCACCAAGGCCCTGTACAACTGTAGCAACAACTCTCTGCCCCTGTACTCAAATCCCCTCGCTATGATGGCCAACATGCCATTTGCTTTCTTAACCACCTGCTGTACCTGCATGCCAACCTTTAATGACTGATGTACCATGACACCCAAGTCTCGTTGCACCTACCCTTTTCCTAATCTGTCACCATTCAGATATTAATCTGTCTCTCTGTTTTTACACATCTAAGTGGATAACCTCACATTTATCGACGTTGTACTTCATCTACCATGCATTTGCCCACTCACATAACCTATCCAATTCACTCGGCAGCCTCATAGCATCTCAGTCCCTCTCTTTCGGGGACATATCTGTACACTGACTGGTGTCACCCAGTCCTTCTCCCTCTGTGACATATCTGTTTACCGACTGATCTCTCAGTCCCTCTCCCTCAGGGAGTTATCTGTACACTGACTGATGGCTCTCAATCCCTCTCCCTCAGGGAGATAGCAGCACAATGACTGCTGTCTCTCAGTCCCTCTCCCTCACGGACTTATCTGTAAACTGACCGGTGTCATTCAGTCCCCTCTCACTCACGGAGATATCTGCATACTGACTGTTGTCTCGAAGTACCGAATCTCTCAGGGAGATATCTGTACACGGACTGGTGTCCCTCAGTCCTATCTACCTTAAGGAGATATCTGTACACAGACTGGTGACTCTCAGACCCTCTCCCTCAGGGAGATATCAGTAAACTGACTGGTGTCTCTCAGTCGCTCTCCCCGATGGACATATCTGTACATTGATTGGTGTGTCTCAGTTCCTCTCCCTCAGGGATATATATATGTACACTGACGGTTATCTCTCAATCCCTCTCCCTCATGGAGAGTCTGTACACTGACTGATGTCTCTCATTCCATTCCTCTGAGGGTTATATCTGCACTCTGACTGGTGTCTGTCAATCCTCACTCTGATGGAGCTTTTTTGTACACTGACTTGTGTCTCTCAGTGCCTCTCCCTCAGGGAGAGATCTGTACACTGACTGGTGTCTCTCAGTCCATCTCCCTCAGGACACAACTGTACACTGACTGGTATCTCTCATTCCCTCTTCACCAGAGACATGTATGTGCACTGTCTGTTGTCTCTCAGTCCCTCCCTCTCAGGGTGACATCTATCACTGACTGTCGTCTCTCAGTCCCTCCCTCTCAGTTGATATCTGTTCAATGACTGGTGTCGCTCAATCCACTCTCCCTCAGCGAGATATCTGTACACTGACTGGTGTCTCTCAGTTGCTCCCTCTCAGGAAGATATCTGTACACTGACTGGTGTCTCTCAGTCATTCCCCCTCAGCGACATATCTGTACACTGACTGGTGTTCTCAGTCGCACTCCTCAAGGAGATATCTGTACACTGACTGGTATCTCTCAGTCCCTCTCCCCTAGTGATATATCTGTAAACTGGCTGGTGTCTCTCAGTCCCTCACCCTCAGGGAGATATCTGTACACTGACTGCAGTCTCTCAGTACCTCCCTCTCAGTGAGATAGCTGTACACTGACTGGTGTCTCTCAGTCCCTCTCCCTCACGGAGGTACCTGTACACCAAGCGATGTCATTCATTCCCCTCTCCCTGAGGGAGATATCTATATACTGACTGATGTCTCGAAAGCGCCAATCTCTCAAGAGATATCTGTACATTGACTGGTGTCTCACATTCAATACTTCCTCAGGTAGATATCTATACTCCGACTGTTGTCTCTCAGTCCCTTTCCTTCAGGACGCATCTTTGCACTGACTGGTGTCTCTCAGAGCCTCCCGCTCAGGGAGATATCTGTACACTGACTCGTATCTCTCAGTCCCTCTCTCTCAGGACATATCTGTACACTTACTGGTATCTCTCAGTCCCTCTCCCTCAGGGAGATATCTGTTCTCCAACTGATGTCTCTCAATCTCTCTGTCTCTCAGGGAGGTATCTGTACCCTGACTGGTATCTCTCAGTCCCTCTCCCCAAGCGACATATCAGTGCACTGAATGGTGTCTTTCAGTACCTCCCTCTCAGGGAGATATCTGTAAACTGACTGATGTTTCTCAGTCTCTCTCTCTCTCAGGGAGATATCTGTGCACTGACTAGTTTCTCAGTCCATTTCCCTCTGGGAGATATCTGTACACTGACTGGTGTCTCTCAATCCCTCCCTCTCACTGAGATATCTGTACACTGACTAGCGTCTCTCAGTCCCTCCATTTCAGGGTGATATCTGTACACTGACTGATGACTCGCAGTCCCTCTCCCTCAGGACACATCTGTACACTGACTAGTATTACTATGTCCCTCTCCCCCAGCGACATATCTGTATATTGTCTGGTGTCTCTCAGTACCTCACTCTCAAGGGTAAAATCTGTACACTGACTGGTGTCTCTCAGTCCATATCCCTCAGGGAGATATCTGTAAACTGTCTGGTGTCTCTCAGTACCTCACTCTCATCGGTGATATCTCTACCCTGACTGGTGTCTCTCAGTCCCTCTCCCTCAGGGAGATATCTGTACACTGACTGGCGTCGCTCAGTCGCTCCCTCTCAGGGAGATATATGTTCACTGACTGGTGTCTCTCAGTCCACACTCCCTCAGGAAGATATCTGTACATTGAATAATGTCTCTTAATCCCTCTCCATCAGGGAGATATCTATACACTGACTGATGTATCCCAGTACCTCCCTCTCAGGGAGATATCTATACACTGACTGGTGTCTCTCAGTTCCTCTCCCTTAGTGAGATCTCTGAACACTGACTGGTGTCTCTCAGTACCTCACTCTCAAGGGTGATATCTGTACCCTGACTGGTGTCTCTCGTTCCCTCTCCCTCAGGGAGATATCTGTACACTGACTGGTGTCTCTCTGTCCCTCTCCCTCACGGAGATATGTGTATACTGACTGGTGTCTCGAAGTCCACAATCTCTCAGGCAGATATCTGTACACTGACTGGTGTCTCTCGTTCTACTCTCCCTCAAGGAGATATCTATACTCCGGTTGGTGTCTCTCAGTCACTCTCCCTCAGGGAGATATCTGTTCTCTGACTGATATCTCTCAGTCACTCTCTCTCTCAGGGACATATCTGTACACTGACTGGTGTCTCTCAGTCGCACTCCTCAGGGACTTATCTGTACACGGACTGGTGTCTCTCAGTCCCTCTACCTCAGTGAGATATCTGTCCTATCACTGATGTCTACCAGTCTCCCTGCCTCTCAGGGTGATATCTGTACACTGACTGGTGCCTCTCAGTTGCTCCCTCTCAGGGATATATCTGTTCACTGACTGGTGTTTCTCAGTCTCTCTGTGTAGCAGGAAGATATCTGTGCACTGACTGGTCCCTCAGACCCACTCGCTCAGGGAGATATCTGTACACTGACTGGTCTCTCAGCTCCTCCCTCTCACGGAGAGATCTGTACACTGACTGGTGACTCTCAGTCCCTCTCTTTCAGGCACATATCGGTAAACTGACTGGTGTCTCTCAGTCCCTCTCTTTCAGGGACATATCTGTACACTGACTGGTATCTCTCAGTCGCAATCCTCAGGGAGATAACTGTACACTGACTGGTGTCCCTCAGTCTCTACCTCTCAGGGTGATATCTGTACACTGACTGGTGTCTCTCAGTCCCTCCCCTCAGAGGACAATCTGTACACTGACTGGTGTCTCTCAGTCGCACTCCTCAAGGAGATATCTGTACACTGATTGGTGTTCCTCAGTCTCTACCTCTCTGGATGATATCTGTACACTGACTGTTGTCTCTCGGTACCTACCTCTAAGGGAGATTGCTGTACACTGACTGTTGTCTCTCAGTCCCTCTACTTCAGGGAGATATCTGTACACTGACTGGTGTCTCTCGGTACCTACCTTTAAGGGAGATTGCTGTACACTGACTGCTGTCTCTCAGTCCCTCTCCCTCAGGGAGATATCTGTATACTGACTGGTGTCTCGAAGTCCCCAATCTCTCAGTCCCTCTCCCTCAGGAAGATATCTGTAAACTGATTGGTGTCCCTCAGTCCACTCTTCCTGACATAGATAACTATACTCCGAGTTGTGTATCTCAGTCCATCACCCTCAGGGAGATATCTGTAAACTGACTGGTCTCTCTCAGTCCCTCCCTCTCACGGAGATATCTGTACACTGACTGTGTCTCTCAGTCCCTCTCCCCCAGCGACATATCTGTACACTTACTGGTTTCCCTTAATCTCGACCTATCAGGTTGATATCTGTACACTGACTGGTATCTCTCAGTCCCTCTGTCTCTCAGGGAGATATCTGTACACTGACTGGTGTCTCTCAGTCCCTCCCGCTCAGGGTGATATCTGCACACTGACTGGTCTCTCTCAGTACCTCCTTCTTAGGTTGATATCTGGACGCTGACAGGTGCCTCTCAGTCTCTCACCCTCAGGGAGCCATCTGTACACTGACTGGCTTCTCTCAGTTGCTCCCTCTCAGGGAGATATCTGTACACTGACTGGTGTCTCTCGGTCCCACTCCCTCAGGGAGAAATGTGTATACTGACTGGTGTCTCGATGTTCCCAATCAATCAGGCAGATATCTGTACACAGACTGGTGTCTCTCGTTACACTCTCCCTCGGGGAGATATCTGTACTCCGACTGGTGCCTCTTAGTCCCTCTCCGTCAGGGAGATATCTGTTCTCTGACTGATATCACTCAGTCGCTCTGTCTCTTAGGGACATCTCTTTACACTGGCTGGTCTGGCAGTGCCTGTCCCTCAGGGATATATCTGTTCACTGACTGATATCTCTCAGTCGCACTCCTCAGGGAGATATCTGTACACTGACTGCTCTCCCTCAGTCTCTAACTCCCAGGGTGATATCTGTACACTGACTGCTGTCTATCAGTTCCTCCCTCTCAGGGAAATAGCTGTACACTGACTGCTGTCCCTCAATCCCTAACTTTCATGGAGATATCTGTACACTGACTGGTCTCTCAGTCCCTCTCTTTCAAGGACATATCTGTAAACTGACTGGTATTCTCAGACCCACTCCCTCAGGGTCATATCTGTACACTGACTGGTCTCTCTCAGTCCCTCCCTCTCAGGGAGATATCTGAAAACTGCCTGGTGTCTCTCATTCCCTCTCTTTCAGGGACATATCGGTAAACTGACTGGTATCTCTCAGTCGCACTCCTCAGGGAGATATTTGTTCACTGACTGGAGTCTCTCAGTCGCACTCCTCAAGGAGATATCTGTACACTGACTGGTGTCCCTCAGTCTCTACCTCTCTGGGTGATATCTGTACACTGTCTGCAGTCTCTCAGTCCCTCACCCTCACGGAGATATCAGTACACCGATCGGTGTCATTCAGTCCCCTCTCACTCAGGAATATATCTGTACACTGACTGGTGTCTCTCAGTCCCTCTCCCTCAGGGAGATATCTGTACTCTGACTGGTGTCTGTCATTCCCTCTCACCCAGGGATATATCTGTACACTGACTGGTGTCTCTCAGTCCATCCCTCACAAGGTGATATCTGCACACTGACTGGTCTCTCTCAGTAACTCCTTCTCAGGGTGATATCTGGACGCTGACAGGTGTCTCTCAGTCCCTCTCCCTCACGGAGATATCTGTACACTGACTGGTGTCTCTCAGTCCCTGTCTTTCTGCGACATATCTGTAGACTGACTGCTTTCTCTCAGTCCCTCTCCGTCAGGGAGATAGCTGTACACTGACTGCTGTCTCTCAGTCCCTCTCCCGCAGGCAGATATCTGTACACTGACTGGTGTTTCTCGTTCCACTCTCCTTCAGGGAGATATCTATACTCCGACTGGTGTATCTCAGTCCCTCTCCCTCAGGGAGATATCTGTTCTATGACTGATATCACTCAGTCTCTCTTTCTCTCAGGGATATATCTGTACACTGGCAGGTCTGGCAATGCCTGTCCCTCAGGGACATATCTGTTCACTGACTGGCGTCTCTCAGTCGCACTCATCAGCGAGATATCTGTACACTGACTGATCTCCATCCGTCTCTAACTCTCACAGTGATATCTGTACATTGACTGGTGTCTCTCAGTACCTCCCTCTCAGGGAGATAGCTGAACACTGACTGCTGTCTCTCAGTCCCTCTCCCTCAGGGAGATATCTGCAAACTGACTGGTGTCTCTCAGTCCGTCTCCTTCACTGAGATATCTGTACACTGAACGGTGTCAGTCACTACCTTCTCCCTCAGGGAGATATCTGTATACTGACTGGTGTCTCGAAGTCCCCAATCTCGAAGAGAGGTATCTCTACACTTACTGGTGTCTCTCAGTCAACTCTCCCTCAGGGAGATATCTGTACTCCGACTGGTGTATCTCAGTCCCTCACCCTCTGAGGTTAATATCTCGACACTGACTGGCCACTCAGTCCCTCTCCCTCAGGGACATATCTGCACACTTACTGCTGTCTCTCAGTCCTGCCACTCAGGGAGTTATGTGTTCCGTTACTGGTCTCTCAGTCCCTCTCCCTCAGGTTCATATCTGTACACTGACTGGTACCTCTCAGTAACTCCCTCTCAGGGGCATATCTGTACACTGACTGGTGTCCCTCAGTCTCTACCTCTCAGGGAAATATCGGTATACTGACTGGTGTCTCAGTCCCACTCCATCATGGAGATATCTGTTCACCGACCGGCGTCATTCAGTCCCCTCTCCCTCAGGGGGATATCTGTATACTGACTGGGGACCCAAAGTCCCCAATCTCAAAGAGAGGTATCTGTACACTGACTGGTGTCTCTCAGTCCCTTCCCTCATGGACATATCTGTACACTGACTGGTGTCTCCAAGCTCCTCTCACTCACGGACATATATGTACACTGGCGGTATCTCTCACTCCCTCTCCATCAATGAGATATCTGTACCGGACTGCTGTCTCTCATTCCCTGCCTCTCAGGGAGATATCTGTACACTGACTGATGTCTCTCAGTCCCTCCCACTCATGGAGATGACTGATCACTGACTGGAGTCTCTCAGACCAATCTACCTCAGGGAGATATCTGTAAACTGACTGGTCTCTCTCAGTCCCTCTCCCTCAGGGAGATATCTATACACTGACTGGAGTCTCTCAGTACCTCCCTCTCAGGTTGATATCTGTACACTTGCTGCTGTCTGTCAGTCCCACTCCCGGAGGGACACATCTGTACACTGAATGGCGTCTCTCAGTCATTCTCCCTCTGGGAGAAATCTGTACACTGACTGCTGTCTAGCAGTCCCTCTCTTTAAGGGACATATCTGTACACTGACTGGTATCTCTCAGTCCCTCTCCCTCACGGAGATATCTGTGCACTGACCCGTGCCATGCAGTCCCCTCTCCCTCAGGGAGATATCTGTGCATTGACTGGTGTCGCTCAGTCCATCTCCCGCAGGGAGATATCTGTACTCTGGCTGAAGTATCTCAGTATCTCTGGCTCTCAGGCTGATATCTGTACAATGACTGGTCACTTAGTCCCTCTCCCTCAGGAGATATCTGTATACAGACTGGTGTCTCTCAGCCCTCTCCCTCAGAGAGGTATCTGTACAGTGACTGGTGTCTCTCAATCCCTCCCTCTCAAGGAGATATCTGTACACTGACTGGTATCTCTCAGTTCTTCTCCCTCAGGGACATATCTGTACACTGATTGCTGTCTCTCAGTCCCTCCCTCTCAGGGAGATGTCTGTACACTGACTGGAGTCTCTCACTCCCTCTCCCTCAGGGTGATATTTGTACACTGACTGGTGTCGCTCAGTTCCTCTCCCTCAGGGTGATATCTGTACATGACTGATGTCTCTCAGTCTTTTTGTCTCTCAGGGAGATATCTGTCCACTGACTGGTCTCTCAGCCCATTTCCCTCACGGATATATCTGCACCCTGACTGGTCTCTCAGTCCCTCTCCCTCAGGGACACATCTGTAATCTGACTAGTCTCTCTCAGTCCCACACTTTCACGGACATATCCGTACATAGACTGCTGTCTCTTAGTCCCTCTCCCTCAGGGAGATAACTGTACACTGACTGATGTCTCTCAGTCCTTCTTCCTCAGGGAGATATCTGTAAACTGACTGGAGTCTCTCAGTCCCGCAGGGACATATCTGCACACTGACTGGTGACTCTCAGTCCAATTCCTCAGTGAGATATCTGTACACTGACTGGTCTCTCAGTTCCTGCCCCTCAGGGAAATATCTGTGCACTGACTGGTGTCTCTCAGTCCCTCACTCTGAGGGAGATATAAGTAAATTAACTGGTGTCTCTCAGTTGCTCTCCCTCATGGACATATCTGTACACTGACTGTTGTCTCTCAGTTCCTCTCCCTCAGGGACACATATGTGCACTGACGGATTTCCCTCAATCACTCTCCCTCAGAGAGATATCTATACACTGACTGGTGTCTCTCATTCCCTGCCTCTCAGGGTGATGTTTGTACACTGACTGGCGTCTCTCAGTACCTCTCCCTGAAGGAGATGTCTGTACACTGACGAGTGTCTCTCAGTACCTCTCCCTCAGTACATATCTGTACACTGATTGTAAACTCTCAGTCCCTCTCCCTCAGGGACATATCTGTACACTGACTGGTGTCACTCAGTCCCTCCCTCTCAGGGTGATATCAGTACACTGACTGGTATCTCTCAGTACCGCTCCCTCAGAGAGATATCTGTACACTGACTGGTGTCTCTCCGTTCCTCACTCTCAGTGTGATATCTGTACACTTACTTGTGACGCTCAGTCCCTCTCCCTCAGGGAGACATTTTTACGCAGACTATTATCTCCAATTCCCTCTTGCAAAGGGTGAAATCTGTACGTCGACACCTGTCACATTGTCCCCACTCTCAGGGAAATATCTGTGGACTGACTGGTGTCTCTCAGTCACTTTCATTGAGGGAGATGTATGTACACTGATTGTTGTCCCCAGTCCTTCATCCTCAGGGAATTCCCTGCAAACTGAATGGTCACTCCCAGTTCTCTCTCTCAGAGCGATATCTGTAGGCTGACTGGTGTCCCTTAGTCCCACCCTCTCAGGGAGATACATGTACATTGACTGTTGTCTCTCAGTCGCTCTTCCGCAAGGAGATATCTGTACACTGACTGGTGTCTCTCTGTCCCTCCCGCTCAGGGAGATAACTTTACACTAACTGGTCTCTCAGTCCCTGTCCCTCAGAGAAATATCTGTACACTGACTGGTGTCTCTCAGTCCCGCTCCCTCAGTGAAATATCTGTACACTGACTGTGTCTCTCAGTCGCTCTCCCTCATGGACATATCTGTACACTCACTGTTGTCTCTCAGTCACTCTCCCTCAGGGACATATATGTGCCCTGATGGGTATCTCTCAGTCCCTCTACCTCTGGGAGATATCTGTACACTGACTGGTGCCTTTCATTCCCTGCCTCTCAGGGAGATATCTGTACACTGACTGGTGTCTCTCAGCCCTCTCCCTCAGAGATATATCTGTACTGTCACTGGTGTTTCTCAGTCCCTCCCTCTCAGTGTGATATTTGTACACTGAATGGTGTCTCACAGGCCTCACTCTCAGGGAGATATCTGTACACAGAATGGTGTCGCTCAGTCCCCTCTCCCTCAGGGTGATATCTGTACGCTGTCTGGTGTCTCTCAGACCCTCTCCCTCAGGGAGATATCTGTACACTGACGGGTGTCTCTCAGTCACTCTCCCTCAGGGAGATATCTGTAAACTGACTTGTCTCTCTCAGTCCCCTCTCCCTCAGGGTGTTATCTGTACATTGACTGGTGTCTCTCAGTCCCTCTCCCTCTAGGAGATATCTGTACACTGACTGGTGTCTCTCAGTCCCTCCCTCTGAGGGAGATATAAGTAAACTAACTGGTGTCTCTCTGTTGCTCTCCCTCATGGACATCACTGTACACTGACTGTTGTCTCTCAGTTCCTCTCCGTCAGGGAGATATCTGCACACTGACTGGTGTCTCTCATTCCCTGCCTCTCAGGGTGATGTTTGTGCACTGTCTAGCGTCTCTCAGTACCTCTCCCTGAAGGAGATATCTGTACACTGACTGGTATCTCTCAGTCCCGCTCCCTCAGAGAGATATCTGTACACTTACTGGTGACTCTCAGTCCCTCTCCCTCAGGGAGACATTTTTCCGCTGACTGGTTTCTCCAATTCCCTCTCGCAAAGGGTGAAATCTCTCCGTAGACACCTGTCACATTGTCCCCATTCTCAGGGAAATATCTGTGGACTGACTGGTGTCTCTCATTGCTTCTCTCAAAGGGAGATATCAGTAAACTGACTGATGTCTCTCAGTCACTTTCATTGAGGGAGATGTATGTACACTGATTGTTGTCCCCCAGTCCTCCATCCTCAGGGAATTCCCTGCAAACTGAATGGTCGCTCCCAGTTCTCTCTATCAGAGCGATATCTGTAGGCTGACTGGTGTCCCTTAGTCCCACCCTCTCAGGGAGATATATGTACATTGACTGTTGTCTCTCAGTCGCTCTTCCGCAAGGAGATATCTGTACACTGACTGGTGTCTCTCTGTCCCTCCCGCTAAGGGAGATATCTTTACACTAACTGTTCTCTCAGTCCCTGTCCCTCAGAGAAACATCTGTACATTGACTGGTGTCTCTCAGTCCCTCTCCCTCTGTGAAATATCTGTACACTGACTGTGTCTCTCAGTCGCTCTCCCTCATGGACATATCTGTACACTGACTGTTGTCTCCCAGTTACTCTCCCTCAGGGACATATATGTGCACTGATGGATATCTCTCAGTCCCTCTACCTCTGGGAGAAATCTGTACACTGACTGGTGCCTTTCATTCCCTGCCTCTCAGGGAGATATTTGTACACTGGCTGGTGTCTCTCAGCCCTCTCCCTCAGAGAGATATCTGTACTGTGACTGGTGTTTCTCAGTCCCTCCCTCTCAGTTTGATATCTATAAACTGTCTGGTGTCTCACAGCCCTCCTTCTCAGGGAGATATCTGTACGCTGACTGGTATTTCTCAGTCCCTCCCTATCAGGGAGATATCTGTACGCAGACTGGTGTCTCTCAGTCCCTCTCCCTCTGGGAGATATCTGTACGCTGACTGGTGTCTCTCAGTCCCTCTCCCTCAGGGAGATATCTGTACGCTGACTGGTGTCTCTCAGTCCCTCTCCCTCAGGGAGATATCTGCACATTGACTGGTGTATCTCAGTCCCTCTCCCTCAGGAAGATATCTGCACACTGATTGGTGTCTCTCTGTCCCTCCCGCTCAGGGTGATATCTGTACACTGACTGGTGTCTCTCAGTCCACTCCCTCAGGGAGATATCTGTACACTAACTGGAGTCTCTCCGCCCCTCTCCCTCAGGGAGATATCTGTATACTGACTGGTGTCTCTCAGCCCTCTCCCTCAGAGAGATATCTGTACTGTGACTGGTGTTTCTCAGTCCCTCCCTCTCAGTGTGATATCTGTACACTGACTGGTGTCTCACAGCCCTCACTCTCAGGGAGATATCTGTACACAGAATGGTGTCGCTCAGTCCCCTCTCCCTCAGGGTGATATCTGTACGCTGTCTGGTGTCTCTCTGACCCTCTCCCTCAGGGAGATATCTGTACACTGACGAGTGTCTCTCAGTCACTCTCCCTCAGGGAGATATCTGTAAACGGACTTGTCTCTCTCAGTCCCTCTCCCTCAGGGTGTTATCTGTACATTGACTGGTGTCTCTCAGTCCCTCTCCCTCTAGGAGATATCTGTACACTGACTGGTGTCTCTCAGTCCCTCCCTCTGAGGGAGATATAAGTAAACTAACTGGTGTCTCTCTGTTGCTCTCCCTCATGGACATATCTGTACACTGACTGTTGTCTCTCAGTTCCTCTCCCTCAGGGACACATATGTGCACTGACGGATTTCTCTCAGTGGCTCTCCCTCAGAGAGATATCTGTACACTGACTGGTGTCTCTCATTCCCTGCCTCTCAGGGTGATGTTTGTACACTGTCTGGCGTCTCTCAGTACCTCTCCCTGAAGGAGATGTCTGTACACTGACTAGTGTCTCTCAGTCCCTCTCCCTCAGTACATATCTGTACACTGATTGTAATCTCTCAGTCCCTCTCCCTCAGAGAGATATCTGTACACTGAATGGTGTCTCTCCGTTCCTCCCTCTCAGTGTGATATCTGTACACTTACTGGTGACTCTCAGTCCCTCTCCTTCAGGGAGACATTTTTAAGCTGACTGGTATCTCCAATTCCCTCTCGCAAAGGGTGAAATCTGTACGTAGACACCTGTCTCATTGTCCCCATTCTCAGGGAAATATCTGTGCACTGACTGGTGTCTCTCATTGCTTCTCTCAAAGGGAGATATCAGTAAACTGACTGATGTCTCTCAGTCACTTTCAGTGATGGAGATGTATGTACACTGATTGTTGTCCCCCAGTCCTTCATCCTCAGGGAATTCCCTGCAAACTGAATGGTCGCTCCCAGTTCTCTCTCTCAGAGCGATATCTGTAGGCTGACTGGTGTCCCTTAGTCCCACCCTCTCAGGGAGATATATGTACATTGACTGGTGTCTCTCAGCCGCTCTTCGCAAGGAGATATCTGTACATGACTTGTGTCTCTCTGTCCCTCGCGCTCAGGGAGATAACTTTACACTAACTGGTCTCTCAGTCCCTTTCCCTCAGAGAAATATCTGTACACTGACTGGTGTCTCTCAGTCCCTCTCCCTCAGGGAAATATCTGTACACTGACTGGTGTCTCTCAGTCGCTCTCCCTCATGGACATATCTGTACACTGACTGTTGTCTCTCAGTCACTCTCCCTCAGGGAGATATCTGTAAACTGACTTGTCTCTCTCAGTCCCTCTCCCTCAGGGTGTTATCTGTACATTGACTGGTGTCTCTCAGTCCCTCTCCCTCTAGGAGATATCTGTACACTGACTGGTGTCTCTCAGTCCCCTCTCCCTCAAGGAGATATCTGTACACTGACTGGTGTCTCTCAGTCCGCTCTCCCTCAGGTAGATATCTGTACACTGACTGCTGCCTCTCAATCCACTCTCTCTCAGCTAGATGTCTTTATAATTTATGTTGTCTCTCAGGGAGATACTTGTCCGCTGACTGGTGTCTCTCATTCCATCTCTTTTATTTCAAAATCGTGAAACTGACCGTTGTCTCTCAGTCACTCTCCCAGAGCGGGATATCTGTACACTGATTGCTGTCTCCCTCTCCCTCGTGGAGATATTTGTGCTCTCACTGATATTGCTCTGTCCATTTCCTCACCGATATATCTATACACTGACTCTTGTCTCACATGGTGATATGATTGCACTAACTAGTGTCTCCCAATTATATTTCTCGGGGAGAAGTCAGGAAACATGACCTTTGTCTCCCAGTCCCTCTCCCTGTGGGAGATATCTGTACACTGACTGGTGTCTCTCAGTCCCTCTCCCTCAGGGAGATATCTGTACGCTGACTACTATGTCATGGGGAGATATATGTTCACTGCCTGGTATCTCTCATTGCTTCTCTTTAAGGGAGTTATCAGTAAACTGACTTGTGTCTTTCAGTCCCTTTCCACGAAGGAAATATCTTTACACTGACTGGTGTCACTCAGTCCCTCTCCATGAGGGAAATATCTTAACACTGATTGTCTCTCTGTGCCGATCCCTCAGGGGGATATCGGTTCACTTTCTGTTGTCTCTCACCTCCTCTCCCTCTGTGTGATATCTGTACACTGGCTGGTGTCACTCAATCTCTCTGTCTCAGGGAGATGTCTTTTCAATTTATGTTGACTCTCGGGGTGATGTATCTACACATATTGGTGTCTCTCAGTCCTCTCTCGCTCAGGGAGATGTCTGCTCAATGAGTGGTGTCTCCCTCACCATTACCCTCTTTGCACTGACTGGTGTCCCACAGGGAGATATCTGTACACTAACTGGGGCCGCTGCATCCCCTCTCTCAGATACACAAACTGATGTCTCACAAGGAGATATATGTACGCTGACTGGTATCTCTCAGACTCTCATCCTCAGGGAGTTTTCTGTACAATGAATGGTGTCTCCCAGCCCCTCTCCATCAGCGAGATATCTGTACACTGTATGTTCACTCTTTGAACCTCTCATAGGGAAGAAATCTGTACACTGACTATTGGCTTCCAGTTCCGCTCCTTCAGCGAGATGTCTGTAAACAGACAGGTGTCTCTCAGTCCTCTCTCTCGGGGAAGTATCTGTCCACTGACTGATACTTCTCAGTGATTTTCTCACAGGGAGATATCAGTAAAGGGACTGGTGTCTGTCAGCACCCTCTCGAAGGGAGATGTCTCTACACTGACTGACCTCTCTCTGTGCCATTCCCACACAATGATATCTGTACAATGAATGTTTTCTCTCAGTCACCCCTCCCCCTGAGAGATATGTGAACACTGAATTGTGTCTCACACGGATATATCTGTGCACTGACTGGTGTCTCTCAGACCCCTCTCCCTCAGCGAGATAACTGTACACTGACTGGTACCTCTCAGTCCCACTTTCTTCAGGTTGATATCTGTGCACTGACGGGTGTCTCTCTGTCCCTCATCCTCACGGAGATATCTGTACAGTGACTGGTGTCTCTCTGTGCCTCTTCCTGATTGGTATATGTGTACACGTTCTGGTTTCTCTCTGCCCCTTACCCTCAGGGATGTATTTATACACAGAATTTTGTCTCTCAGCGCTCTCTCCCTCAGGAAGATATTTTTATATAGTCGAACGTTTCTCATTCCATCTCTCTCACGGTGATAACTGTGCACTGACTGGTGTTTCTCAGCCCCTCGCGCTCATGGAAATATTTGACAACTTGACAGATGTCTCACAAACCGCTCTTTCTCAGGGAGATATCTGTAAACTGACTGGTGTCTCTCCATACTCGCTCAGGGAGCTGTCTGTAAACTGACTGACTTGGGACTCATAGTCCCCTCTTTCTCAGGGAGATATCTGTACACTTCCGTGTCTCTCCAATTCGCTCAGGGAGATGTCTGTACACTGACTGGTGTCTCAGACCCATTTTTCTCAGCGAGATATCTGTACACTAACTTGTGTCTCTCCCTACTCTCTCAGGGCGATGTTTGAACACTGACTGATGTCTCTCAGTCCCTCTACCTAGGGGAGATGTCTGTACACTGACTGTTTTCTCTCAGTCCCTTTAACGAGTCGATATGTCTGTACGCTAACTGGGGTCCCACAATCTTCCTTCTCTCGGGGAGATATCAGTATACAGATGGGAGCGATGCATATGTAAACTGAGCAACTTCAGAGTCATCAAACACAGAAAGAAGGAATATACAAAACCTGAGGCCCTAGACATGTTTGGATGGAAATAGAAACAGAATCTGCTGTGGCATAGCACAACCATTGTCAGATTTCGTGAGATGGTGCTGATGTTGCTCATTACATCAGTACCATAGACAATGATCTGGACAACACGATTACAATTCCACCTTGGGCTATCATGAAAATGAATTCTCTTTAGTTTTCAAATAAGAAATACAAATGGAATAAAATCATCACCTAAAATGGAACGATTCATTCCCCTCTGCTACTTTAAAGCCCATGTGTGTCTCACTGTCAGATTCTGTACATGTGCAGTACAATAACGGGTAGGCCGGCTACAGCACAGGTTACATACAGAGTAAAGCTCCCTTTACAGTGTCCCATCAAACAGTCCTAGGAGATGTACAGCACGGGTTAGATACAGAGTAAAGCTCCCTCTACACTGTCCCGTCAAACACTCCCAGGGAAGGTACAGGGGGTTAGATACAGAGTAAAGCTCCCTCTACACTGTCCCATCAAACACTCCCAGGGCAGGTACAGGGGGGTAGATACAGAGTAATGCTCCCTCTACACTGTCCCATCAAACACTCCCAGGGCTGGTACAGGGGGGTAGATACAGAGTAAAGCTCCCTCTACACTGTCCAATCAAACACTCCCAAGGCAGGTACAGGGGGTTAGATACAGAGTAAAAATCCCTCGACATTGCCCCAAATAACACTGCCAGGGCAGGTACAGGGGGTTAGATACAGAGTAAAGCTGCCTCTACATTGTCCTCATGAAAGATTCCCAAGGCAGGTACTGCATAGAATCATTGTATGTTTACCCCACAGAACAAGTTCCTTCGGCCTGTCGAGCCCGTGCCGAATCTCAGCTCGTCCACTCTCCTGTCCCTTCATCATAGCCCTGCGATTTTTTTTCCACAGCTACTTTTCCAACTCCCTTCTGGAAAGATAAGATTGAGTCTAAATCCACCATGCTTTCAGGCAGCGCATTCCAGTTCTTAACAACACGCTGGATGAAAAAATAATTTGGATCTTTTGCCCATCACCTCAAATCTGTGCCTGCTGCATTTTGCCTGTACTGCCAGCTTCTCTCGATCTTCTCTGTCCAGACCCATCATGAGTTTGAACAACTCTATCAAATCTCCTCTCAATCATCTCTGCTCCAAGCAGAACAACCCCAGCTTCTTCAATGTATCCATGTAACTGAAGTCCCTCATCCCTGAAATCATTCTGCATCTTCTCCAAGGCCTTCACAAACTTCACATCTTTCCCAAAGAGAGGTGCCAAGATTTGGACACAATACTCCAGTTGAGGCCAAACCATTTTTTTAACAGGTTCAGCATAATTCCCAAACTTGTGTACTCTATACAACTGTTTATGAAGCTCAGGATCCCATAAGCACTTTTAATTGATTTTTATACCTGTTCCTCCTGTTCATGCACGCATTTTAGGATTGTATATATAGCTTTATAATTCCTCTTATTATTCCTACCAGACTGTATCAATTCACACTTTACTGAGTTAAATTGCAGCCTACTTCACGAGGCTGTCTATGTCTTCCTGAAGTCTATCACTCTCCTCCACACTGTTCACAATACTTATACATTTTCTGTCATCTGCAAATTTTGCTGATTTGCCCTGTATACGCACGTTCAAATCATTAATATATATCAAGAAAAGCAGTGGTCCTAGTAACGAACCCTGGGGAACACCACTGTATACCTTCCTCAAGTCCATAAAAACAACCGTTCACCACCACTCTGTTTCCTGTCGCATAGCAAATTTTCAATCCATGCTACCACTGCCCCTTTTATTCCATGGGCTTTAACTTTGCTGGAAAGTCTATTATGTGGCACTTTGCCGAACGTCTTTTAGAAATCCATGTATATTACGTCAACCGCATTGTCCTCACCAACCCTCGTTGTTACCGCATCAAAAATCTCTATCAAGTTGCTTAAACATGATTTACCATTAATACATCTGTGGTGGCTTTCCTTAATTAATCCACACTTGGCCAAGTGACTGTTAATTTTATCCTGGATTACTGTTTCTAAAAGCTTACCCGCTACCAAGTTTAAGCTGAATGGCCTGTGGTTGCTGGGTTTATTGGTATACCATTTCTTGAACAATAGTGTAACATTTGCAATTCTTCCGTCCTCTTGCACCACACACGTACCTATGGAGGTTTGGAATAATATGTCCGGAATCTCCGCAATTTCCTCTCTCAAATCCGTCAACTTCCCATCCACTCCTGCTCATGTATCTACTTTAAATTCAGCCAGCATTCAAATACCTCTTCTTTATCCATTTTTAACCAACAAGTCGCCTCTACCCCCCTCCATCCCATCTCAATGGCAGCATTTTCTTCCTTGTTGAAGAGAGATGCCATCATCTATGGTTTATGCATAGAAACATAGAACCATAGAACCATGGCAGGAGTAGCCATTTGGCCCTTCGAGCCTGCACCAGCATTCAATAAGATCATGGCTGATCATTCCCTCATTACCCCTTTCCTGCTTTCTCTCCATACCCCTTGATCTCTTTAACCGTATATATCCAATGAACTGGCATCAACACCTCTTTGCGGTAGGGAATTCCACATGTTAACAACTCTCTGAGTAAAGAAGTTTCTCCTCATCTCAGTCCTTAATGGCCTACTCCTTATCCTAAGACTATCTCCTCTGATTCTGGACTTCACCAACGTCGGGAACATTCTTTGCGCATCTAACCTGTGCAGTCCAGTCAGAATCTTATACGTTTCTATAAGATCCCCTCATCCTTCTAAACTCAAGTGAATAAAGGCCCAGTCGATTCAGTCTCTACTCATATGTCAGTGTAGCCATCCCTGGAATCAGTCTGGTGAACCTTCGCTGCACTCCCTCAATATCAA
Organism: Pristiophorus japonicus; assembly: GCF_044704955.1. Classification (NCBI taxonomy): domain Eukaryota; kingdom Metazoa; phylum Chordata; class Chondrichthyes; family Pristiophoridae; genus Pristiophorus; species Pristiophorus japonicus. Next base: position 1,633,797 of record NW_027250702.1, on the reverse strand, counting down.
GAACGTTCTTCCTCAGATTAGGAGACCAAAACTGAACACAATATTCCAGGTGAGGCCTCGCCAAGGGCCTGCACAACTGAAGTAAGACCTCCCTGCTCCTATATTCAAATCCCCTTTCTATGAAGGCCAACAAAGCATAGGTCTCCTTGTTGGTCCCGAATCGGCTCCACCCTTCTTCTTACTACCCTTTTGCTATAAGTAAGCATATAGAAGATTTCAAATTACCTTTTATGTTGACTACCATTCTATTTGCATACCCTCTCATTGCCCCTATATTTTCTGTTTCACTTCGCTGATCTTTCTATATACAGTCTGATTCTCAGATGTATTTGCAACCTGACATCTATAATACACGTTCTTTTTCTGCTTCATCATAATCTCTGTCTGTTTCATCATCCAGGGAGCTCTGACTTTAGTTTGCCGACTGTATGTCGTGGCAAATAATTCCTTCAAATTTTCACCAGCTGAATAATTACTCGGATTGGTTCCTCCGTTTATTGATAAGAAAAACTGCATGGGAGGCACATTGATGCTGTTGGTCTTTGTTCGTGGTCTACCATTTTATAATGCCCAAGGTGGAGCCAATTGCCCTGACCCCCACCCCTCACTCCCCCGTATAAGTGTGCATGTGGTTATTAACTGCAGAATACTCTCCAGGTCCAAATAAATAGTTTCTGCACACCAGCTGTCTCATTGTAACTCTGAGGGGCTCACCGAAAAACATTGAAAGCACTGCTCTTGTTACTTGGAGATTTTCTGTTGGTGCAGCCCACCACTGCCGAAGAGGAGACTGCTAATGTATCATTCGGTGTTCAGTACACCTCTCAGTAGCCCGTCGGTCGAACAGAAAGAGACCATTCAGCCCCTCTAGCCTGGTCCACCATTCGATTAGTTAATGGCTGGCCTGTATCATAACTCCATCTAGCTGCCTTGCTTTCTTAAAAACCTTACGCGACAAATATCTGTCCATTACAGTGTTAGCATTTTCAATTCATGCTCGGAGTGCACAGTATTTTGGGGGAGAGATTCCCAGATTTCTACTGCCCTTTTTGTGAAGAAGTGCTTCCTGATATCCCCGCTGAATGGCCAGGCTCCAATTCTAAGGCTGTGACACTTGTTTTGGGTGACACACCCTTCTGCCCCCCACACCACAGGCACACCTTCACCCCTGAGCAAAATAACAAAGGGACTGACACCAATCCGACTTTCAGATCCGTCCAGGATTCCCGGCAGAAGGCAAGATTAATTCAGGCTCCATTTGATGTGTAGGACCTGCGACCCCAGAGCCTGGAAAATTGCTGTCCGAATAATGGGCCGTGCTCAGAATTATAACTAAAGGGAACTTTACTCCCTATCCAACCCATGCTGTACCCGCACTGGGACTGTTTGATGGGATAGTGTAGAGGGAAGTTTACTCGAAATCCAACCCATGCTGTCCGAATAATGGGCCGTGCTCAGAAATATAACTAAAGGGAACTTTACTCTCTATCCAACCCGTGTTCTACCTGTCCTGAGAGTGTTTGCTGGGACAGTGTAGAGGGAGCTTTACTCTGTATCTACCCCGTGCTGTACCTGCCCTGGGAGTGTTTGATGGGACAGTGAAGAGGGAGCTTTACTCTGTATCTAACCCCGTGCTCTACCTGCCCTGGGAGTGTTTGATGAGAATGTGTAGACGGAGCTTTACTCTGTATCTAACCCGTGCTGTACCTGCCATGGGAGTGCTTAATGGGACAATGTAGAGGGAGCTTTACTCTGTATCTAACCCCCTGTACCTGCCCTGGGAGTGTTTGATGGGACAGTGTAGAGGAAGCTTTACTCTGCATCTAACCCCCTGTACCTGCCCTTGTAGTGTTTGATGGGTCAGTGTAGAGGGAGCTTTACTCTGTATCTAACCTGTGCTGTACTTGACCTGGGAGTGTTTGATGGGACAGTGTAGAGGGAGCTTTATTTTCTATCTAACCCGTGCTCGATACGTCCTGGGAGCGTTCGATGGGGCAGTGTGGAGGAAGCTTTACTCTGTATCTTACCCGTGCTGTCCCCACCCTGGGAGTGTCTGATGGGACAGTGTTTAGCGAGTTTTACTATGTACCTAACCTGGGAGTGTTTGATGGGAATATCTGGGTATTTGTGGTGGGAGGCCCATGTATGGTGCTTTCGGGGGTTATGGAGACTCTCGGGGTTTGTGTGGGGAGAGAACCACACACCGGTGGGTCCAGGGGTTAAGGAGACTTAAGGGGTATGTGTGGGGAGAGGCCCACGCACCGGTGGGTCCAGGGGTTAAGGAGACTTAAGCGGTATGCGTGGGGAAAAGCCCATTCATCTCAGGGGCGCTAGAGGTTTTCAAGCTTCCCTTTGGCCACGTGATCATCAGTATGAATGGAAATACCTAAAACATATATCTACAGTTAGCATAAATAAAAATACCTCACATATTAAACTTTAATTAAAATGGCATGTCATTAAATATTGAAGGGAAAGCATTTTTTACAAATATTAATGGATATGTTTTAAAGGATCTAAAACTACACTGGTAAAAACCGCACATTCCGAGTTTTAGTGCCAATTACAGATCATTATTGAATCTGCTTCACTCACATATTAAGACTTTGCATTCCAGATGAAAACTCGCTGCAAAAAACACATTCTCCTCATTTTCCCTCTGTTTTTTTGCCAATTATCTTAAATCAGTCTCTTTTGGTTGTCAACCCATCAGCCACCGGGAACAGTTTCTCTTCATTTACTCTATTCAAACCGCTCATAAACATGAACAACTCTATTAAATCTCTGCTTAATCTTCTCTGTTGTAAGGAGAACAACCCTAGCTTCTGCAATCTGTCCACACAACTGAAACATCTCATTTCTGGTACCATTTCAGTAAATCTGGTCAATGCCTTATCCAAGGCCTAGACATCCTTCATTAAGTGTGATTCTCAGAATTGGACACAATAGTACAGTTCAGGAAGAAGCAGTGTTTTTTAAAGGTTTAACAAAATGTCCTTGCTTTTGCACTCTCTGCCTAAAATTATGAAGCTAAAGATCCTGAATTCGGTTTAACAGCCTTCTCAACTTGTCCTGTCACCTCTAAAGATTAGTGTCCGATAAATCCCGGGTCTCTCTCCAAAGATTAGTGTTCGATAACTTCCAGGTCTCTCTCCAAAGATTAGTGTCGGGTGAGGAAGTAGTGTCTCAAACAAGCGTACTATGCCTAACAAAGGGGACTACAGAGTGATGAGGGCAGAGTTGGCTATAGTAGACTGGAAACACAGACTAAATGGTGGCACAATTGAGGAAAAATGGAGGACTTTTAAGGAGCTCTTTCATAGTGCTCACCAAAAATATATTCCAGTGAAACAGAAGGGCGGTAAGAGAAGGGATAACCAGCCGTGCATAACCTAGGAAATAAAGGAAAGTATCAAATTAAAAACCAATGCGTATAAGGTGGCCAAGGTTAGTGGGAAACTAGAAGATTGGGAGAATTTTAAACGACAGCATAGAATGACAAAGAAAGCAATAAACAAAGGAAAGATAGATTACGAAAGTAAACATGCGCAAAACATAAAAACAGATAGTAAAAGCTTTTACAGATATATAAAACGGAAAAGAGTGACTAAAGTAAATGTTGGTCCCTTAGAAGATGAGAAGGGGGATATAATAATGGGAAATGTGGAAATGGCTGAGACTTTAAACAAATATTTTGCTTCGGTCTTCACAGTGGAAGACACAAAAACCATGCCAAAAATTGCTGGTCACACGAATGTGAAAGGGAGGATCTTGAGACAATCACTATCACTAGGGGGGTAGTGCTGGACAGGCTAATGGGACTCAAGGTAGACAAGTGCCCTGGTCCTGAAGAAATGCATCCCACGGTATTAAAACAGATGGCGGAAGTTATAACAGATGCATTTGTTATAATCTAACAAATTTCTCTGGACTCTGGGGAGGTACCAGCGGATTGGAAAGCAGCTAATGTGACACCTCTGTTTACAAAAGGGGGCAGACAAAAGGCAGGTAACTTTTGGCCGGTTAGTTTAACATCTGCAGTGGGGAAAATGCTTGAAACTATCATTACGGAAGAAATAGCGGGGCATCTAGATAGGAATAGTGACATCAAGCAGACGCAACATGGATTCATGAAGGGGAAATCATGTTTAACTAATTTACTGGAATTCTTTGAGGATATAACGAGCATGGTGGATAGAGGTGTACCGATGGATGTGGTGTATTTAGATTTCAAAAGGCATTTGATAAGGTGCCACACAGAATGTTACTGCAGAAGATAAACGTACGCAGAGTCAGAGGAAATGTATTAGCATGGATAGAGAATTGGCTAGCTAACACAAAGCAGAGAGTCGGGATAAATGGATCTTTTTTGGGTTGGGTTGGAAATCGGTGGTTACTGGTGTGCCACAGGGATCGGTGCTAGGACCACAACTTTTTACAATATACATAGATGACCTAGAAGAGGAGACAGAGTGTAGTATTACAAAATTTGCAGATGACATAAAGATTAGTGGGAAAGCCGGTTGTGTAGAGGAAACAGAGAGGCTGCAAAGAGATTTAGATAGGTTAAGCGAATGGGCTACGGTTTGGCAGATGGAATACAATGTCGGAAAGTGTGAGGTCATCCACTTTGGAAAAAAAAACAGTAAAAAGGAATATTATTTGAATGGGGAGAAATTACAACATGCTGCGGTGCAGAGGGTCCTGGGGGTCCTTCTGCATGAATCCCAAACAGTTAGTTTACAGGTGCAGCAGGTAATCAGGTAGGCGAATGGAATGTTGGCCTTCATTGCGAGAGGGATGGAATACAAAAGCAGGGAGGTCCTGCTGCAACTGTATAGGGTATTGGTGAGGCCGCACCTGGCGGATATACTAGCTTTTGAGGGGGTACAGAGATGATTCACTCGGCTGATTCTGGAGATGAGGGGGTTAACTTGTGATGATAGATTGAGTAGACTGGGTCTCTACCTGTTGGAGTTCAGAAGGATGAGGGGATGATCTTATAGAAACATTTAAAATAATGAAAGGGATCGACAAGATAGAGGCAGAGAGGTTGTTTCCATTGCTCGGGGAGACTAGATCTAGGGGGCACAGCCTCAAAATACGGGGGAGCCAATTTAAAACAGAGTTGAGAAGAAATTTCTTCTCCCAGAGGGTTGTGAATCTGCGGAATTCTCTGCGCAAGGAAGCAGTTGATGCTAGCTCATTGAATGTATTCCAGTCACAGATAGATAGATTTTTAACCAATAAGGGAATTAAGGGTTATGGGGAGCGGGCGGGTTAGTGGAGCTGAGTCCACGGCGATATTAGCCATGATCTTGTTGAATGGCGGAGCAGGCTCGAGGGGCGAGATGGCCTACTCCTGTTCCTGATTCTTATGGTCTTATGTTCTTATCGTGTTCAATTACATCATATCCGTTAACTGCTGTCTGCGCAGTTAATTCGTCCACCTTATTCCGAATACTTCTCTCATTGAGGCACACAGCCTTCAGGCTTCTCTTTTTAACGCACTTTGCCCCTTTAGAATTTTTCTGCAATGTGGTCCTTTTTGTATTTTGCCTTGCTTTTCTCTGCCCTCCTCGTTTACTATTCTGCCTCCATTTTATTTCCCTCTGTCTCCCTGCATTGGTTCCCATCACCCTGCCATTTTAGTTTAACTCCTCCCCAACAGCACTAGCAAACACTCCAGCTAGGACATTGGTTCCGGTCCTGCACAGGTGCAGACCATCCGGTTTGTACTGGTCTCACCTTTCCCAGAACGGGTTCCAGTGTCCCAGTAATTTGAATCGTTCCCTTCTGCACCACTCCTCAAGCCACGTATTCATATGAGCTTTCCGACGATTCCTACTCTGACTAGCACACGAGCACGTGGCACTGGTAGCAATCCTGAGATTTCGACCTTTGAGGTCCTACATTTTAATTTAGCACCTCGTTCCTTAAATTCGTCTCGGAGGAACTCATCCCTTTTTTTTTACCGGTATCGTTGTTACCTATATGCACCATGACAACTGGCTGTTCACCCTCCCTTTTCAGAATGTCCTGCACCCGTCTGAGACATCTTTACCCTCGCACCAGGGAGGCAACATGACATCCTGGACTCTCGGTTGCGGCCGCAGCAATGCCTATCTATTCCCCTGACAATCAAATCCGCTATCAAAATAGCACTCCCACTTTTTCTTCCTGCCCTCCTGTCCAGCAGAGCCACCCACGGTGCCATGAACCTGGCTGCTGCTGCTTCGCCTGATGGATCATCTCCCTCAACAGTACCCAAAGCGGTGTATCTGTTGTGCAGGGAACCCCTGCACTACCTTCCATGTACTACTCTTCCAGCTGGTCACCCATTTACTATCTGGCTGTGTACCCTTTGCCTGCGGTAAGACCAACTTGCTAAACGTGCTCTTTACGTCTTTCTCAGCATCGTGGATGCTCCAGAGTCCATCCACCCGCAGTTCCAGCGCTGCAATGCGGTCTGTCAGGAGTTGGAGGAAAATACACTTCCCGCACACGTAGTCGTCAGGGACAGCGGAAGCGTCCCTTACTTCCCACATAGTTTAGGAGGAGTATAACACGTGTCCGAGCTGTCCTGCCATGAATTAACCCTTAGATAATCTTAATTTGGCAACAACAATGCTAAATATTACTTACTGATAGAGAAAAGAAAAAAGAAAAGCTAATTACCAATTTTGCATCAATCGAATAACATATCAGTGGAGCCTAAAACAGGCACTAAATGCCCAGCAACGTTATTCAGGCTGGAGGGTCTGAGAGCTAAAGAGAAGTCCATGACCTGATCCTACACTTCCAGGATGGCGTTTCAATCCAAATCCAAACCCTTCCCTTACAACATATCCCTAACTCTGATTCAAATTGGCAGACACATGGCAGATGAAATTTAATTATGAAGTAAAGTATGTTGGTAGGAAGATTGAGGAGAGGCAATATGAACTAAATTGTACAATTTAAAGCGAGAGCAAGGACAGAGAGACCTGGGTGTGTATTTACACAAATTTTTGAAGGCTGCTGGAAAGTTGAAAAGGATGTTAAATGTCATTCTGTGCCATTTGCTTCATTAATAGTGCCATAGAGCACAGAAGCAAGGAAGTTATGTTAAGATATTATAAAACACTGTTTAGGCTTCAGCTGGGGTATGGTGTTCATTTCAGGGCACCTCACATTGGGATAAAATGTCAAGGCATTGGAGCATGTACAGAAGAGAAATTCTAGAGTGGTTCCATGGATGAGGGTCTTCAGTTATGTGGAGACACTGGAGAAAAGGGGTTCTTCTCCTTGGAACAGAGGATATTAATGGCAGATTGATACGAGGAATGGGGACCTCAGTTATATGGACTGACTGGAGATACTGGTGTTGTTCTGATTTGAGCAGAGATGGTCAGGTGTTTCCCTCGGTATATGAAATTAAAAAGTGGCGAAAGTAAATGTTGGCCCCTGAGAGGACGAGACCGGGGAACTAGTAATGGGGAACATGGAGATGGCAGAAACTCTAAACAATTATTTTGTATCAGTCTTTACAGTAGAGGATACTAACAATATTCCGACTGTGGATAGTCATAGGGTAATAGCGGGGGAGGAACTTAACACAATCAAAATCACTAAGGAGGTGGTTCTCAGTAAGATAATGGGACAAAAGGCAGGTAAATCCCTTGGACCTGATGGCTTGCATCCTCGGGTCTTAAGAGAACTAGTGGCAGGGATTGTGGATGCATTGTTTGAATTTACAAAATTTCCCTGGATTCTGGAGAGGTCCCAGCAGATTGGAAAACTGCAAATTGAACGCCTCCTATTTAATATAGGAGGCAAACAAAAAGCAGGAAACTATAGACCAGTTAGCCTAACATCTATGCTTGGGAAAATGTTGGAGTCCATTATTAAAGGAGCAGTAGCTGGACATTTGGATAAGCAAAATTCGGTCAGACAGAGTCAGCATGGATTTATGAAGGGGAAGTCATGTTTGACAAATTTACTGGAGGTCTTTGAGGATGTAACGAATGGGGTAGATAAAGCGGAAGCAGTGGATGTGGTGTATTTCGAATCCCAGAAGACATTTGACAAGGTGCCACATAAAGGGTTACTGCACAAGATAAAAGTTCATGGGGTTGGGGGTAATAGTTTATCATGGTTGGAGGATTGGCTAACTAACAGAAAACAAAGATTCAGGATAAATGGTTCATTTCTTGGTTGGCAATCAGTAACTAGTGGGTGCCACAGGTATCAGTGCTGGGACCCCAACTATTTACAATCTATATTAATAACTTAGAAGAAGGGACCGAGTGTAACGTAGCCAAGTTCACTGACGATACAAAGATGGGAGGAAAAGCAATGTGTGAGGAGGACACATAAAATCTGCAAAAGGCTAAATGAGTGGTCAAAAAATTGGCAGATGGAGTATAATATTGGGAAGTGTGAGGTCTAGCACTTTGGCAGGATAAATCATAGCGCAAGTTATTATTTAATGCAGAAAGTTTGCAAAGGGCCGCATTACAGCGGGAACTTGGGGTACTTGCGCATGAAACACAAAAGCATAGTATGTAGTTACATATATTTATCAGGAAGGCCAATGGTATCTTGGCCTTTATTGCAAAGTGGATGGAGTACAAAATCAGGGATGTCTTGCTACAGTTGTACAACGTATTGGTGAAGCGACACCAGGAATACTGCGTGCAATTTTGGTTTCCATAATTACGAAAGGAAAAACTTGCTTTGGAGGCAATTCAGAGATGGTTCACTCGGTTGATTCCGGGGATGGGGTAGTAGACTTATGAGAAAAGGTTGAGTAAGTTGGGCCTCTATTCATTGCAGTTCAGAAGAATGCGAGGTGATCTTATTGAAACGTATAATATTATGAGGGGGCTTGACAAGGTGGATGCAGAGAGGATGTTTCCACTGATGTGGGAGACTAGAACTAGAGGGCATGATCTTAGAATAAGGTGCCCCCCATTTAAAACTGCGATGAGGAGGAATTTCTTCTCTCGGAGTCTTGTAAATCTATGGAATTTGCGGCCTCGGAGAGCTGTGAAAGCTGGGACATTGAATACACTTAAGACAGAGATAGACAGTTTCTTGAGCGATAAGGAGATAAGGGGTTATGGGAAGTGGGCGGGAATGTGGAGCTGAGTCCAGGATCATATCAGCCATTATCTTATTGCATGACGTAGCAGGATCGAGGGGCAGAATTGCCTACTCCTGTTCCTATTTCTTATGTACTCATGTAATTATGTTAATGAGAAATTGACCAGAATGGTTCCCGGAATATGGTCCTTTAGTTACGTGGAGAGACGGGAGATGCTGGGGTTGTTCTCCTTAGAACTGAGATGGTTAAGGGAGATTTACCAGAATTGCTCCAGGGATGGGGGATTTCAGTTATGTGGAGAGATTGTAGAAGCTCGGTATGTTGTCCTCAGAGCAGAGAAGGCTAAGAAGAGATTCAATAGACGTCTTCAAAGTCCTAAATAGTTTCAATAAAGTGATAAAGGAGCAAATGTTTCCAATGACATGTGGGTCGGTAACCAGAGGACACAGATTTAATGTGATTGGCAAAAGAACCAGAAACGACTGAAGGAAAATTTTGTTTAAACAGCGAGATGTTGTGATCTGGAATGAACTGTCTGAAAGGGAGGAGGAAGCACATTCAATAGTAACTTTCAAAAGGGAATTTGCGAAAAATATTTGAAGTAAAAAAGATACAGGCGATAGAGCAGAGGAATGGGATTAATTGGAAATCTCTACCAAAGAGACAGAGCCGGCACGATTTGCCGAATGGACTCTCTCTGCGCTGTACAATTCTATGATTCTACGATCACCTACACATTAGCAAATAAGAAACTGAATGGGCCAGAAGATCAAAGTGAATTGTGGTTCAGGTGAACAAATCTTTAAAAACTGTATCGCAGGTCAGCAAAGCGATTCAAATGAAACAGTGAATTAGGGTTTATTTCTAAGCCAATTTAAATCAAAAGCAGCGAAACTGGCAAAGGTGAGAAGTGATGTTCCACAAGCATCGGTGCTGGGACCACTCCTGTTCAACATTTACATAACCAATTCGGACTCGGGAAGCGGGAGTGAAATTTCTAATTTTGTGGATGCTTCCACAATGGGCGTGTATCGTTAACACTGTGGAGCTAAGCGGCAAAAAACATTGAATACATTAATAAACTTGCAAACTGGGCGTGTAAATTGCAAAGGAACTTCTGTTGTGTATCTGTAAAGCATGCACTCCCATGTTCCACCACCAGGGAGCGCATCCCCTGAAGTCCCAAGGGATCCCAGCATCCCTTGGGAGCACTGTATATAAGCCGGCCTCTAAGGCCTGTTCCTCACTCTGGAGTGTCTTAATAAAGACTTAGGTCACTGTTACTTTAATCTCACTGTGTGCAGTCTCATCTGTGTTAGGAACACAATACATCAAAATAGAGGAGTGTGAGTTGGTGCGTTTTAATAGGAAGAATATGAAAGTGACATTCTCCTTGGAAAATAATTATCTAAACAGGAATGACGAACAGAGGGATGGGGCAGTACATTTACACCAATCACTAAATGCAGCGCTGGAGGTTCATCAATCCATAAAAAACAAAGAACAGGCTTTTGTTCGTGTCTCGAAGGATAGAATTGTAAAACATTGAAGTTGTGTAAACTTGATTGGATCCTTGGTGTAAATATTATAAAATGACATCGCGGCACTGGAGAAGATGCAAAGTGTATTTCCTGGAATGATACCAGAACTGAGAGGGTGTACTTATCAGGAAATGTTGAACAGGCCGTGGCTCTTTTGTTTAGCAAAGAGAAGACTGAGGGATGGTCAGATTGTGTCTTTCAGGATATGAAAGGCTTTGATAGGGTAGAGGGAGAAAAGATGTTTCCACTTGTGGGAGATACCAAAACTCAGGGACATAGATTGAAGACAGCCGTTAATAAATCCAACAGGGAATAAAGGACATCTTGACATCGAGGCACAAAAGGAGGTTTTAGCAAATAATCTTCATCAAATATTTAGTCTTAAGGGGAATATTAATGGAGGAGGAGAGTTAGAGACGAAACGAGGTTTAGGGAGGGAATGCTAGAGCTTGGGACCTAGGCAGCTGAAGGAGGAGGGGAGTTCGTGAGGTGGAGAGGTTTAGGGACAGAATCCCAGAGCTTGGGACCTAGGCAGCTGAAGGAGGTGGAGAATTAGAGGTGGAGAGGTGTAGGGAGAGATTCCCAGAACTTGGGACCCAGGTTGCTGAAAGCATGCCTGCCATTGGTGGAGAAGTTTACATCGGGGATGTGCAATCTGCCAGATTTGGAGCAGCACAGAGATTTCAGGAGGACTAAGTACTGGTGTAGGTTGCAGAGGCCATGAAGTGATTTGAAAACAAGAATGATCATTTTAAAATTGAGGCGCTGTCGGACAGGGAGCCAATGTAGGTCAGCGAGCATAGGTGTGATGGGGTATTGCGATAAGGTGCAAGTCAGGGGCACAGGCAGCAGAGTTTTGGATGAGCTGAGGTATATGGATGGTGGGAGATTGGAAGCCACACAGGAGAGCATTGGAGGAGTCATATCCAGAGCTGGTAATGGCACGGATGAAGTTTTGAGCAGCAAATTAACTGCAACAGAGGCACAAAGATGCCGTCCTGGTGAAGGAGTGGATATGGGGACGGAAGACCATCTCCTGCTCAAATAAGACGCTAAGGTTGCGAACGGCTGGGTTCAGCCTTCGACTGCTGACAGGAAGAGGGATGGAGTCGGTGGCTAGGGCAATGGAGATGGTGATGGGGGCCACTAGTACGGTCTCACAAATGTTTGGTTGGACTGCACCAGAACTGAAAGATAACAGTTATCAGGAACGATTGAACAGGTTGTGCTTGGTTCCTGTAGAAGACAGAGAACATAGAGGAGTCCTGATCGAAGTCTTGAAAATTATGATTGTTTTGGACCGGGTCGACGGTGACAGAAAAGTTTATACTCGTGGGAGCATCCAAATCTGTGGAACCATAAATGCAAGATAATCACTAATAACACCAATAGGGAAATAAAGAACAATGTATTTACTCAGAGAGTGGTTAGAATGTGGAACTCCCTACGTCAGGAAGTGGTTGAGATACATAGTTCAGATGTTGTCAAAGGGAAACTAGACGAGTAAATGAGAGAACATAAAATAAAAGATATGCTGAGAGGCTGAGACGACGTTTTTGCAATGGGAGGAGACTGGTCTGGAGCATAAACACCAACACAGACTAGTCGGGCCGATCTATATGTTTCTGTGCTGTCTATTCTATGTAATGTATCCTCTGAACTACAGCTCCACTCTGCCGACCTAACTATTGACGAGCTTCTCACTCTGGAAGCTGCAATGAATTCCTTCACTAAATAGCTGCAGTGACCCTTTACAGAAGAACTCTGACAGAATGCAACAAGCTCGTGGTGCTGACCAGAAAGACAAGGTGGGACATGTCAATCAGAAATAGTGCCGTGTCCTAAACAGGTCGCTGGGTGTATTATTAGATCACCAGCCATTCCTGGTGTAATTCAGGGGATGGAAGTCTGGGGCTAAATATTATATTCCTGGACTGGAAACACTGGGACCCGCCTCTGGCCAGTGCTCAGTTGTTCTGTTTATTAATTAATTGTATAATCGATGTAAACGGATATTTCACCGCGCTCTTCAACTGTTCTCTGAACTTGGACTGGGTCACCCCGTAAATAAATGTGTTTGTGCAGCAACTTAAATTCCGCAGTATATATCCGACTTGTCGAAAGGTATATAAAGAAACATTGTAATCATCGGGATGTATTCCTGCAATGCTATAATATAAGAATTCTATAACAAATATCAGCCACAGCAGTATGAAGCTGCCGGATATGGTGAAGAGTAAAATGACAGACTTCCTCCTGCTCTCCATCTCTGGGTCACTGCCATTCCCCCCCTTGCTCTCACCCCTCAGACCCCTCCGGACTCGACTGGCCACTGAAATGTGTCTGATTGTCAGAGCATTGAGCAACAAAATTACAGCGAATGGGAGCAGTGGGGTTAATACCGTATCAAACCAGTCAAATCCCAGCCATCCGGGCTCAGTATAATAGGCTGGCATTGAATAACAGAACCACTGAACATTGTCGATTATATATCCAGGTACAATTGTAAAGTAGTGAGGAATGTTTTTTGAGCAGAGCAGAATGCAGCTTGTTGCCAGGACCACAGCCGCAGTTCTCCCGGTGCAATATTTGGTTTTCAGCTTCTGCCAAGAAATGGCCACAAATCGATCAAAGGTGAAAGTGACGGTGAACCAGACAGAACAGTCAGTGGCTACACAGGACAGGAGACGTATAACGCGACACACAGGGGTGATACCCAGGAAAGACCACGGGAAATAATACCAACTGATCCGGTACAGTATGATCGCAGTGATGACCACCAGTAGATCCGCCGCTGCCATGGCAACCAGGTAGCGAGTGGTGCAGGTGGACAGACCGCACTTTCCCCGGGACAGGACCACAATCGCCACTAAATTCACTGTAATAAACAGAAGGGAAAAGAGACAGTCAATTATTGGTCACACATTGTCGGTGACTGAGCCCAGACAGTAAGGCCTGTCATTTCGCACAAAAACGGCTGGGTGGACATCGGCTCAGGAGTTAACATGTAACGTATATCATCCCAATGCAACCTAACTCCAACCCGCTACTTCCCAGTTTAGCAGAGACGGGGCAGTGGGAGGGAAGCCGAGCCACCCCAGCGGGCGGGTCGGCAACATTAATGGTAACATAGAAAGATAGAAAACAGGTGCAGGAGTGGGCCATCCGGCCCTTCGAGCCTGCACCACCATTCAATAAGATCATGGCTGATCATTCCCTCTTTACCCCTTTCCTGCTTTCTCTCCATACCCCTTGATCCCTTTAGCCGTAAGGGCCATAACTAACTCCCTCATAAATATATCCAATGAACTGCCATCAACAACACCATGTGGCAGGGAATTCCACTGGTTAACAATTCTCTGAGTGAAGAAATTCTCCTCATCTTGGTTCTAAATGGCTTACCCCTTATCCTTAGACTGTGTCCCCTGGTTCTGGACTTCCCCAACATCGGGAACATTCTGAATCTATGACCCCTAGTTCTAGATTCCGTCACGAGGGGCAACACCCTATCTGCATCTACCCTGTCGATCCCCCTTAGAATCTTATACGTTTCAATAAGATCACCGCTGATTCTTCTAAACTCCAACGATTATAGGCCCAGACTGCTCAACATTTGCTCATAAGACAAGACCTTCATCTCAGGAACCAGCCTGGTGAACCTTCGCTGAACAGTGCATGGTCACTGCAGGAAGATAATCAACCAGTGGGGGTCGGGGACCGGGAAACCACACCACTACTGTAGCCCCTCAGCCCGAGTTATTGACTCAACTGGTCACTGTCTCCATGACTCTGCCTCCTCCCTCCTCTCCTACCCATTCCACACCAGGTTACAGGCCCACAGGATCAGGACCACAGAAGGCGGGTATCTTCAGCTCAGAAAAAGGAAGACATGTTGTAATCACTGGTGTGGGAGGTGGCATCATCGGAACAGATGCAACGAAGGCAGCGACACTCGGAGAATGTAATAGAGTCCTTCCCGCAAGCTGGGTGAGAGGTCATATCATCAAGGTAGCTGGAGCACTCTGCCGGATTATGGGAGGTATTTGTCGAGAGCCTGTCCTCAGAAATGGACTTAGAGATGTCGAGGAAGGGGAGGGTAGTGTCAGACGGAACATGTGAAGGAGAGAGAGGGGCGTAAATTAGAAGCAAGGTTGACTGCATAATTAGAATAATGATTATTATTATTAATAATATTAATAATAACTATATTATTAATAATAATAACAATAACTTTTATTTATATCACGCCTTTAATTTAGTTAAACATCCCAAGGTGCTTCAGAACAGTCTTAACAGGACAACACAGAAACATGGGACACCGAGATAAAAAATAAGAAATTAAAGCACATGACCAAAAGCTTGGGTAAAAGAGGTTTAAGGAGGGACTTCCAGAGTTTAGGGCCTAAACAGCTGAAGGTAAGGCCACTGATGGTTGAGCAGTATAATGAGGGATGTTCGAAAGGGCAGCATTTGAAGAGCGGAGATACCTTGAGGGGTTATGATGCAGAATAATATTATAGAGATAGGGAGGTGCAAGGCCATGGAGAGATTTGTGAACAAGGATGATAATTTTCAAAATCGAAGCGTTCTTTAACCGGGAGCCAATGTAGGTCAGAAAGCACAGAGCTGAGGTGATCGGTGATCATGACTTTGTGCGAGTTGGGACATTTTCCACGTCATGGCTATAAAATAAAATTTCGCGAACACAGTCATCAATGTACCTGAACAATATGTGAAGGAGGGGACCGGAGTAGAATTGGAACAACGAAGGCTCCCTGTATCCCAAGAAAAGGCAGCATAGCAAGGGACCATCCGAGCTCCCATACCAGGACCATTGGAGAGTGGAGATAGAATATTGTTCAGACCAGAGGTCCAGCACTTGTACTTTCAGCAGGGGCAGTGCACTGGGGTCTGGATCAGGATCAGCAACCTGCAAGGGTTTTCATTCCCAGCCCAAAGCCGGTGAGGGCGAGACGACTTCCAGTGTGAATGGCGAGTGAATTAAATTGTAAATGGGGCACTCAGAATGTATCAGCGGCGATAGGCGCAGGGAAATTCGCCATCCGCTGCGAGTTTCAGGGATGCTCGGGTTTACTGTACAATTGGACCATTTTCCAGACCTCAGGAGCCTACAGTCAACAAAGGCAGACTTTGATGGCAAAGTCCAACATTGCCTTCAGTGTGTCTGTGCAGACTTCGGACGCCTGAGGAAGAATGTGTTTGAAGACCAGGACCTCAAACCCAGGACAAAGCTCATGGTCGACACGGCCCTCCTATATGGTTCAGAGACATGGAATATTTACAGCAGACACCACAAAGCACTGGAGAAGTACCAACGCAGTCTCCGCAATTTCCTGCAAATTAATTGGCCGGAGTAGCGCACCAACATCAGTGTTCTCGGTCAGGTTAATACACCCAGCAGCGAAGCATTGACCACATTCGATCAGCTCCTTTGGATGGGCCACATCGTCGGCATGCCTGACATTAGATCCAAAAAGCAAACGCTCCACACGGTGATTCGTTATTGTAAGCGAGCCACAGCTGGGCAGAGGAAACCTACCATGACACACTCCAAACCTCTTTTAATAATTGCAACGGCCCCTCCTATACCTGGTAATCCCTGGCCCTAGACAGCCCAAGTGGAGGAAAAGCATCCATGCGGTGCAGAGCACATCGAGGCTTATCGCCCAGAGCAAGCTGAAGCCAAGCGTAGATAGCGGAAGGAGTGCGCAGCAACCCGGGCACCCCACACTGCCGTTAGTTCAACCAGCGTCTGCCCCATTTGTGACAGAGAATGCAGGTCATGCATTGGACTCTTCAGCACTCTGGAAAATAATTGTTTGTATGGAATCGAGTCATCCTCGAGTCCGAGGGTACGCCTCAGAAGCGGAAGTAGAATAAATATTGACCCACACTGAGTACATCCGACAGTGAAAGACACTCCCAGTAATACATGGTCACTGGGTATGGTGTTCCACACCGGTTAGTGACCCACACTGAGTATATCCCACAGTGACACACACTCCCAGTAATACCTGGTCAATGGTGTACAGTGTTCCACACCGGTTAGTGACCCACACTGAGTATATCCCACAGTGACACACACTCCCAGTAATACTTGGTCAATGGTGTACAGTGTTCCACACCGGTTAGTGACCCACACTGAGTATATCCCACAGTGACACACACTCCCAGTAATACTTGGTCAATGGTGTACAGTGTTCCACACCAGTTAGTGACCCACACTGAGTATATCCTACCGAGATCACATTCCCAGTAATACATGGTCAATGGTGTACGGTGTTCCACACCGGTTAATGACCCACACTCAGTATATCCTACAGTGACACACACTCCGAGTAATATGTGGTCACTGGGTTATGGTGTTCCACACCGGTTAGTGACCCAAACTCAGTATATCCTACAGTGAAACACACTCCGAGTAATACGTGGGCACTGGGTTATGGTGTTCCACACCGGTTAGTGACCCACACTCAGTATATCCTACAGTGAAACACACTCCGAGTAATACGTGGTCACTGGGTTATGGTGTTCCACACCTGTTAGTGACCCACACTCAGTATATCCTGCAGTGACACACACTCCCAATAATACATGTTCACTGGGGTATGGTCCTCCACACTGGTTAGTGACCCACACTCAGTATATCCGACAGTGACACACACTCCCAGTAATACATGATCACTGGTGGTACAGTGTTGCACACCGGTTAGTGCCCCACACTCAGTATATCCTACAGTGACACACATTCCCAGTTATACATGTTCACTGGGGTATAGTGTTCCACAGTGGTTAGTGACCCACACTCAGTACATCCTACAGTGACACACACTCCCAGTAATACATGTTCACTGGGGTATGGTCCTCCACACCGGTTAGTGACCCACACTCAGCATATCCTACAGTGACACACACTCCCAGTAATACATGGTCACTGGGGTATGGTGTTCCACACCGGTTAGTGACCCACACTCAGTTTATCCTACAGTGGCACACACTCCGAGTAATACATGGTCACTGGTGGTACAGTGTTCCACACCGGTTAGTGACCCACACTCAGTATATCCTACAGTGTCAGACTCTCCCAGTAATACACGGTCACTGGGGTACGGTGTTCCACACCGGTTAGTGACCCACACTCAGTTTATCCTACAGTGACACACACTCCCAGTAATACATGGTCACTGGTGGTACAGTGTTCCACACCGGTTAGTGACCCACACTGAGTACATCCTACAGTGTCATACACTCCCAGTAATACATGGTCACTGGGGGTACAGTGTTCCACACCGGTTAGTGACCCACATTCAGTATATCCTACAGTGTCAGACTCTCCCAGTAATACACGGTCACTGGGGTACAGTGTTCGACACCGGTTAGTGACCCACACTGAGTATATCCTACCCTGACTCACTCTCCCAGTAATACATGGTCACTGGGGTACAGTGTTCCACACCGGTTAGCGATGCACACTCTGTATATCCTACACCCTCATACACAATCCCAGTAATACATGGTCAATGGGATTATGGTGTTCCACAGCGGTTAGTGACCCACTCTCAGTCTATTCTAAAATGATACATACATACATGGTCACTGTGGTACTGTGTTCCACACCGGTTAGTGACCTGCACTCAGTATATCCTACAGTGACAGACACTACCAGTAATAAATGGTCACTGGGCAACTGTGTTCCACACCGGTTTGTGAACCACATTCAGTATATCCATTAGTTAGACACACACCCAGTAATACATGGTCACTGGAGTACGGTGTTCCACACTGGTTAGTGACCCACACACAGTACATCCTACAGTGACACACACTCCCAGTAATACATGGTCACTGGGGTATGGTGTTCCACACAGGTTAGTGACACACACTCAGTATATCCCAAAGTGACAGACACTTCCAGTAATACATGGTCACTGAGGTACGGTGTTCTACACCGGTGAGTCACCCACACTCAATATATCCTTCAGTGACACACACTCTCAGTAATACATGGTCATTGGAGTGTGGTGTTCCACACATATACTAGAACATACGAACATAAGAATTAGGAACAGGAGTAGGCCATCTAGCCCCTCGAGCCTGCTCAGCCGTTCAACAAGATCATGGCTGATCTGGCCGTGGACTCAGCTCCACTTACCTGCCCGCTCCCCAAACCCCTTGCTTCCTTTTTGGTTAAAAATCTATCTATCTGTTATTTGAATACATTCAATGAGCTCGCCTCAACTGCTTCCTTGGGCAGAGAATCCCACAGATAGACAACCCTCTGGGAGAAGAAATTCCTTCTCAACTCGGTTTTCAGTAGGCTCCCCCGTATTTGGAGGCTCTGCCTCCTAGTTCTAGTCTCCCCGACCAGTGGAAACAACCTCTCTGCCTCTATTTTGCCT
Organism: Pristiophorus japonicus; assembly: GCF_044704955.1. Lineage (NCBI taxonomy): Eukaryota > Metazoa > Chordata > Chondrichthyes > Pristiophoridae > Pristiophorus > Pristiophorus japonicus. The sequence goes on along the minus strand of NW_027250702.1, from coordinate 1,614,748 downwards.
ATCCCTTTCATTATTTTAAATGTTTCTGTAAGGTCACCCCTCATCCTTCTGAACACCAACGAGTAAAGACCCAGTCTACTCAATCTATCTTCATAAGTTAACCCGCTAATCTCCAGAATCAGCCTCGTGAATCGTCTCTGTACCCGTTCCAAAGTTAGTATATCCTTCCTTCAGTAATGTGACCAGAACTGCACGCAGTACTCCAGGTGCGACCTCAACAATAACCTATAGAATTGCAGCAGGACCTCCCTGCTTTTGTGTTCCATCCCTCTCGCAATAAAGGCCAACAATCCATTCGCCTTCCTGATTACCTGCTCCACCTGCAAACTAACCTTTTGGGATTCATGCACAAGGACCCCCCAGGTTCCTCTGCACCGCAGCATGTTGTAATTTCTCCCCATTCAAATAATATTCCCTTTTACTGTTTTTTTTTCCAAGGTGAATGACCTCACACTTTCCGACATTGTACTCCATCTGCCAAGCCTTAGCCCATTCGTTTAACCTCTCTAAATCTATTTGCAGCCTCGATGTGTCCTTGACACAACCCGCTTTCCCACTAATCTTAGTGTCATCTGCAAATTTGTTACACTACACTCCGTCCCCTCTTCCAGATCATCTATATATATTGTATCAGTTGTGTTCCCAGCACCGATCCCTTTGGCACTCCACTAACCACCGATTTCCAACCTGAAAAGGATCCATTTATCCAGATTCTCTGCTTTGTGGTAACCAGCCAATTTTCAATCCGTGGTAATACATTTCCTCTGACTCCGCGTAAATGATCACTGGAGAACAGTGTTTCACACTGGTTAGTGACCCACACTCTGGTATCCTACAGTGACAGACAGTCCCAGTAATACACGGTTACTGGGGTACAGTGTTCGACACCGGTTAGTGACCCACATTGAATATATCCTACAGTGACTCACTCTCCCATTAATACATGGTCACTGAGGTACTGTGTTCCACACCGGTTAGTGACTCACACTCTGTATATCCTACAGTCATACACACTCCCAGTAATACATGGTCACTGGGGTATGGTGTTTCACAGCGGTTAGTGGCCTACACTCAGTCTATCCTAAAGTGATACATAATCCCAGTCATACATGGTCACTGGGGTACTGTGTTCCACACCGGTTAGTGACCCACACTCAGTCTATCCTACAGACATACACACTCCAAGTAATACATGGTTACTGGGGTACTGTGTTCCACACCGGTTAATGACCTGCACTCAGTATATTCTACAGTGACAGACACTACCAGTAATACATGGTCACTGATGTACAGTGTTCCACACCGGTTAGTGACCCACACTCAGTATATCCTACAGTGACAGACACTACCAGTAATACATGGTCACTGAGGTACCGTGTTCCACAGCGGTTAGTGACCCACACTCAGTATATCCTACAGTAACACACACTCCACGTAATACATGGTCACGGAGATGCGGTGTTCCACACCGGTTAGTGACCCACACTCAGTAAATCCTACCGTGACAGACACTCCCAGTAATACATGGTCGTTGCGGTATGGTGTTCCACACCGATATGTGACCCACACTCAGTATATCCTACAGTGATACACACTGCCAGTAATACATGGTCACTGGGGTACGGTGTTCCACACCGGTATGTGATCCACACTCTGTATATCCTACAGTGATACACACTGCCAACAATACATGGTCACTGGGGCATGGTGTTCTACACCGGTTAGTGACCCACAATCAGTATATCCTACAGTTACTCACACTCCCAGTAATACATAGTAACTGGGGTACACTGTTCCACACCGGTTAGTGACCCACACTTAGTATATCCTACAGTGCCACCCACTCCCAGCAATACATGTTCACTGGGGTACACTGTTCCACTCTGGTTAGTGACCCACACTCAGTATATCCTACAGGTACACACACTCACATTAATACATGCTCACTGGCGTACTGTGTTCCATACTGGTTAGTGACTCACACTCTGTATATCCTACACTGACAGACAGTCCCAGTCATACACAGTCACTGGGGTACGGGGTTCCACACCGGTTAGTGACCAACACTCAATATATCCTACAGTTATACATACTCCCAGTAATACATGGTCACTGGGGTATAGTGTTCCACACCGGTTAGTGACCCACACTCAGTATATCCTGCAGTGACTCACACTTTCAGTAAAACATGGTCACTCGGGTATGGTATTCCACACCGGTTAGTGACCCACACTCAGTATATCCTACAGTGACACACACTGCCAGTAAAACCTTCTCTCAGAGAGTTGCTGCACTGAGGACTGTTACAACTACACGATGTTCCACTCAAGGCATAACTTGATAATTCAATGAGCCTCTTAGTTGCAAGCAGATGTTTATATCAAATGAGACAAAGGAATCAAACTGCAGATGTAATTGAGCACAATTGACTTCATAGAATGGTATCACTGATCGTGTGTCTGTATAACAGTGACCACTACACCAACATTTAACATTATCAGTCACAGAGCAAAACCAGAGACCAGGCCATGCAGAGATTTACACAACTTCAATGGTTATAGTCACTTACCAGGAACGCCGGTGACGGCAATGATCATGTAGCATATTTGCCTTGCTAATCTAACAGTCTGATACATTTTCTGTGTGAGGCGATGTGCCCCTTCGCTCTGCAGGCAATCTCCCAGTATTATACTCTGTGGAGATACAATCCAGAGCATTCAATTTATACCCTGCAGAATCACCACAGGGACATTGAGGTTACGACATCGCTCAAATTGGTTATTGTTATAATTTGAACAAACAGATTACGACATTGGAGAAAAGTCCCTGTTGTGATGGAATACATTTGGAGTTGAAATTGGAAAAAACAAAGACAGGACAATTCTGATTATATCCATTAACAAATGAAGATTGCCTTCTATATCCTGCCAGCAACAGATTGTTGTTTGAAACAACATCAGGCCCATATCTAGATATGATATTGATCCACTGATGACTTTCACTCTGCTATGGCCATTCAGAAACTACATTCCAAATGTTCAAGTGCCCCCTCAATTTTACTCAACTGCAACCTAGGATGGAGCAGCCTTCCTTAAATGCAGCCATTCAATGAAAATATTTAAGTGAATCATTTGTGTCAATCGTCCTCAAACTAATTCAGCTCCACAAACTAATACAGACCCTCAAACTAATACAGTCCCTCAAACTAACACAGGCGCTCAAACTAATACAGTCCATCAAAATTATAAGGTCCACGATGCCACACCACAGAGGGGGCTGTGTTGGGAAACCGTGGTAGTAACTACAACAGGTGCTATATAAGGCTGAAGGCAGTCTGGAGCTGAACACTAAAGGACGAAGGTCACAGCAGTTAGATTTACACAAGACCGTGTGTAGTCAGTGATCTTTGTGCTACATACACCAGAGTATTAGTTTGATGGATAGTATTAGTTTGAGGGGCTGTATTAGTTTGAGGGTCTGTATTAGTTTGATGGACTGTATTAGTTTGAGGGACTGTATTAGTTTGAGGGACTGTATTTGTTTGATGGACTGTATTAGTTTGAGGGCCTGTATTAGTTTGAGGATCTGTATTAGTTTGATGAACTGTATTAGTTTGATGGACTGTATTAGTTTGAGGTTCTCTATTAGTTTGATGGTCTGTATTAGTTTGAGGGTCTGTATTAGTTTGATGGTCTGTATTAGTTTGAGTGAATGTATTAGTTTGATGGACTATATTTGTTTGCTGGACTGTATTAGTTTGAGGGTCTGTATTAGTTTGAGGGTCTGTATTAGTTTGAGGGACAGTATTAGTTTGATGGACCGTATTAGTTTGAGGGTATCTTTTAGTTTGATGGTTTGAATTAGTTTGATGGACTGTATTTGTTTGAGGGACTGTATTAGTTTGACGGACTGTATTAGTTTGATGGTCTGTATTAGTTTGAGAGACTGTATTAGTTTGATGGACTGTGTTAGTTTGAGGGACTGTATTAGTTTTAGGGCCTGTATTAGTTTGAGGGACTGTATTAGTTTGAGGGACTGTATTAGTTTGATGGACTGTATTAGTTTGAGGGTCTGTATTAGTTTGATGGACTGTATTAGTTTGATGGACTGTATTAGTTTGAGGGTCTGTATTAGTTTGATGGACTGTATTCGTTTGATGGACTGTATTATTTTGAGGGACTGTATTAGTTTGAGGGGTTGTATTTGTTTGATGGACTGTATTAGTTTGAGGGGCTGTATTTGTTTGATGGACTGTATTAGATTGAGGGTCTTTATTAGTGTGAGGGTCTGTATTATTTTGATGGACTGTATTATTTGAATGCACTGTATTATTTTGAGGGTCTGTATTAGTTTGAGGGGAAGTATTAGTTTGATGGACTGTATTAGTTTGAGGGAATGTGTTAATTTAAAGGGAAGTATTAGTTTGATGGATTGTATTCGTTTGATGGACTGTATTAGTTTGAGGGGATGTATTAGTTTGAGGGTCTGCATTAGTTTGAGGGACTGTAATAGTTTGAGGGACTGTAATAGTTTGATGGACTGTATTAGTTTGATGGACTGTATTAGTTTGATGGACTGTATTAGTTTGAGGGGATGTATTAGTTTGATGGACTGCATTAGTTTGAGGGGCTGTATTAGTTTGAGGGACTGTATTAGTTTGAGGGTCTGCATTAGTTTGAGGGACTGTAATAGTTTGATGGACTGTATTAGTTTGAGGGTCTGCATTAGTTTGAGGGGCTGTATTAGTTTTATGGACTGTATTAATTTGAGGGTCTGCATTAGTTTGATGGACTATTAGTTTGAGGGGCTGTGTTAGTTTGATGGACTGTGTTATTTTGAGGGTCTGTATTATTTGATGGATTACATTAGTTTGACAGTCTGTATTAATTTGAAGAACTGTATTAGTGTGAGGGACTGTATTAGTTGGATGGACAGTATTAGGTTCAGTGTCTGTAATAGTTTGAGGGACTGTATTAGTTAGAAAGGACTAAACTAGATTGAGGGACTGAATTAGTTTGATGGACTGTATTAGTTTGAAGCTCTATATTAGTTTGATGGAGTGTATTAGTTTGAGGGTCTGTATTAGCTTGATGGAATGTATTAGTTTGAGGGCCTGTATTAGTATGAGGGACTGGATTAGTTTGAGGGGATCTATTAGTTTGATGGACCGTTTTAGTTTGAGGTACTGTATTAGTTTGATGGGCTGTATTAGTTTGATGGACTTTATTAGTTTGATGGACTGTATTAGTTTGAGTGACTGTTTTAGTTTGATGGAGTGTATTAGTTTGCGGGTCTGTATTAGTTTGATGGACTTTATTAGTGTCAGGGTCTGTATAAGTTTGGGGGAATTTATTAGTTTGAGTGGCTATGTTAGTTTTAGAACCTGTATTAGTTTCAGCGACTATATTAGTTTGTGGGACTGTATTAGTTTGAGACCCTTTATTAGTTTGAGGGATTGTATTAGTTTGAGGGTCTGTATTAGTTTGAGGATCTTTATTACTGTGAGACACTGTATTAGTTTGAGGGTCTGTATTACTTTGAGAGACAGTATTAGTTTGAGGGTCTTTATTAGTTTGAGTTTGGATATTAGTTTGAGAGACTGTATTCGTTTGAGAGACTGTATTAGTTTGAGGGTCTGTATTAGTTTGAGGGACAGTATTATTTTGAGGCCCTGTATTTGTTTGGAGGTTTGTATTAGTTTGAGGGTCTGTATTAGTTTAATGGACTGTATTAGTTTGATGGACTGTACTAGTTTGATTGACTGTATTAGCTTGATGGACTGAATTAGTTTGTTGGACGGTATTAGTCTGAGGGGAAGTATTAGTTTGATGGACTGTATTAGTTTCATGGAGTGTATAAATTTGATGGACTGTATTAGTTTGAGGGGATGTATTCGTTTGATGGACTGTACTAGTTTGATGGACTGTATGAATTTGAGGGGATGTATTAGTTTAATGGAATGTATTAGTTTGAGGGGCTGTATTAGTTTGAGGAACTGTATTAGTTTGAGGACCTGTATTAGTTTGTGGGTCTGTATTAGTTTGAGGGGTTCTTTTAGTTTGATGGACGACATTAGTTTGAGGGTTGTATTAGTTTGAGAGACAGTATTAGTTTGAGGGTCTGTATTAGTTTGTGTTTCTGTATTAGTTTGAGAGACTGTATTCGTTTGAGAGACTGTATTAGTTTGAGGGTCTGTATTACTGTGAGAGACTGTATTAGTTTGAGGGTCTGTATTACTTTGAGAGACAGTATTAGTTTGAGGGTCTGGATTAGTTTGAGTTTCTGTATTAGTTTGAGAGACTGTATTCGTTTGAGAGACTGTATTAGTTTGAGGGTCTGTATTACTTTGAGAGACTGTATTATTTTGAGGGTCTGTATTAGTTTGAGTGTCTGTATTAGTTTGAGGTTCTGTATTTGTTTGAGAGACTGTATTATTTTGAGGCCCTGTATTAGTTTGAAGGTCTGTATTAGTTTGAGGGGCTGGATTAGTTTGATGGACTGTATTAGTTTGATGGACTGTGTTAGGTTGAGGGCCTGTATTAGTTTGAGGGACTATCTTAGCTTGAGTGCCTGTATTAGTTTGATGGTCTGTATTAGTTTGAGGGATTGTATTAGTTTGAGGGGCTGTATTTGTTTGAGGTTCTGTATTAGTTTGATGGACTGTATTAGTTTGAGGGACTGTATTCGTATGATTGACTGTATTAGTTTGAGGGTCTGTATTCGTTGATTGTATTAATTTTATGGTCTGTGTTAGTTTGATGGTCTGTAATAGGTTCAGGATCTGTGTTAGTTTAATGGACTGTATTCCTTTGAGAGACTGTATTAGTTTGAGGGTCTGTATTAGTTTGATGGACTGTATTATTTTCCGGGACTGTATTAGTTTGATGGACTGTAATAGTTTGATGGACTATATTAATTTGAGGGGCTGTATTCGTTTGAGTGTCTGTATTACTTTGATGGACTTGATGAACTGTATTAGTTTGAGGGACTGTATTAGTTTGATGGACTGTATTAATTTGCGGCTCTGTATTAGTTTGATGGACTGTATTAGTTTGATGGAGTGTATAAATTTGAAGGACTGAATTAGTTTGAGGGGATGTATTAGTTTGATGGACTGTACTAGTTTGATGGACTGTATAAATTTGATGGACTGTATTAATTTGAGGGGCTGTATTTGTTTGAGTGTCTGTATTACTTTGATGGACTTGATGAACTGTATTAGTTTGAGGGTCTGTATTAGTTTGATCGACTGTATTAGTTTGAGGGACTGTATTAGTTTGATGGAGTGTATAAATTTGATGGACTGTATTAGTCAGAGGGGATGTATTAGTTTGATGGACTGTATTAATTTGAGGGGATGTATTAGTTTGATGGACTGCATTAGTTTGAGGGGATGTATTAGTTTAATGGAATGTATTAGTTTGAGGAACTGTATTAGTTTGAGGACCTGTATTAGTTTGTGGGTCTGTATTAGTTTGAAGATCTTTGTTAGTTTGTGGGTCTGTATTAGTTTGAGGGGTTCTTTTAGTTTGATGGACAACATAAGTTTGAGGGTCTATATTAGTTTGAGGGTCTGTATTACTGTGAGAGACTATATTAGTTTGAGGGTCTGTATTACTTTGAGAGACAGTATTAGTTTGAGGGTCTGTATTAGTTTGAGTTTCTGTACTAGTTTGAGAGACTGTATTCGTTTGAGAGACTGTATTAGTTTGAGGGTCTGTATTACTTTGAGGTTCTATATTTGTTTGATTGACTGTATTAGTTTGAGGCCCTGTATTAGTTTGAAGGTCTGTATTAGTTTGAGGGGCTGGATTAGTTTGATGGACTGTATTAGTTTGATGGACTGTGTTAGGTTGAGGGCCTGTATTAGTTTGAGGGCCTGTATTAGTTTGAGCGGCTGTATTAGTTTGAGGGTCTATATTAGTTTGATGGACTGTATTAGTTAGAAGGACTGTATTAGTTTATGGTTCTGTATTAGTTTGAGGGACTATCTTAGCTTGAGTGCCTGTATTAGTTTGATGGTCTGTATTAGTTTGAGGGATTGTATTAGTTTGAGGGGCTGTATTTGTTTGAGGTTCTGTATTAGTTTGATGGACTGTATTAGTTTGAGGGACTGTATTCGTATGATTGACTGTATTAGTTTGAGGGGCTGGATTAGTTTGATGGACTGTATTAGTTTGATGGACTGTGTTAGGTTGAGGGCCTGTATTAGTTTGAGGGCCTGTATTAGTTTGAGCGGCTGTATTAGTTTGAGGGTCTATATTAGTTTGATGGACTGTATTAGTTAGAAGGACTGTATTAGTTTATGGTTCTGTATTAGTTTGAGGGACTATCTTAGCTTGAGTGCCTGTATTAGTTTGATGGTCTGTATTAGTTTGAGGGATTGTATTAGTTTGAGGGGCTGTATTTGTTTGAGGTTCTGTATTAGTTTGATGGACTGTATTAGTTTGAGGGACTGTATTCGTATGATTGACTGTATTAGTTTGAGGGTCTGTATTCGTTGATTGTATTAATTTTATGGTCTGTGTTAGTTTGATGGTCTGTAATAGGTTTAGGCTCTGTGTTAGTTTAATGGAATGTATTCCTTTGAGAGACTGTATTAGTTTGAGGGTCTGTATTAGTTTGATGGACTGTATTATTTTCCGGGACTGTATTAGTTTGATGGACTGTATTAGTTTGATGGACTATATTAATTTGAGGGGCTGTATTCGTTTGAGTGTCTGTATTACTTTGATGGACTTGATGAACTGTATTAGTTTGAGGGACTGTATTAGTTTGATGGACTGTATTAGTTTGCGGCTCTGTATTAGTTTGATGGACTGTATTAGTTTGATGGAGTGTATAAATTTGATGGACTGTATTAGTTTGAGGGGATGTATTAGTTTGATGGACTGTACTAGTTTGATGGACTGTATAAATTTGATGGACTGTATTAATTTGAGGGGCTGTATTCGTTTGAGTGTCTGTATTACTTTGATGGACTTGATGATCTGTATTAGTTTGAGGGTCTGTATTAGTTTGATCGACTGTATTAGTTTGAGGGACTGTATTAGTTTGATGGAGTGTATAAATTTGATGGACTGTATTAGTCAGAGGGGATGTATTAGTTTGATGGACTGTATTAATTTGAGGGGATGTATTAGTTTGATGGACTGCATTAGTTTGAGGGGATGTATTAGTTTAATGGAATGTATTAGTTTGAGGAACTGTATTAGTTTGAGGACCTGTATTAGTTTGTGGGTCTGTATTAGTTTGAGGATCTTTGTTAGTTTGTGGGTCTGTATTAGTTTGAGGGGTTCTTTTAGTTTGATGGACAACATAAGTTTGAGGGTCTGTATTAGTTTGAGGTTCTGTATTACTGTGAGAGACTATATTAGTTTGAGGGTCTGTATTACTTTGAGAGACAGTATTAGTTTGAGGGTCTGTATTAGTTTGAGTTTCTGTACTAGTTTGAGAGACTGTATTCGTTTGAGAGACTGTATTAGTTTGAGGGTCTGTATTACTTTGAGGTTCTATATTTGTTTGATTGACTGTATTATTTTGAGGCCCTGTATTAGTTTGAAGGTCTGTATTAGTTTGAGGGGCTGGATTAGTTTGATGGACTGTATTAGTTTGATGGACTGTATTATGAGATAGACTGTATTAGTTTGATGGACTGCATTAGTTTGTTGTACTGTATTAGGTTGAGGGGCTCTTTTAGTTTGAAGAATTATATTTGTTTTTTGGACTATATTAGGTTAAGGTGCTTTATTAGTTTGATGGACAGTATTAGTTTTAGGGTCTGTGTTAATGTCAGGGTCTGTATTAGTTTGATGGATTGTATTAGTTTGATGGACTATATTAGTTTGTGGGGCTGTAGTAGTTTGATGGACAGTATTAGTTTTAGGATCTGTGTTAATGTGAGGGTCTGTATTAGTTTTAGGCTCTGTGTTAGTTTGTGGGTATGTATTAGTTTGAGGACCTGTATTAGTTTGTGGGTATGTATTAGTTTGAGGGATTGTATTAGTTTGAGGGACTGTATTAATTTGATGGACTGTATTAATTTAATGGAGTGATTTAGTTTGAGGGACTGTATTAGTTTGATAAACTGTTTTAGTTTCAGGGACTCTATTAGTTTGAGGGGCTGTATTAGTTAAATGGACTTTATTAATGTCAGGGTCTGTGTTAGTTTGAGGGACTGTATTAGTTTGAGTGACTATATCAGTTTGAGAGCCTGTATTAGTTTGAGGGACTGTATTAGTTTGAGTGACTATATCAGTTTGAGAGCCTGTTTTAGTTTCAGGGATTGTATTAGTTTGAGGGACTGTATTAGTTTGAGACCCTTTATTAGTTTGAGGATCTGTATTCGTTTGAGGGACTGTATTAGTTTGAGGGACTGTATTAGTTTGAGACCCTTTATTAGTTTGAGACCCTTTATTAGTTTGAGAGCCTGTATTAGTTTGAGGGACTGTATTAGTTTGAGGGACTGTATTAGTTTGAGCGTCTGAATTAGTTTGAGGGACGTTATTAGTTTGAGAAACAGTATTAGGTTGAGGGTCTGTATTAGTTTGAGTTTCTGTATTAGTTTGAGAGACTGTATTTGTTTGAGAGACTGTATTAGTTTGAGGGTCTGCATTACTTTAAGAGACTGTATTAGTTTGAGAGACTGTATTAGTTTGAGAGACTGTATTAGTTTGAGGGTCTGCATTAGTTTGAGGGTCTGTATTAGTTTGAGGTTCTGTATTTGTTTGAGAGACTGTATTAGTTTGAGGCCCTGTATTAGTTTGAAGGTCTGTATTAGTTTGAGGGGCTGGATTAGTTTGAAGGACTGTATTAGTTTGATGGACTGTATTAGTTTGTTGTACTGTATTAGTTTGAGGGGCTCTTTTAGTTTTATGGTCTGTATTAGTTTGAAGGATTGTATTTGTTTGATGGACTATATTAGTTTGAGGGACTGTATTAGTTTGATGGACAGTATTACTTTTAGGCTCTGTGTTAGTTTGATGGACTGTATTCGTTTGAGAGACTGTATTAGTTTGAGGGTCTGCATTAGTTTGGGGTTCTGTATTAGTTTGAGAGACTGTATTAGTTTGAGGGTCTGTATTACTTTGAGAGACTGTATTAGTTTGATGGTCTGTATTAGTTTGAGCACCTGTATAGTTTGTGGGTCTGTATTAGTTTGAGGGTCTGTATTAGTTTGAGGGACTGTATTCGCTTGAGGACCTGTATAGTTTGTGGGTCTCTATTCGTTTGAGGGATTGTATTAGTTTGAGGGACTGTATTTGTTTGAGGGACTGTATTAGTTTGAGGGTCTGTGTTAGTTTGAGGACCTGTATAGTTTGTGGGTCTGTATTCGTTTGAGGGATTGTATTAGTTTGAGGGATTGTATTAGTTTGAGGAACTGTTTTAGTTTCAGTGTCTGTATTAATTTGATGGAGTGTATTAGTTTGATGGACTTTATTAGTTTCAGTGCCTGTATTAGTTTGATGGACTGTATTAGTTTGAGAGCCTTTATTAGTTTGAGGCTCTGTATTACTTTGAGAGACAGTATTAGTTTGAGGGTCTGTATTAGTTTGAGTTTCTGTATTCGTTTGAGAGACTGTATTCGTTTGAGAGACTGTATTAGTTTGAGGGTCTGTATTAGTTTGAGAGACTGTATTAGTTTGAGAGCCTTTATTAGTTTGAGGCTCTGTATTACTTTGAGAGACAGTATTAGTTTGAGGGTCTGTATTAGTTTGAGTTTCTGTATTCGTTTGAGAGACTGTATTCGTTTGAGAGACTGTATTAGTTTGAGGGTCTGTATTAGTTTGAGAGACTGTATTAGTTTGAGGCCCTGTATTAGTTTGAAGGTCTGTTTTATTTTGAGGGTCTGGATTAGTTTGATGGACTGTATTAGTTTGATGGACTGTATTAGTTAGATGAACTGTATTAGTTTGAGGGTCTGTATTAGTTTGAGGGTCTGTATTAGTTTGATGGACAGTATTATTTCGATGGACTGCATTAGTTTGAGGGGCTGTGTCAGTTTGAGAGACTGTATTTGTTTGATGGACTGTATTAGTTTGAGGGACTGTATTCATTTGATTGACTGTATTAGTTTGAGGGACTGTATTAGTTTGAGGGACTGTATTAGTTTGAGGACCTGTATTAGTTTGTGGGTCTGTATTAGTTTGAGGGGTTCTTTTAGTTTGATGGACGACATTAGTTTAAGGGTCTGTATTAGTTTGAGATTCTGTATTACTGTGAGAGACTGTATTAGTTTGAGGGTCTGTATTACTTTGAGAGACAGTATTAGTTTGAGGGTCTGTATTAGTTTGAGTTTCTGTATTAGTTTGAGAGACTGTATTCGTTTGAGAGACTGTATTAGTTTGAGGGTCTGTATTACCTTGAGAGACTGTATTAGTTTGAGGGTCTGTATTAGTTTGAGGATCTGTATTAGTTTGAGGTTTTGTATTTGTTTGAGAGACTGTATTAGTTTGAGGCCCTGTATTAGTTTGAAGGTCTGTATTAATTTGAGGGGCTGGATTAGTTTGATGGACTGTATTAGTTTGATGGACTGTATAAGTGAGATGGACTGTATTAGTTTGATGGACTGTAATAGTTTGATGGACAGTATTAGTTTGATGGACTGTATTACTTTGATGGACTATATTAGTTTGATGGACTATATTAGTTTGAGGGGCTCTTTTAGTTGGATGGACTATATTAGTTTGATGGACTATATTAGTTTGAGGGGCTCTTTTAGTTTGATGGTCTGTATTAGTTTGAAGGATTGTATTAGTTTGATGTACTATATTAGTTTGAGGGACTGTATTAGTTTGATGGACAGTATTAGTTTTCGGGTCTGTGTTAATTTGAGCGTCTGTATTAATTTTAGGCTCTGTGTTAGTTTAATGGACTGTATTCGTTTTAGAGACTGTATTAGTTTGAGGGTCTGCATTAGTTTGGGGTTCTGTATTAGTTTGAGAGACAGTATTAGTTTGAGGGTCTGTATTACTTTGAGAGACTGTATTAGTTTGATGGTCTGTATTAGTTTGAGTACCTGTATAGTTTGTGGGTCTGTATTAGTTTGAGAGACTCTATTAGTTTGAGGGTCTGTATTACTTTGAGAGACTGTATTAGTTTGATGGTCTGTATTAGTTTGAGTACCTGTATAGTTTGTGGGTCTGTATTAGTTTGAGGGTCTGTATTAGTTTGAGGGACTGTATTCGTTTGAGGACCTGTAAAGTTTATGGGTCTGTATTAGTTTGAGGGATTGTATTAGTTTGAGGGACTGTATTAGTTTGAGGGACTGTATTAGTTTGAGGGTCTGTGTTAGTTTGAGGACCTGTATAGTTGGTGGGTCTGTATTCGTTTGAAAGACTATTAGTTTGAGGGTCTGTATTACTTTGAGAGACTGTATTAGTTTGAGAGACTGTATTAGTTTGAGAGACTGTATTAGTTTGAGGGTCTGCATTAGTTTGAGGGTCTGTATTAGTTTGAGGTTCTGTATTTGTTTGAGAGACTGTATTAGTTTGAGGCCCTGTATTAGTTTGAAGGTCTGTATTAGTTTGAGGGGCTGGATTAGTTTGAAGGACTGTATTAGTTTGATGGACTGTATTAGTTTGTTGTACTGTATTAGTTTGAGGGGCTCTTTTAGTTTTATGGTCTGTATTAGTTTGAAGGATTGTATTTGTTTGATGGACTATATTAGTTTGAGGGACTGTATTAGTTTGATGGACAGTATTACTTTTAGGCTCTGTGTTAGTTTAATGGACTGTATTCGTTTGAGAGACTGTATTAGTTTGAGGGTCTGCATTAGTTTGGGGTTCTGTATTAGTTTGAGAGACTGTATTAGTTTGAGGGTCTGTATTACTTTGAGAGACTGTATTAGTTTGATGGTCTGTATTAGTTTGAGCACCTGTATAGTTTGTGGGTCTGTATTAGTTTGAGGGACTGTATTAGTTTGAGGGGATGTATTAGTTTGATGGACTGCATTAGTTTGAGGGGCTGTATTAGTTTGAGGGACTGTATTAGTTTGAGGGTCTGCATTAGTTTGAGGGACTGTAATAGTTTGATGGACTGTATTAGTTTGAGGGTCTGCATTAGTTTGAGGGGCTGTATTAGTTTTATGGACTGTATTAATTTGAGGGTCTGCATTAGTTTGATGGACTATTAGTTTGAGGGGCTGTGTTAGTTTGATGGACTGTGTTATTTTGATGGTCTGTATTATTTGATGGATTACATTAGTTTGACAGTCTGTATTAGTTTGAAGAACTGTATTAGTGTGAGGGACTGTATTAGTTGGATGGACAGTATTAGGTTCAGTGTCTGTAATAGTTTGAGGGACTGTATTAGTTAGAAAGGACTAAACTAGATTGAGGGACTGAATTAGTTTGATGGACTGTATTAGTTTGAAGCTCTATATTAGTTTGATGGACTGTATTAGTTTGAGGGTCTGTATTAGCTTGATGGAATGTATTAGTTTGAGGGCCTGTATTAGTATGAGGGACTGGATTAGTTTGAGGGGATCTATTAGTTTGATGGACCGTTTTAGTTTGAGGTACTGTATTAGTTTGATGGGCTGTATTAGTTTGATGGACTTTATTAGTTTGATGGACTGTATTAGTTTGAGTGACTGTATTAGTTTGATGGAGTGTATTAGTTTGCGGGTCTGTATTAGTTTGATGGACTTTATTAGTGTCAGGGTCTGTATAAGTTTGGGGGAATTTATTAGTTTGAGTGGCTATATTAGTTTTAGAACCTGTATTAGTTTCAGCGACTATATTAGTTTGTGGGACTGTATTAGTTTGAGACCCTTTATTAGTTTGAGGGATTGTATTAGTTTGAGGGTCTGTATTAGTTTGAGGATCTTTATTACTGTGAGACACTGTATTAGTTTGAGGGTCTGTATTACTTTGAGAGACAGTATTAGTTTGAGGGTCTTTATTAGTTTGAGTTTGGATATTAGTTTGAGAGACTGTATTCGTTTGAGAGACTGTATTAGTTTGAGGGTCTGTATTAGTTTGAGGGACAGTATTATTTTGAGGCCCTGTATTTGTTTGGAGGTTTGTATTAGTTTGAGGGTCTGTATTAGTTTAATGGACTGTATTAGTTTGATGGACTGTACTAGTTTGATTGACTGTATTAGCTTGATGGACTGAATTAGTTTGTTGGACGGTATTAGTCTGAGGGGAAGTATTAGTTTGATGGACTGTATTAGTTTGATGGAGTGTATAAATTTGATGGACTGTATTAGTTTGAGGGGATGTATTAGTTTGATGGACTGTACTAGTTTGATGGACTGTATGAATTTGAGGGGATGTATTAGTTTAATGGAATGTATTAGTTTGAGGGGCTGTATTAGTTTGAGGAACTGTATTAGTTTGAGGACCTGTATTAGTTTGTGGGTCTGTATTAGTTTGAGGGGTTCTTTTAGTTTGATGGACGACATTAGTTTGAGGGTTGTATTAGTTTGAGAGACAGTATTAGTTTGAGGGTCTGTATTAGTTTGTGTTTCTGTATTAGTTTGAGAGACTGTATTCGTTTGAGAGACTGTATTAGTTTGAGGGTCTGTATTACTGTGAGAGACTGTATTAGTTTGAGGGTCTGTATTACTTTGAGAGACAGTATTAGTTTGAGGGTCTGGATTAGTTTGAGTTTCTGTATTAGTTTGAGAGGCTGTATTCGTTTGAGAGACTGTATTAGTTTGAGGGTCTGTATTACTTTGAGAGACTGTATTATTTTGAGGGTCTGTATTAGTTTGAGTGTCTGTATTAGTTTGAGGTTCTGTATTTGTTTGAGAGACTGTATTATTTTGAGGCCCTGTATTAGTTTGAAGGTCTGTATTAGTTTGAGGGGCTGGATTAGTTTGATGGACTGTATTAGTTTGATGGACTGTGTTAGGTTGAGGGCCTGTATTAGTTTGAGGGACTATCTTAGATTGAGTGCCTGTATTAGTTTGATGGTCTGTATTAGTTTGAGGGATTGTATTAGTTTGAGGGGCTGTATTTTTTTGAGGTTCTGTATTAGTTTGATGGACTGTATTAGTTTGAGGGACTGTATTCGTATGATTGACTGTATTAGTTTGAGGGTCTGTATTCGTTGATTGTATTAATTTTATGGTCTGTGTTAGTTTGATGGTCTGTAATAGGTTCAGGATCTGTGTTAGTTTAATGGACTGTATTCCTTTGAGAGACTGTATTAGTTTGAGGGTCTGTATTAGTTTGATGGACTGTATTATTTTCCGGGACTGTATTAGTTTGATGGACTGTAATAGTTTGATGGACTATATTAATTTGAGGGGCTGTATTCGTTTGAGTGTCTGTATTACTTTGATGGACTTGATGAACTGTATTAGCTTGAGGGACTGTATTAGTTTGATGGACTGTATTAATTTGCGGCTCTGTATTAGTTTGATGGACTGTATTAGTTTGATGGAGTGTATAAATTTGAAGGACTGAATTAGTTTGAGGGGATGTATTAGTTTGATGGACTGTACTAGTTTGATGGACTGTATAAATTTGATGGACTGTATTAATTTGAGGGGCTGTATTCGTTTGAGTGTCTGTATTACATTGATGGACTTGATGAACTGTATTAGTTTGAGGGTCTGTATTAGTTTGATCGACTGTATTAGTTTGAGGGACTGTATTAGTTTGATGGAGTGTATAAATTTGATGGACTGTATTAGTCAGAGGGGATGTATTAGTTTGATGGACTGTATTAATTTGAGGGGATGTATTAGTTTGATGGACTGCATTAGTTTGAGGGGATGTATTAGTTTAATGGAATGTATTAGTTTGAGGACCTGTATTAGTTTGTGGGTCTGTATTAGTTTGAGGATCTTTGTTAGTTTGTGGGTCTGTATTAGTTTGAGGGGTTCTTTTAGTTTGATGGACAACATAAGTTTGAGGGTCTATATTAGTTTGAGGGTCTGTATTACTGTGAGAGACTATATTAGTTTGAGGGTCTGTATTACTTTGAGAGACAGTATTAGTTTGAGGGTCTGTATTAGTTTGAGTTTCTGTACTAGTTTGAGAGACTGTATTCGTTTGAGAGACTGTATTAGTTTGAGGGTCTGTATTACTTTGAGGTTCTATATTTGTTTGATTGACTGTATTAGTTTGAGGCCCTGTATTAGTTTGAAGGTCTGTATTAGTTTGAGGGGCTGGATTAGTTTGATGGACTGTATTAGTTTGATGGACTGTGTTAGGTTGAGGGCCTGTATTAGTTTGAGGGCCTGTATTAGTTTGAGCGGCTGTATTAGTTTGAGGGTCTATATTAGTTTGATGGACTGTATTAGTTAGAAGGACTGTATTAGTTTATGGTTCTGTATTAGTTTGAGGGACTATCTTAGCTTGAGTGCCTGTATTAGTTTGATGGTCTGTATTAGTTTGAGGGATTGTATTAGTTTGAGGGGCTGTATTTGTTTGAGGTTCTGTATTAGTTTGATGGACTGTATTAGTTTGAGGGACTGTATTCGTATGATTGACTGTATTAGTTTGAGGGTCTGTATTCGTTGATTGTATTAATTTTATGGTCTGTGTTAGTTTGATGGTCTGTAATAGGTTTAGGCTCTGTGTTAGTTTAATGGAATGTATTCCTTTGAGAGACTGTATTAGTTTGAGGGTCTGTATTAGTTTGATGGACTGTATTATTTTCCGGGACTGTATTAGTTTGATGGACTGTATTAGTTTGATGGACTATATTAATTTGAGGGGCTGTATTCGTTTGAGTGTCTGTATTACTTTGATGGACTTGATGAACTGTATTAGTTTGAGGGACTGTATTAGTTTGATGGACTGTATTAGTTTGCGGCTCTGTATTAGTTTGATGGACTGTATTAGTTTGATGGAGTGTATAAATTTGATGGACTGTATTAGTTTGAGGGGATGTATTAGTTTGATGGACTGTACTAGTTTGATGGACTGTATAAATTTGATGGACTGTATTAATTTGAGGGGCTGTATTCGTTTGAGTGTCTGTATTACTTTGATGGACTTGATGATCTGTATTAGTTTGAGGGTCTGTATTAGTTTGATCGACTGTATTAGTTTGAGGGACTGTATTAGTTTGATGGAGTGTATAAATTTGATGGACTGTATTAGTCAGAGGGGATGTATTAGTTTGATGGACTGTATTAATTTGAGGGGATGTATTAGTTTGATGGACTGCATTAGTTTGAGGGGATGTATTAGTTTAATGGAATGTATTAGTTTGAGGAACTGTATTAGTTTGAGGACCTGTATTAGTTTGTGGGTCTGTATTAGTTTGAGGATCTTTGTTAGTTTGTGGGTCTGTATTAGTTTGAGGGGTTCTTTTAGTTTGATGGACAACATAAGTTTGAGGGTCTGTATTAGTTTGAGGTTCTGTATTACTGTGAGAGACTATATTAGTTTGAGGGTCTGTATTACTTTGAGAGACAGTATTAGTTTGAGGGTCTGTATTAGTTTGAGTTTCTGTACTAGTTTGAGAGACTGTATTCGTTTGAGAGACTGTATTAGTTTGAGGGTCTGTATTACTTTGAGGTTCTATATTTGTTTGATTGACTGTATTATTTTGAGGCCCTGTATTAGTTTGAAGGTCTGTATTAGTTTGAGGGGCTGGATTAGTTTGATGGACTGTATTAGTTTGATGGACTGTATTATGAGATAGACTGTATTAGTTTGATGGACTGCATTAGTTTGTTGTACTGTATTAGGTTGAGGGGCTCTTTTAGTTTGAAGAATTATATTTGTTTTTTGGACTATATTAGGTTAAGGTGCTTTATTAGTTTGATGGACAGTATTAGTTTTAGGGTCTGTGTTAATGTCAGGGTCTGTATTAGTTTGATGGATTGTATTAGTTTGATGGACTATATTAGTTTGAGGGGCTGTAGTAGTTTGATGGACAGTATTAGTTTTAGGATCTGTGTTAATGTGAGGGTCTGTATTAGTTTTAGGCTCTGTGTTAGTTTGTGGGTATGTATTAGTTTGAGGACCTGTATTAGTTTGTGGGTATGTATTAGTTTGAGGGATTGTATTAGTTTGAGGGACTGTATTAATTTGATGGACTGTATTAATTTAATGGAGTGATTTAGTTTGAGGGACTGTATTAGTTTGATAAACTGTTTTAGTTTCAGGGACTCTATTAGTTTGAGGGGCTGTATTAGTTAAATGGACTTTATTAATGTCAGGGTCTGTGTTAGTTTGAGGGACTGTATTAGTTTGAGTGACTATATCAGTTTGAGAGCCTGTATTAGTTTGAGGGACTGTATTAGTTTGAGTGACTATATCAGTTTGAGAGCCTGTTTTAGTTTCAGGGATTGTATTAGTTTGAGGGACTGTATTAGTTTGAGACCCTTTATTAGTTTGAGGATCTGTATTCGTTTGAGGGACTGTATTAGTTTGAGGGACTGTATTAGTTTGAGACCCTTTATTAGTTTGAGAGCCTGTATTAGTTTGAGGGACTGTATTAGTTTGAGGGACTGTATTAGTTTGAGCGTCTGAATTAGTTTGAGGGACGTTATTAGTTTGAGAAACAGTATTAGGTTGAGGGTCTGTATTAGTTTGAGTTTCTGTATTAGTTTGAGAGACTGTATTTGTTTGAGAGACTGTATTAGTTTGAGGGTCTGCATTACTTTGAGAGACTGTATTAGTTTGATGGTCTGTATTAGTTTGAGTACCTGTATAGTTTGTGGGTCTGTATTAGTTTGAGGGTCTGTATTACTTTGAGAGACTGTATTAGTTTGATGGTCTGTATTAGTTTGAGGGTCTGCATTAGTTTGGGGTTCTGTATTAGTTTGAGAGACTGTATTAGTTTGAGGGTCTGTATTACTTTGAGAGACTGTATTAGTTTGATGGTTTGTATTAGTTTGAGTACCTGTATAGTTTGTGGGTCTGTATTAATTTGAGGGTCTGTATTACTTTGAGAGACTGTATTAGTTTGATGGTCTGTATTAGTTTGAGGGTCTGCATTAGTTTGGGGTTCTGTATTAGTTTGAGAGACTGTATTAGTTTGAGGGTCTGTATTACTTTGAGAGACTGTATTAGTTTGATGGTCTGTATTAGTTTGAGTACCTGTATAGTTTGTGGGTCTGTATTAGTTTGAGGGTCTGTATTAGTTTGAGGGACTGTATTCGTTTGAGGACCTGTAAAGTTTATGGGTCTGTATTAGTTTGAGGGATTGTATTAGTTTGAGGGACTGTATTAGTTTGAGGGACTGTATTAGTTTGAGGGACTGTATTAGTTTGAGGGTCTGTGTTAGTTTGAGGACCTGTATAGTTGGTGGGTCTGTATTCGTTTGAAAGACTATTAGTTTGAGGGTCTGTATTACTTTGAGAGACTGTATTAGTTTGAGAGACTGTATTAGTTTGAGAGACTGTATTAGTTTGAGGGTCTGCATTAGTTTGAGGGTCTGTATTAGTTTGAGGTTCTGTATTTGTTTGAGAGACTGTATTAGTTTGAGGCCCTGTATTAGTTTGAAGGTCTGTATTAGTTTGAGGGGCTGGATTAGTTTGAAGGACTGTATTAGTTTGATGGACTGTATTAGTTTGTTGTACTGTATTAGTTTGAGGGGCTCTTTTAGTTTTATGGTCTGTATTAGTTTGAAGGATTGTATTTGTTTGATGGACTATATTAGTTTGAGGGACTGTATTAGTTTGATGGACAGTATTACTTTTAGGCTCTGTGTTAGTTTAATGGACTGTATTCGTTTGAGAGACTGTATTAGTTTGAGGGTCTGCATTAGTTTGGGGTTCTGTATTAGTTTGAGAGACTGTATTAGTTTGAGGGTCTGTATTACTTTGAGAGACTGTATTAGTTTGATGGTCTGTATTAGTTTGAGCACCTGTATAGTTTGTGGGTCTGTATTAGTTTGAGGGTCTGTATTAGTTTGAGGGACTGTATTCGCTTGAGGACCTGTATAGTTTGTGGGTCTGTATTCGTTTGAGGGATTGTATTAGTTTGAGGGACTGTATTTGTTTGAGGGACTGTATTAGTTTGAGGGTCTATGTTAGTTTGAGGACCTGTATAGTTTGTGGGTCTGTATTCGTTTGAGGGATTGTATTAGTTTGAGGGACTGTATTAGTTTGAGGAACTGTTTTAGTTTCAGTGTCTGTATTAATTTGATGGAGTGTATTAGTTTGATGGACTTTATTAGTTTCAGTGCCTGTATTAGTTTGATGGACTGTATTAGTTTGAGAGCCTTTATTAGTTTGAGGCTCTGTATTACTTTGAGAGACAGTATTAGTTTGAGGGTCTGTATTAGTTTGAGTTTCTGTATTCGTTTGAGAGACTGTATTCGTTTGAGAGACTGTATTAGTTTGAGGGTCTGTATTGGTTTGAGAGACTGTATTAGTTTGAGAGCCTTTATTAGTTTGAGGCTCTGTATTACTTTGAGAGACAGTATTAGTTTGAGGGTCTGTATTAGTTTGAGTTTCTGTATTCGTTTGAGAGACTGTATTCGTTTGAGAGTCTGTATTAGTTTGAGGGTCTGTATTAGTTTGAGAGACTGTATTAGTTTGAGGCCCTGTATTAGTTTGAAGGTCTGTTTTATTTTGAGGGTCTGGATTAGTTTGATGGACTGTATTAGTTTGATGGACTGTATTAGTTAGATGAACTGTATTAGTTTGAGGGGCTGTATTAGTTTGAGGGTCTGTATTAGTTTGATGGACAGTATTATTTCGATGGACTGCATTAGTTTGAGGGGCTGTGTCAGTTTGAGAGACTGTATTTGTTTGATGGACTGTATTAGTTTGAGGGACTGTATTCATTTGATTGACTGTATTAGTTTGAGGGACTGTATTAGTTTGAGGGACTGTATTAGTTTGAGGACCTGTATTAGTTTGTGGGTCTGTATTAGTTTGAGGGGTTCTTTTAGTTTGATGGACGACATTAGTTTAAGGGTCTGTATTAGTTTGAGATTCTGTATTACTGTGAGAGACTGTATTAGTTTGAGGGTCTGTATTACTTTGAGAGACAGTATTCGTTTGAGGGTCTGTATTAGTTTGAGTTTCTGTATTAGTTTGAGAGACTGTATTCGTTTGAGAGACTGTATTAGTTTGAGGGTCTGTATTACTTTGAGAGACTGTATTAGTTTGAGGGTCTGTATTAGTTTGAGGATCTGTATTAGTTTGAGGTTTTGTATTTGTTTGAGAGACTGTATTAGTTTGAGGCCCTGTATTAGTTTGAAGGTCTGTATTAATTTGAGGGACTGGATTAGTTTGATGGACTGTATTAGTTTGATGGACTGTATAAGTGAGATGGACTGTATTAGTTTGATGGACTGTAATAGTTTGATGGACAGTATTAGTTTGATGGACTGTATTACTTTGATGGACTATATTAGTTTGTTGTACTATATTAGTTTGAGGGGCTCTTTTAGTTGGATGGACTATATTAGTTTGATGGACTATATTAGTTTGAGGGGCTCTTTTAGTTTGATGGTCTGTATTAGTTTGAAGGATTGTATTAGTTTGATGTACTATATTAGTTTGAGGGACTGTATTAGTTTGATGGACAGTATTAGTTTTCGGGTCTGTGTTAATTTGAGCGTCTGTATTAATTTTAGGCTCTGTGTTAGTTTAATGGACTGTATTCGTTTGAGCGACTGTATTAGTTTGAGGGTCTGTATTACTTTGAGAAACTGTATTAGTTTGAGGGTCTGTATTAGTTTGAGGGACTGTATTAGTTTGAGCGTCTGAATTAGTTTGAGGGACGTTATTAGTTTGAGAAACAGTATTAGTTTGAGGGTCTGTATTAGTTTGAGTTTCTGTATTAGTTTGAGAGACTGTATTTGTTTGAGAGACTGTATTAGTTTGAGGGTCTGCATTACTTTGAGAGACTGTATTAGTTTGAGAGACTGTATTAGTTTGAGAGACTGTATTAGTTTGAGGGTCTGCATTAGTTTGAGGGTCTGTATTAGTTTGAGGTTCTGTATTTGTTTGAGAGACTGTATTAGTTTGAGGCCCTGTATTAGTTTGAAGGTCTGTATTAGTTTGAGGGGCTGGATTAGTTTGAAGGACTGTATTAGTTTGATGGACTGTATTAGTTTGTTGTACTGTATTAGTTTGAGGGGCTCTTTTAGTTTTATGGTCTGTATTAGTTTGAAGGATTGTATTTGTTTGATGGACTATTTAGTTTGAGGGACTGTATTAGTTTGATGGACAGTATTACTTTTAGGCTCTGTGTTAGTTTAATGGACTGTATTCGTTTGAGAGACTGTATTAGTTTGAGGGTCTGCATTAGTTTGGGGTTCTGTATTAGTTTGAGAGACTGTATTAGCTTGAGGGTCTGTATTACTTTGAGAGACTGTATTAGTTTGATGGTCTGTATTAGTTTGAGCACCTGTATAGTTTGTGGGTCTGTATTAGTTTGAGGGTTTGTATTAGTTTGAGGGACTGTATTCGTTTCAGGACCTGTATAGTTTGTGGGTCTGTATTAGTTTGTGGGATTGTATTAGTTTGAGGGACTGTATTAGTTTGAGGGACTGTATTAGTTTGAGGGTCTGTATTAGTTTGAGGACCTGTATAGTTTGTGGGTCTTTATTCGTTTGAGGGATTGTATTAGTTTGAGGGACTGTATTAGTTTGAGGAACTGTTTTAGTTTCAGTGTCTGTATTAGTTTGATGGAGTGTATTAGTTTGATGGACTTTATTAGTTTCAGTGTCTGTATTAGTTTGATGGACTGCATTAGGTTGAGAGCCTTTATTAGTTTGAGGCTCTGTATTACTTTGAGAGACAGTATTAGTTTGAGGGTCTGTATTAGTTTGAGTTTCTGTATTCGTTTGAGAGACTGTATTCGTTTGAGAGACTGTATTAGTTTGAGGGTCTGTATTAGTTTGAGAGACCGAATTAGTTTGAGAGCCTTTATTAGTTTGAGGCTCTGTATTACTTTGAGAGACAGTATTAGTTTGAGGGTCTGTATTAGTTTGAGTTTCTGTATTCGTTTGAGAGACTGTATTCGTTTGAGAGACTGTATTAGTTTGAGGGTCTGTATTAGTTTGAGAGACTGTATTAGTTTGAGGCCCTGTATTAGTTTGAAGGTCTGTTTTATTTTGAGGGTCTGGATTAGTTTGATGGACTGTATTAGTTTGATGGACTGTATTAGTTAGATGAACTGTATTAGTTTGAGGGGCTGTATTAGTTTGAGGGTCTGTATTAGTTTGATGGACAGTATTATTTCGATGGACTGCATTAGTTTGAGGGGCTGTGTCAGTTTGAGAGACTGTATTTGTTTGATGGACTGTATTAGTTTGAGGGACGGTATTCATTTGATTGACTGTATTAGTTTGAGGGACTGTATTAGTTTGAGGGACTGTATTAGTTTGAGGACCTGTATTAGTTTGTGGGTCTGTATTAGTTTGAGGCGTTCTTATAGTTTGATGGACGACATTAGTTTAAGGGTCTGTATTAGTTTGAGGGTCTGTATTACTGTGAGAGACTGCATTAGTTTGAGGGTCTGTATTACTTTGAGAGACAGTATTAGTTTGAGGGTCTGTATTAGTTTGAGTTTCTGTATTAGTTTGAGAGACTGTATTCTTTTGAGAGACTGTATTAGTTTGAGGGTCTGTATTACTTTTAGAGACTGTATTAGTTTGAGGGTCTGTATTAGTTTGAGGTTCTGTATTAGTTTGCGGTTTTGTATTTGTTTGAGAGACTGTATTAGTTTGAGGCCCTGTATTAGTTTGAAGGTCTGTATTAATTTGAGGGGCTGGATTAGTTTGATGGACTGTATTAGTTTGATGGACTGTATAAGTGAGATGGACTGTATTAGTTTGATGGACTGTAATAGTTTGATGGACAGTATTAGTTTGATGGACTGTATTATTTTGATGGACTATATTAGTTTGATGGACTATATTAGTTTCAGGGGCTCTTTTAGTTGGATGGACTATATTAATTTGATGGACTATATGAGTTTGAGGGGCTCTTTTAGTTTGATGGTCTGAATTAGTTTGAAGGATTGTATTAGTTTGATGTACTATATTAGTTTGAGGGACTGTATTAGTTTGATGGACAGTATTAGTTTTCATGTCTGTGTTAATTTGAGCGTCTGTATTAATTTTAGGCTCTGTGTTAGTTTAATGGACTGTATTCGTTTGAGAGACTGCATTAGTTTGAGGGTCTGTATTACTTTGAGAAACTGTATTAGTTTGAGGGTCTGTATTGTTTGAGGGACTGTATTAGTTTGAGGACCTGTATAGTTTGTGGGTCTGTATTAGTTTGAGGGACTGTATTAGTTTGAGGGACTGTATTAGTTTGAGGAACTGTTTTAGTTTAAGGGACTGTATTAGTTTGAGGGACTGTATTAGTTTGAAGGCCTGTTTTAGTTTCATAGACTGTATTAGTTTGAGGGTCTATTTTAGTTTGAGGGTCTGTATTACTGTGAGAGACTGTAATAGTTTGAGGGTCTCTATTAGTTTGAGGGTCTGTATTAGTTTGAGGTTCCGTATTTGTTTGAGAGACTGTATTAGTTTGAGGGACTGTATTAGTTTGAGGGACTGTATTAGTTTGAGCGTCTGAATTAGTTTGAGGGACGTTATTAGTTTGAAAGACAGTATTAGTTTGAGGGTCTGTATTCGTTTGAGTTTCTGTATTAGTTTGAGAGACTGTATTTGTTTGAGAGACTGTATTAGTTTGAGGGGCTTTTTTAGTTTTATGGTCTGCATTAGTTTGAAGGATTCTATTTGTTTGATGGACTATATTAGTTTGAGGGACTGTATTAGTTTGATGTACAGTATTACTTTTAGGCTCTGTGTTAGTTTAATGGACAGTATTCGTTTGAGAGACTGTATTAGTTTGAGGGTCTGTATTAGTTTGGGGTTCTGTATTAGTTTGAGAGACTCTATTAGTTTGAGGGTCTGTATTACTTTGAGAGACTATATTAGTTTGAGGGTCTGTATTAGTTTGAGGACCTGTGTAGTTTGTGGGTCTGTAATAGTTTGAGGGTCTGTATTAGTTTGAGGGACTGTATTAGTTTGAGGACCTGTATAGTTTGTGGGTCTGTATTAGTTTGAGGGATTGTATTAGTTTGAGGGAATGTATTAGTTTGAGGGTCTCTATTAGTTTGAGGGTCTGTATTAGTTTGAGGACCAGTATAGTTTGTGGGTCTGTATTAGTTTGAGGGATTGTATTAGTTTGAGGGACTGTATTAGTTACAGTGTCTGTATTAGTTTGATGGAGTGTATTAGTTTGAGAGCCTTTATTAGTTTGAGGGGCTGTATTAGTTTGAGACCCTTTATTAGTTTGAGGGACTGTATTAGTTTGAAGGCCTGTTTTAGTTTCAGGGACTATTAGTTTGAGGGTCTGTATTAGTTTGAGAGACAGTAATAGTTTGAGGGTCTGTATTAGTTTGAGTTTCTGTATTAGTTTGAGAGACTGTATTCGTTTGAGAGACTGTATTAGTTTGAGGGTCTGTATTAGTTTGAGAGACTGTATTAGTTTGAGGCCCTGTATTCGTTTGAAGGTCTGTATTAGTTTGAGGGGCTGGATTAGTTTGATGGACTGTATTAGTTTGATGGACTGTATTAGTTAGATGAACTGTATTAGTTTGAGGGGCTGTATTTGTTTGAGGGTCTGTATTAGTTTGATGGGCAGTATTATTTAAATGGACTGCATTAGTTTGAGGGGCTGTGTCAGTTTGAGAGTCTGTATTTGTTTGATGGACTGTATTAATTTGAGGCCCTTTATTAGTTTGAAGGTCTGTATTAGTTTGAGGGGCTGGATTAGTTTGATGGACTGTATTAGTTTGATGGACTGTATTAGTGAGATGGACTGCATTAGTTTGATGGACTGTAATAGTTTGATGGACAGTATTAGTTTGATGGACAATATTAATTTGATGGACTATATTAGTTTGATGGACTGTATTAGTTTGTTGTACTGTATTAGTTTGAGGGGCTCTTTTAGTTTGATGGACTATATTAGTTTGATGGACTATATTAGTTTGAGGGGCTCTTTTAGTTTGATGGGTTTTTTTGGTTTGAAGGATTGTATTAGTTTGATGGACTATATTAGTTTGAGGGGCTGTATTAGTTTGATGGACAGTATTAGTTTTAGGGTCTGTATTAATTTGAGCGTCTGTATTAATTTATCCTCTGTGTTAGTTTAATGGACTGTATTCGTTTGAGAGACTGTATTATTTTGAGGGTCTGTATTACTTTGAGAGACTGTATTATTTTGAGAGCCTTTATTAGTTTGAGGCTCTGTATTACTTTGAGAGACAGTATTAGTTTGAGGGTCTGTATTAGTTTGAGTTTCTGTATTCGTTTGATAGACTGTATTCGTTTGAGAGACTGTATTAGTTTGAGGGTCTGTATTAGTTTGAGAGACTATATTAGTTTGAGGCCCTGTATTAGTTTGAAGGTCTGTTTTATTTTGAGGGTCTGGATTAGTTTGATGGACTGTATTAGTTTGATGGACTGTATTAGTTAGATGAACTGTATTAGTTTGAGGGGCTGTATTAGTTTGAGGGTCTGTATTAGTTTGATGGACAGTATTATTTCGATGGACTGCATTAGTTTGAGGGGCTGTGTCAGTTTGAGAGACTGTATTTGTTTGATGGACTGTATTAGTTTGAGGGACTGTATTCATTTGATTGACTGTATTAGTTTGAGGGACTGTATTAGTTTGAGGGACTGTATTAGTTTGAGGACCTGTATTAGTTTGTGGGTCTGTATTAGTTTGAGGGGTTCTTTTAGTTTGATGGACGACATTCGTTTAAGGGTCTGTACTAGTTTGAGGGTCTGTATTACTGTGAGAGACTGTATTAGTTTGAGGGTCTGTATTAGTTTGAGTTTCTGTATTAGTTTGAGAGACTGTATTCGTTTGAGAGACTGTATTAGTTTGAGGGTCTGTATTACTTTGAGAGACTGTATTAGTTTGAAGGCCTGTTTTAGTTTCAGGGACTATTAGTTTGAGGGTCTGTATTAGTTTGAGGCTCTGTATTACTGTGAGAGACTGTATTACTTTGAGGGTCTGTATTACTTTGAGAGACAGTATTAGTTTGAGGGTCTGTATTAGTTTGAGTTTCTGTATTAGTTTGAGAGACTGTATTCGTTTGAGAGACTGTATTAGTTTGAGGGTCTGTATTAGTTTGAGAGACTGTATTAGTTTGAGGCCCTGTATTCGTTTGAAGGTCTGTATTAGTTTGAGGGGCTGGATTAGTTTGATGGACTGTATTAGTTAGATGAACTGTATTAGTTTGAGGGGCTGTATTAGTTTGAGGGTCTGTATTAGTTTGATGGGCAGTATTATTTAAATGGACTGCATTAGTTTGAGGGGCTGTGTCAGTTTGAGAGTCTGTATTTGTTTGATGGACTGAATTAATTTGAGGCCCTTTATTAGTTTGAAGGTCTGTATTAGTTTGAGGGGCTGGATTAGTTTGATGGACTGTATTAGTTTGATGGACTGTATTAGTGAGATGGACTGCATTAGTTTGATGGACTGTAATAGTGTGATGGACAGTATTAGTTTGATGGACTATATTAGTTTGATGGACTATTTTAGTTTGATGGACTGTATTAGTTTGTTGTACTGTATTAGTTTGAGGGGCTCTTTTAGTTTGATGGACTTTATTAGTTTGATGGACTATATTAGTTTGAGGGGCTCTTTTAGTTTGATGGTTTTTTTTGGTTTGAAGGATTGTTTTAGTTTGATGGACTATATTAGTTTGAGGGGCTGTATTAGTTTGATGGACAGTATTAGTTTTAGGGTCTGTATTAATTTGAGCGTCTGTATTAATTTATCCTCTGTGTTAGTTTAATGGACTGTATTCGTTTGAGAGACTGTATTACTTTGAGGGTCTGTATTACTTTGAGAGACAGTATTAGTTTGAGGGTCTGTATTAGTTTGAGTTTCTGTATTCGTTTGAGAGACTGTATTCGTTTGAGAGACTGTATTAGTTTGAGGGTCTGTATTAGTTTGAGAGACTGTATTAGTTTGAGGCCCTGTATTCGTTTGAAGGTCTGTTTTATTTTGAGGGTCTGGATTAGTTTGATGGACTGTATTAGTTTGAGGGACTGTATTAGTTAGATGAACTGTATTAGTTTGAGGGGCTGTATTAGTTTGAGGGTCTGTATTAGTTTGATGGACAGTATTATTTCGATGGACTGCATTAGTTTGAGGGGCTGTGTCAGTTTGAGAGACTGTATTTGTTTGATGGACTGTATTAGTTTGAGGGACTGTATTCATTTGATTGACTGTATTAGTTTGAGGGACTGTATTAGTTTGAGGGACTGTATTAGTTTGAGGACCTGTATTAGTTTGTGGGTCTGTATTAGTTTGAGGGGTTCTTTTAGTTTGATGGACGACATTAGTTTAAGGGTCTGTATTAGTTTGAGGGTCTGTATTACTGTGAGAGACTGTATTAGTTTGAGGGTCTGTATTACTTTGAGAGACAGTATTAGTTTGAGGGTCTGTATTAGTTTGAGTTTCTGTATTAGTTTGAGAGACTGTATTCGTTTGAGAGACTGTATTAGTTTGAGGGTCTGTATTACTTTGAGAGACTGTATTAGTTTGAGGGTCTGTATTAGTTTGAGGATCTGTATTAGTTTGAGGTTTTGTATTTGTTTGAGAGACTGTATTAGTTTGAGGCCCTGTATTCGTTTGAAGGTCTGTATTAATTTGAGGGGCTGGATTAGTTTGATGGACTGTATTAGTTTGATGGACTGTATAAGTGAGATGCACAGTATTAGTTTGATGGACTGTAATAGTTTGATGGACAGTATTAGTTTGATGGACTGTATTACTTTGATGGACTATATTAGTTTGAGGGGCTCTTTTAGTTGGATGGACTATATTAGTTTGATGGACTATATTAGTTTGAGGGGCTCTTTTAGTTTGATGGTCTGTATTAGTTTGAAGGATTGTATTAGTTTGATGTACTATGTTAGTTTGAGGGACTGTATTAGTTTGATGGACAGTATTAGTTTTCGGGTCTGTGTTAATTTGTGCGTCTGTATTAATTTTAGGCTCTGTGTTAGTTTAATGGACTGTATTCGTTTGAGAGACTGTATTAGTTTGAGGGTCTGTATTACTTTGAGAAACTGTATTAGTTTGAGCGTCTGTATTAGTTTGAGGACCTGTATAGTTGTGGGTCTGTATTAGTTTGAAGGTCTGTATTAGTTTGAGGGACTGTATTAGTTTGAGGACCTGTATAGTTTGTGGGTCTGTATTAGTTTGAGGGACTGTATTAGTATGAGGGACTGTATTAGTTTGAGAAACTTTATTAGTTTAAGGGACTGTATTAGTTTGAGGGACTGTATTAGTTTGAAGGCCTGTTTTAGTTTCAGGGACTGTATTAATTTGAGGGTCTATTTTAGTTGAGGGTCTGTATTACTGTTAGAGACTGTAATAGTTTGAGGGTCTCTATTAGTTTGAGGGTCTGTATTAGTTTGAGGTTCCGTATTTGTCTGAGAGACTGTATTAGTTTGAGGGACTGTATTAGTTTGAGGGACTGTATTAGTTTGAGCGTCTGAATTAGTTTGAGGGACGTTATTAGTTTGAAAGACAGTATTAGTTTGAGGGTCTGTATTAGTTTGAGTTTCTGTATTAGTTTGAGAGACTGTATTTGTTTGAGAGACTGTATTAGTTTGAGGGGCTTTTTTAGTTTTCTGTTCTGTATTAGTTTGAAGGATTGTATTTGTTTGATGGACTATATTAGTTTGAGGGACTGTAGTAGTTTGATGGACAGTATTACTTTTAGGCTCTGTGTTAGTTTAATGGACAGTATTCGTTTGAGAGACTGTATTAGTTTGAGGGTCTGTATTAGTTTGGGGTTCTGTATTAGTTTGAGAGACTCTATTAGTTTGAGGGTCTGTATTACTTTGAGAGACTGTATTAGTTTGAGGGTCTGTATTAGTTTGAGGACCTGTGTAGTTTGTGGGTCTGTATTAGTTTGAGGGTCTGTATTAGTTTGAGGGACTGTATTAGTTTGAGGACCTGTATAGTTTGTGGGTCTGTATTAGTTTGAGGGATTGTATTAGTTTGAGGGAATGTATTAGTTTGAGGGACTATATTAGTTTGAGGGTCTGTATTAGTTTGAGGACCAGTATAGTTTGTGGGTCTGTATTAGTTTGAGGGATTGTATTATTTTGAGGGACTGTATTAGTTACAGTGTCTGTATTAGTTTGATGGAGTGTATTAGTTTGAGAGCCTTTATTAGTTTGAGGGGCTGTATTAGTTTGAGACCCTTTATTAGTTTGAGGGACTGTATTAGTTTGAAGGCCTGTTTTAGTTTCAGGGACTATTAGTTTGAGGGTCTGTATTAGTTTGAGGCTCTGTATTACTGTGAGAGACTGTATTACTTTGAGGGTCTGTATTACTTTGAGAGACAGTATTAGTTTGAGGGTCTGTATTAGTTTGAGTTTCTGTATTAGTTTGAGAGACTGTATTCGTTTGAGAGACTGTATTAGTTTGAGGGTCTGTATTAGTTTGAGAGACTGTATTAGTTTGAGGCCCTGTATTCGTTTGAAGGTCTGTATTAGTTTGAGGGGCTGGATTAGTTTGATGGACTGTATTAGTTTGATGGACTGTATTAGTTAGATGAACTGTATTAGTTTGAGGGGCTGTATTAGTTTGAGGGTCAGTATTAGTTTGATGGGCAGTATTATTTAAATGGACTGCATTAGTTTGAGGGGCTGTGTCAGTTTGAGAGTCTGTATTTGTTTGATGGACTGTATTAGTTTGAGGCCCTTTATTAGTTTGAAGGTCTGTATTAGTTTGAGGGGCTGTATTAGTTAGATGGACTGTATTAGTTTGATGGACTGTATTAGTGAGATGGACTGCATTAGTTTGATGGACTGTAATAGTGTGATGGACAGTATTAGTTTGATGGAGTGTATTAGTTTGATGGACTATATTAGTTTGACGGACTATATTAGTTTGATGGACTGTATTAGTTTGTTGTACTATATTAGTTTGAGGGGCTCTTTTAGTTTGATGGACTATATTAGTTTGATGGACTATATTAGTTTGAGGGGCTCTTTTAGTTTGATGGTTTTTTTTGGTTTGAAGAATTGTATTAGTTTGATGGACTATATTAGTTTGAGGTGCTGTATTAGTTTGATGGACAGTATTAGTTTTAAGGTCTGTGTTAATTTGAGCGTCTGTATTAATTTATCCTCTGTGTTAGTTTAATGGACTGTATTCGTTTGAGAGACTGTATTATTTTGAGGGTCTGTATTACTTTGAGAGACTGTATTAGTTTGAGGGGCTGTATTAGTTTGATAATGTGCATTAGTTTCAGGGACTGTATTAGTTTGAGGGTCTGTATTAGTTCAATGGAGTTTATTAATGTCAGGGTCTGTATTAGTTTGGGGGAAATTATTAGTTTGAGTGACAATATCAGTTTGAGACCCTTTATTAGTTTGAGGGACTGTATTCATTTGAAGGCCTGTTTTAGTTTCAGGGACTGTATTAGTTTGAGGTTCTTTATTTGTTTGAGAGACTGTATTAGTTTGAGACCCTGTATTAGTTTGAAGGTCTTTATTAGTTTGAGGGACTGTATTAGTTTGAGGACCTGTATAGTTTGTTGGTCTGTATTAGTTTGAGGGATTGTATTAGTTTGAGGGAATGTATTAGTTTGAGGGACTATATAAGTTTGAGGGTCTGTATTAGTTTGAGGACCAGTATAGTTTGTGGGTCTGTATTAGTTTGAGGGATTGTATTAGATTGAGGGACTGTATTAGTTACAGTGTCTGTATTAGTTTGATGGAGTGTATTAGTTTGAGAGCCTTTATTAGTTTGAGGGGCTGTATTAGTTTGAGACCCTTTATTAGTTTGAGGGACTGTATTAGTTTGAAGGCCTGTTTTAGTTTCAGGGACTATTAGTTTGAGGGTCTGTATTAGTTTGAGGCTCTGTATTACTGTGAGGTACTGTATTACTTTGAGGGTCTGTATTACTTTGAGAGACAGTATTAGTTTGAGGGTCTGTATTAGTTTGAGTTTCTGTATTAGTTTGAGAGACTGTATTCGTTTGAGAGACTGTATTAGTTTGAGGGTCTGTATTAGTTTGAGAGACTGTATTAGTTTGAGGCCCTGTATTCGTTTGAAGGTCTGTATTAGATTGAGGGGCTGGATTAGTTTGATGGACTGTATTAGTTTGATGGACTGTATTAGTTAGATGAACTGTATTAGTTTGAGGGGCTGTATTAGTTTGAGGGTCTGTATTAGTTTAATGGACAGTATTATTTAGATGGACTGCATTAGTTTGAGGGGCTGTGTCAGTTTGAGAGTCTGTATTTGTTTGATGGACTGTATTAGTTTGAGGCCCTTTATTAGTTTGAAGGTCTGTATTAGTTTGAGGGGCTGGATTAGTTTGATGGACTGTATTAGTTTGATGGACTGTATTAGTGAGATGGACTGCATTAGTTTGATGGACTGTAATAGTGTGATGGACAGTATTAGTTTGATGGACTGTATTAGTTTGAGGGAATGTATTAGTTTGAGGGACTATATTAGTTTGAGGGTCTGTATTAGTTTGAGGACCAGTATAGTTTGTGGGTCTGCATTAGTTTGAGGGATTGTATTAGTTTGAGGGACTGTATTAGTTACAGTGTCTGTATTAGTTTGATGGAGTGTATTAGTTTGAGAGCCTTTATTAGTTTGAGGGGCTGTATTAGTTTGAGACCCTTTATTAGTTGGGGGACTGTATTAGTTTGAAGGCCTGTTTTAGTTTCAGGGACTATTAGTTTGAGGGTCTGTATTAGTTTGAGGCTCTGTATTACTGTGAGAGACTGTATTACTTTGAGGGTCTGTATTACTTTGAGAGACAGTATTAGTTTGAGGGTCTGTATTAGTTTGAGTTTCTGTATTAGTTTGAGAGACTGTATTCGTTTGAGAGACTGTATTATTTTGAGGGTCTGTATTAGTTTGAGAGACTGTAATAGTTTGAGGCCCTGTATTCGTTTGAAGGTCTGTATTAGTTTGAGGGACTGGATTAGTTTGATGGACTGTATTAGTTTGATGGACTGTATTAGTTAGATGAACTGTATTAGTTTGAGGGACTGTATTAGTTTGAGGGTCTGTATTAGTTTGATGGACAGTATTATTTACATGGACTGCATTAGTTTGAGGGGCTGTGTCAGTTTGAGAGTCTGTATTTGTGTGATGGACTGTATTAGTTTGAGGCCCTTTATTAGTTTGAAGGTCTGTATTAGTTTGAGGGGCTGGATTAGTTTGATGGACTGTATTAGTTTGATGGACTGTATTAGTGAGATGGACTGCATTAGTTTGATGGACTGTAATAGTGTGATGGACAGTATTAGTTTGATGGACTATATTAGTTTGATGGACTATATTAGTTTGATGGACTGTATTAGTTTGTTGTACTGTATTAGTTTGAGGGGCTCTTTTAGTTTTATGGACTATATTAGTTTGATGGACTATATTAGTTTGAGGGGCTCTTTTAGTTTGATGGGTTTTTTTGGTTTGAAGGATTGTATTAGTTTGATGGACTATATTAGTTTGAGGGGCTGTATTAGTTTGATGGACAGTATTAGTTTTAGGGTCTGTGTTAATTTGAGCGTCTGTATTAATTTATCCTCTGTGTTAATTTAATGGACTGTATTCGTTTGAGAGACTGTATTATTTTGAGGGTCTGTATTACTTTGAGAGACTGTATTAGTTTGTGGGTTAGTATTAGTTTGATAAACCGTATTAGTTTCAGTGACTGTATTAGTTTGAGGGGCTGTATTAGTTTGATAATGTGCATTAGTTTCAGGGACTGTATTAGTTTGAGGGTCTGTATTAGTTCAATGGACTTTATTAATGTCAGGGTCTGTATTAGTTTGGGGGAAATTATTAGTTTGAGTGACAATATCAGTTTGAGACCCTTTATTAGTTTGAGGGACTGTATTCGTTTGAAGGCCTGTTTTAGTTTCAGGGACTGTATTAGTTTGAGGTTCTGTATTTGTTTGAGAGACTGTATTAGTTTGAGGCCCTGTATTAGTTTGAAGGTCTTTATTAGTTTGAGGGAATGAATTAGTTTGATGGACTGTATTAGTTTGATGGACTGTATTAGTTTGATGGACTGTATTAGTGAGATGGACTGTATTAGTTTGATGGACTGTATTAGTTTGTTGTACTGGATTAGTTTGAGGGGCTCTTTTCGTTTAATGGAGTAAATTAGTTTGAGAGGCTCTTTTAGTTTGATGGTCTGTATTAGTTTGAAGGATTGTATTAGTTTGAAGGCTTGTTTTAGTTTCAGGGACTATTAGTTTGAGGGTCAGTATTAGTTTGAGGGTCTGTATTACTGTGAGAGACTGTATTAGTTTGAGTTTCTGTATTAGTTTGAGAGACAGTATTAGTTTGAGAGACTGTATTAATTTGAGGTTCTGTATTTGTTTGAGATACTGTATTAGTTTGAGGCCCTGTATTATTTTGAAGGTCTGTATTAGTTTGTAGGGCTGGATTAGTTTGATGGACTGTATTAGTTTGATGGACTTTATTAGTTAGATGAACTGTATTAGTTTGATGGGCTGTATTAGTTTGACGGTCTGTATTAGTTCGATGGACTGTATTTTTTTGAGGGGCTCTGTCAGTTTTAGAGTCTGCATTAGTTTGATGGACTGTATTAGTTTCAGGGACTGTATTCGTTTGATTGACTGTATTAGATTGAGGGTCTGTATTAGTTTGATGGACTATATTAGTTTGAGGGGCTCTTTTAGTTTGAGGGTCTGTATTAGTTTGAAGGATTGTATTTGTTTGATGGACTATATTAGTTTGAGGGGCTGTATTAGTTTGATGGACAGTATTAGTTTGAGGGGCTGTATTGGTTTGATGGACAGTATTAGTTTTCGGGTCTGTGTTAATTAGAGCGTCTGTATTAGTTTTAGGCACTGTGTTAGTTTAATGGACTGTATTCGTTTGAGAGACTGTATTAGTTTGAGGGTCTGTATTACTTTGAGAGACTGTATTAGTTTGAGGGTCTGTATTAGTTTGGGGTTTTGTATTAGTTTGTGGGACTGTATTAGTTTGAGGACCTGTATTATTTTGTGGGTGTGTATTAGTTTGAGGGATTGTATTAGTTTGATGGACTGTTTTAATTTAATGGAGTGATTTAGTTTGAGGGACTGTATTAGTTTGAGTGACAATATCAGTTTGAGGGGCTGTATTATTTTGAGGGACTGTATTAGTTTGAGAACCTTTATTAGTTTGAGGTACTGTATTAGTTTGAGGGTCTGTATTAGTTTGAGGATCTGTATTACTGTGAGAGACTGTATTAGTTTGAGGATCTGTATTAGTTTGAGGGTCTCTATTAGTTTGAAGGTCTGTATTAGTTTGAAGGTCTGTATTAGTTTGATGGACTGTAAAAGTTTGCTGGACTGTATTAGTTTGTTGTGCTGTATTAGTTTGATGGACTATATCAGTTTGAGGGGCTCTTTTAGTTTGATGGACTATATTAGTTTGAGGGGCTGTAGTACTTTGATGGACAGTATTAGTTTTAGTGTCTGTGTTAATTTGAGGGTCTGTATTAGTTTTAGGCTCTGTGTTAGTTTAATGGACTGTATTCGTTTGAGAGACTGTATTAGTTTGAGGGTCTGTATTACTTTGATAGACTGTATTACTTTGAGGGTCTGTATTAGTTTGCCGTTCTGTATTAGTTTGAGAGACCGTATTAGTTTGAGGGTCTGTATTAGTTTGAGGACCTGTATTAGTTTGTGGGTCTGTATTAGTTTGAGGGATTGTATTAGTTTGAGGGACTGTATTAATTTGAGGGTCTGTATTACTTTGAGAGACTGTATTAGTTTGAGCGCCCGCATTAATTTGAGGGCCTGTATTAGTTTGAGGGGCAGTATTAGTTTGAGGGTCTATATTAGTTTGAGGGAATGTATAAGTTTGAGGGACTGTATTAATTTGAAGGCCTGTATTAGATTGAGGGGCTGTATTTGTTTGAGAGTGTGTATGAGTTTGATGGACTGTATTACTTTGATGGACTGTATTAGTTTGAGGGATTGTATTAGTTTGAGGGGCTGTATTAGTTTGATGGACTGTATTAATTTGATGGACTGTATTAGTGTGAGGGGCGTTATTAGTTTGAGGGGCTGTATTAGTTTGGTGGACTGTATTCGTTTGAAGGCCTGTATTAGTTTGAGAGACTGTATTAGTTTCATGGACTGGATTACTTTGATGGACTGTGTTAGTTTGAAGGGACTGTATTAGTTTGAAGGTATGTATTAGTGAGATGGACTTTATTAATTTGATGGAATGTATTAGTTTGAATGACTGTATTAGTTTGATGGACTGGATTAGTTTGGTGGACATTATCAGTTTTAGGGCCTGTATTAGTTTGAGGGAATGTATTAGTTTGATGGACTGTATTAGTTTGATGGACTTCATTAGTTGAGAGGCTCTTTTAGTTTGATGGTCTGTATTAGTTTGATGGGCGGTGTTAGTTTGAGGCCCTGTATTAGTTTGAGGGCCTGTATTAGTTTGAGGGACTGTATTAGTTTGAAGGACTGTATTAGTTTGAGACACTTTATTAGTTGAAGAGATTGTATTAGTTTGAAGGCCTCTATTAGTTTCAGGGACTGTATTAGTTTGAGGGTCTGTATTCGTTTGAGGTCTTTATTACTGTGAGAGACTGTATTAATTTGAGAGTATGAATTACTTTGAGAGACTGTATTAGGTTGAGGGCCTGTATTAATTTGAGGGTCTGTATTAGTTTGAGGGAATGTACAAGTTTGAGGGACTGTATTAGTTTGAGGGGCTGTATTAGTTTGATGGACTGTATTAGTTTGAGATTCTGCATTAGATTGATGGACTGTGTTAGTTAGATGGACTGTATTAGTTTGAGGGGCTGTATTAGTTTGATGAACTGTATTAGTTTGAGGGACTGTATTAGTTTGAGGGACTGTTTTAGATTGATGGACTGTATTAGTTTGATGGACTGTGTTAGTTTGAGGGCCTGTGTTAGTTTGAGGGCCGATATTAGTTTGAGACCCTTTATTAGTTGAAGAGATTGTATTCGTTTGAAGGCCTGTATTAGTTTCAGGGACTGTATTAGTTTCAGGGTCTGTATTAGTTTGAGGGTCTGTATTAGTTTGAGGGTCTGTATTAGTTTGAGGATCTGTATTAGTTTGTGGGTCTGTATTAGTTTGAGGGATTGTATTAGTTTGAGGGACTGTATCAGTTTGACGGACTATATTAATTTAATGGAGTGATTTAGTTTGAGGGTGTGTATTAGTTTGAGTGGCTGTATTAGTTAGATGGACTATATTAGTTTGATGGACTGTATTAATTTAGGGTCTGTATTAGTTGATGGACTGTATTAGTTTGCGGGTCTGTATTAGTTTGGGGGAATTTATCAGTTTGAGAGCCTTTATTATTTTGAGGGATTTTATTAGTTTGAGATCCTTTATTAGTTTGAGGGACTGTATTAGTTTGAAGGCCTGTTTTAGTTTCAGGGACTATTAGTTTGAGGGTCTGTATTAGTTTGAGGGACTGTATTACTTTGAGAGACAGTATTAGTTTGAGGGTCTGTATTAGTTTGAGTTTCTAAATTAGTTTGAGAGACTGTATTCGTTTGAGAGACTGTATTAGTTTGAGGGTCTGTTTTAGTTTGAGGCCCTGTATTAGTTTGAAGATCTGTATTAGTTTGATGGACTGTATTAGTTTGAAGGATTTTATTCGTTTGATGGACTGTATTAGTTTGATGGACTGTATTAGTGAGATGGACTGTATTAGTTTGATGGACAATATTAGTTTGATGCACTGTATTAGTGAGATGGACTGTATTAGTTTGATGGACTGTATTAGTTTGAAGGATTTTATTCGTTTGATGGACTGTATTAGTTTGATGGACTGTATTAGTGAGATGGACTGTATTAGTTTGATGGACAATATTAGTTTGATGCACTGTATTAGTGAGATGGACTGTATTAGTTTGATGGACTGTATTAGTTTGAAGGATTTTATTCGTTTGATGGACTGTATTAGTTTGATGGACTGTATTAGTGAGATGGACTGTATTAGTTTGATGGACTGTATTAGTTTGATGGACTGTATTAGTGAGATGGACTGTATTAGTTTGATGGACAATATTAGTTTGATGGACTGTATTAGTGAGATGGACTGTATTAGTTTGATGGACTGTATTAGTTTGAAGGATTTTATTCGTTTGATGGACTGTATTACTTTGATGGACTGTATTAGTGAGATGGACTGTATTAGTTTGATGGACTGTATTAGTTTGAGGTGCTCTTTTAGTTTGATGGACTACATTAGTTTGAAGGATTTTATTAGTTTGAAGGATTGTATTTGTTTGATGGACTATATTAGGTTTAGGGTCTGTGTTAATTTGAGGGTCTCTATTAGAGTTAGGCTCTGTGTTAGTTTAATGGACTGTATTCGTTTGAGAGACTGTATTAGTTTGGGGTTCTGTATTAGTTTGAGAGACTGTATTAGTTTGATGGACTGTATTAGTTTGAGGGTCTGTATTAGTTTGATGGACTGTATTAGTTTGAGGGACTGTATTAGTTTGATGGACTGTATTAGTTTGAGGCTCTGTATTAGTTTGGGGTTTTGTATTAGTTTGAGAGACTTTATTAGTTTTAGAGTCGAAATAGAAACATAGAAAATAGGTGCAGGAGTAGGCCATTCGGCACTTCTAGCCTGCACCGCCATTCAATGAGTTCATGGCGGAACATTCAAATTCAGTACCCCATTCCTGCTTTCTCGCCATACCCCTTGATCCCCCTAATAGTAAGGACCTCATCTAACTCCTTTTTGAATATATTTAGTGAATTGGCCTCAACAACTTTCTGTGGTAGAGAATTCCACAGGTTCACCACTCTCTGGGTGAAGAAGTTCCTCCGCATCTCGGTCCTAAATGGCTTACCCCTTATCCTTCGACTGTGACCTCTGGTTCTGGACTTCCCCAACATTGGGAACATTCTTCCTGCATCTAACCTGTCTAACCCCGTCAGAATTTTAAACGTTTCTATGAGGTCCCCTCTCATTCTTCTGAACTCCAGTGAATACAAGCCCAGTTGATCCAGTCTTTCTTGATAGGTCGGTCCCGCCATCCCGAAAATCAGTCTGGTGAACCTTCGCTGCACTTAGTTTGAGGGACTGTATTAGTTTGAGGGACTGTATTATTTTGATGGACTGTATTAGTTTGAAGGATTGTTTTAGTTAGATGTTCTGTATTAGTGAGATGGACTGTATTAGTTTGAGGGACTGTATTAGTTTGATGGTCTGTATTAGTTTGATGGACTGTATTAATTTGCGGGTCTGTATTAGTTCGATGGACTGTATTAGTTTGAGGGACTGTGTTAGTTTGATGGACTGTGTTAGTTTGAGAGACTGTATTAGTTTGTGAGACTGTATTAGTTTGAGGGTCTGTATTACTTTAAGAGACAGTATTAATTTGATGGTCTGAATTAGTTTGAGTTTATGTATTAGTTTGAGAGACTGTATTCGTTTGAGAGACTGTATTAGTTTGATGGACTATATTAGTGAGATGGACAGTATTAGTTTGATGGACTGTATTTGTGAGATGGACTGTATTAGTTTGAGCGACTGTGTTAGTTTGAGGGACTGTATTAGTTTGATGGACTGTATTAGTGAGATGGACAGTATTAGTTTGAGGGACTGTATTAGTTTGAGGGACTGTATTAGTTTGATGGACTGTATTAGTGAGATGGACAGTATTAGTGAGATGGACAGTATTAGTTTGAGGGACTGTATTAGTTTGAGGGAGTGTATTAATTTGATGGACTGTATTAGAGAGATAGACAGTATTAGTTTGAGGGACTGTATTATTTTGATGGACTGTATTAGTTTGAAGGATTGTTTTAGTTAGATGTTCTGTATTAGTGAGATGGACTGTATTAGTTTGAGGGACTGTATTAGTTTGATGGACTGTATTAGTGAGATGGACAGTATTAGTTTGAGGGACTGTATTAGTTTGAGGGAGTGTATTAGTTTGATGGATTGTATTAGTGAGATAGACAGTATTAGTTTGAGGGACTGTATTAGTTTGAAGGATTGTATTAGTTTGATGGACTATATTAGTGAGATGGACTGTATTAGTCTGAGGGACGGTATTAATTTAGGGTCTGTATTAGTTGATGGACTGAATTAGTTTGATGGACTGTATTAATTTAGGGTCTGTATTAGTTGATGGACTGTATTAGTTTGATGGACTATATTAGTTTGAGGGGCTGTATTAGTTTCAGTGTCTGTATTAGTTTGATGGACTGTATTAGTTTGCGGGTCTGTATTAGTTTTGGGGAATTTATCAGTTTGAGATCCTTTATTAGTTTGAGGGACTGTTTTCGTTTGAGAGACTGCATTAGTTTGAGGGTCTGTATTAGTTCGAGGCCTTGTATCAGTTTGAAGGTCTGTATTAGTTTGATAGACTGTATTAGTTTGATGGACTGTATTAGTTTGATGGACTGTATTAGTGAGTTGGACTGTATTAGTTTGATGGACTGTATTAGTGAGATGGACTGTATTAGTTTGATGGAGTGTATTAGTTTGATGGACTGTATTAGTTTGATGGACTGTATTAGTTTGAAGGATTGTATTAGTTTGATGGACTGTATTAGTTTGATGGACTGTATTAGTGAGATGGACTGTATTAGTTTGATGGACTACATTAGTTTGAAGGATTGTATTAGTTTTAAGGATTGTTTTTGTTTGATGGACTATATTTGTTTTAGGGTCTGTGTTAATTTGAGGGTCTCTATTAGTTTTAGGCTCTGTGTTAGTTTAATGGACTTTATTCATTTGAGAGACTGTATTAGTTTGGGGTTCTGTATTAGTTTGAGAGACTGTATTAGTTTTAGGGTCTGCATTAGTTCGAATGACTGTATTAGTTTGAGGGACTGTATTAGTTTGATGGACTGTATTAGTTTGAGGGTCTGTATTAGTTTGATGGACTGTATTAGTTTGAGGGACTGTATTAGTTTGATGGACTGTATTAGTTTGAGGGTCTGTATTAGTTTGAGGGACTGTATTAGTTTGAGGGACTGTATTATTTTGATGGACTGTATTAGTTTGAAGGATTGTTTTAGTTAGATGTTCTGTATTAGTGAGATGGACTGTATTAGTTTGAGGGACTGTATTAGTTTGAGGGACTGTATTAGCTTGAGGGACTGTATTAGTTTGAGGGACTGTATTAGTTTGCTGGACTGTATTAGTGAGATAGACAGTATTAGTTTGAGGGACTGTATTAGTTTGTGGGACTGTATTAGTTTGCTGGACTGTATTAGTGAGATAGGCAGTATTAGTTTGAGGGACTGTATTAGTTTGAGGGACTGTATTAGTTTGGAGGATTGTATTAGTTTGATGGACTGTATTCGTTTGATGGACTGTATTAGTTTGATGGACTGTATTAGTTTAAGGGACAGTATTAGTTTGAGGGACTGTATTAGTTTAAGGGACAGTATTAGTTTGAGGGACTGTATTAGTTTGAGGGACTGTATTCGTTTGAGGGACTGTATTAGTTTGATGGACTATATTAGTTTGATGGACTGTATTAATTTAGGGTCTGTATTAGTTGATGGACTGTATTAGTTTGATGGACTGTA
Organism: Pristiophorus japonicus; assembly: GCF_044704955.1. Taxonomy (NCBI): domain Eukaryota; kingdom Metazoa; phylum Chordata; class Chondrichthyes; family Pristiophoridae; genus Pristiophorus; species Pristiophorus japonicus. Next base: position 1,572,274 of record NW_027250702.1, on the reverse strand, counting down.
TTAGTTTGCGGATCTGTGTTAGTTTGGGTGAATTTATCAGTTTGAAGCCTTTATTAGTTTGAGGGACTGTATTAGTTTGAGATCCTTTATAAGTTTGAGGGACTGTATTCGTTTTCGAGACTGCATTAGTTTGAGAGTCTGTATTAGTTTGAGGCCTTGTATCAGTTTGAAGGTCTGTATTAGTTTGATGGACTGTATTAGTTTGATGGACTGTATTAGTTTGATGGACTATATTAGTTTGATGGACTGTATTAATTTAGGGTCTGTATTAGTTGATGGACTGTATTAGTTTGATGGACTGTATTAGTTTGCGGATCTGTGTTAGTTTGGGTGAATTTATCAGTTTGAAGCCTTTATTAGTTTGAGGGACTGTATTAGTTTGAGATCCTTTATAAATTTGAGGGACTGTATTCGTTTTCGAGACTGCATTAGTTTGAGAGTCTGTATTAGTTTGAGGCCTTGTATCAGTTTGAAGGTCTGTATTAGTTTGATGGACTGTATTAGTTTGATGGACTGTATTAGTTTGATGGACTCTATTAGTGAGTTGGACTGTATTAGTTTGATGGACTGTATTAGTGAGATGGACTGTATTAGTTTGATGGAGTGTATTAGTTTTATGGACTGTATTTGTTTGATGGACTGTTTTAGTTTGAAGGATTGTATTAGTTTGATGGACTGTATTAGATTGATGGACTGTATTAGTGAGATGGACTGTATTAGTTTGATGGACTGTATTAGTGAGATGGACTGTATTAGTTTGAGGGACTGTATTAGTTTGAGGGACTGTATTAGTTTGATGGACTGTATTAGTGAGATGGACAGTATTAGTTTGAGGGACTGTATTAGTTTGAGGGACTGTATTATTTTGATGGACTGTATTAGTTTGAAGGATTGTTTTAGTTAGATGTTCTGTATTAGTGAGATGGACTGTATTAGTTTGAGGGACTGTATTAGTTTGCGGGACTGTATTAGTGAGATGGACAGTATTACTTTGAGGGACTGTATTAGTTTGAGGGACTGTATTAGTTTGATGGAATGTATTAGTGAGATGGACAGTATTAGTTTGAGGGACTGTATTAGTTTGAGGGACTGTATTAGTTTGATGGACTGTATTAGTGAGATGGACAGGATTAGGTTGAGGGACTGTATTAGTTTGAGGGACTGTATTAGTTTGAAGGATTGTATTAGTTCGATGGACTGTATTAGTGAGATGGACTGTATTAGTTTAAGGGAATGTATTAGTTTGAGGGACTGTATTAGTTTGAGGGAGTGTATTCGTTTGAAGGAATGTATTCGTTTGAGGGACTGTATTAGTTTGAGGGACTGTATTTGTTTGAGGGACTGTATTAGTTTGATGGACTGTATTTGTGAGATGGACTGTATTAGTTTGAGGGACTGTATTAGTTTGCGGGACTGTATTAGTTTGAAGGATTGTATTAGTTTGATGGATTATATTAGTTTTAGGGTCTGTGTTAATTTGAGGGTCTCTATTAGTTTTAGGCTCTGATTTAGTTTAGTGGACTGTATTCGTTGGGGAGGCTGTATTAGTTTGGGGTTTTGTATCAGTTTGAGAGACTGTATTAGTTTTAGAGTCTGTATTAGTTTGATGGACTGTATTAGTTTGCGGGTCTGTATTAGTTCGATGGACTGTATTAGTGTCAGTGTCTGCATTAGTTTGGCGACTTCATTAGTTTGAAGGACTGTATTATTTTGAGACCCTTTATTAGTTGAAGGGATTGTATTAGTTTGATGAACTGTATTAGTTTGAGGGACTGTATTAGTTTGATTTAATTATTAGTTTGAGGGACTGTATTAGTTTGGTGGACTATATTAGTTTGAAGGCCTGTATTAGTTTGAGAGACTGTATTAGTTTGATGGACTGTATTAGTTTGAGGGACTGTATTAGTTTGAGGGACTGTATTAGTCGAACGTATGTATTAGTGAGATGGACTGTATTAGTTTGAGGGCCTGTATTAGTTTGAGGGCCTGTATTAGTTTGAGGGACTGTATTAGTTTGAATGTATGTATTAGTGAGATGGACTGTTTTAGTTTGAAGGCCTGTATTAGTTTGAGGGGCTGTATTAGTTTGATGGACTGGATTAGTTTGATGGACTGTATTAGTTTGAGGGACTGTATTCGTTTGAGGGTCTGTATTAGTTTGATGGACTGTATTAGTGTGAGGGACTGTATTAGTTTGAGGGGCTCTATTAGTTTGATGGACTGGATTAGTTTGATGGACTGTGTTAGTTTGAGGGACTGTGTTAGTTTGATGGACTGGATTAGTTTGATGGACTGTATTAGTTTTAGGTCCTGCATTACTTTGAGGGGCTCTATTAGTTTGATGCACTGTATTAGTTTGATGGACTTTATTAACTTGAGGGGCTGCATTAATTTGAGGGCCTGTATTAGTTTGAGGGTCGATATTAGTTTGAGGGAATGTATAAGTTTGAGGGACTGTATTAGTTTGAAGGCCTGTATTAGATTGAGTGGCTGTATTAGTTTGAGGGTCTGTATGAGTTTGATGGACTGTATTACTTTGATGGACTGTATTAGCTTGAGGGACTATATTAGTTTGAGGGGCTGTATTAGTTTGATGGACTGTATTAGTTTTAGAGTCTGTATTAGTTTGATGGACTGTATTAGTTTGCGTGTCTGTATTAGTTCGATGGACTGTATTAGTTTGAGGGACTGAATTAGTTTGATGGACTGTATTAGTTTGAGAGACTGTATTAGTTTGTGAGACTGTATTAGTTTGAGGGTCTGTATTACTTTGAGAGACAGTATTAGTTTGATGGTCTGAATTAGTTTGAGTTTATGTATTAGTTTGAGAGACTGTATTCGTTAGAGAGTGTATTAGTTTGATGGACTATATTAGTGAGATGGACAGTATTAGTTTGATGGACTGTATTACTGAAATGGACTGTATTAGTTTGAGGGACTGTATTAGTTTGATGGACTGTATTAGTGAGATGGACAGTATTAGTTTGAGGGACTGTATTAGTTTGAGGGACTGTATTAGTTTGATGGACTGTATTAGTGAGATGGACAGTATTAGTTTGAGGGACTGTATTAGTTTGAGGGACTGTATTATTTTGATGTACTGTATTAGTTTGAAGGATTGTTTTAGTTAGATGTTCTGTATTAGTGAGATGGACTGTATTAGTTTGAGGGACTGTATTAGTTTGAGGGACTGTATTAGTTTGATGGACTGTATTAGTGAGATAGACAGTATTAGTTTGAGGGACTGTATTAGTTTGAGGGACTGTATTAGTTTGATGGACTGTATTAGTGAGATAGACAGTATTAGTTTGAGGGACTGTATTAGTTTGAGGGACTGTATTAGTTTGAAGGATTGTATTAGTTTGATGGACTATATTAGTTTGATGGACTGTATTAATTTAGGGTCTGTATTAGTTGATGGACTGTATTAGTTTGATGGACTGTATTAGTTTGCGGGTCTGTGTTAGTTTGGGTGAATTTAGCAGTTTGAAGCCTTTATTAGTTTGAGGGACTGTATTAGTTTGAGATCCTTTATTAGTTTGAGGGACTGTATTCGTTTTCGAGACTGCATTAGTTTGAGGGTCTGTATTAGTTTGAGGCTTTGTATCAGTTTGAAGGTCTGTAGCAGTTTGATGGACTGTATTAGTTTGATGGACTGTATTAGTTTGATGGACTCTATTAGTGTGTTGGACTGTATTAGTTTGATGGACTGTATTAGTGAGATGGACTGTATTAGTTTGAGGGACTGTATTAGTTTGCGGGACTGTATTAGTTTGAAGGATTGTATTAGTTTGATGGATTATATTAGTTTTAGGGTCTGTGTTAATTTGAGGGTCTCTATTAGTTTTAGGCTCTGATTTAGTTTAGTGGACTGTATTCGTTGGGGAGGCTGTATTAGTTTGGGGTTTTGTATCAGTTTGAGAGACTGTATTAGTTTTAGAGTCTGTATTAGTTGATGGACTGTATTAGTTTGCGGGTCTGTATTAGTTCGATGGACTGTATTAGTGTCAGTGTCTGCATTAGTTTGGCGACTTCATTAGTTTGAAGGACTGTATTATTTTGAGACCCTTTATTAGTTGAAGGGATTGTATTAGTTTGATGAACTGTATTAGTTTGATTTAATTATTAGTTTGAGGCACTGTATTAGTTTGGTGGACTATATTAGTTTGAAGGCCTGTATTAGTTTGAGAGACTGTATTAGTTTGATGGACTGTATTAGTTTGAGGGACTGTATTAGTTTGAGGGACTGTATTAGTTTGAGGGCCTGTATTAGTTTGAGGGACTGTATTAGTTTGAATGTATGTATTAGTGAGATGGACTGTATTAGTTTGAAGGCCTGTATTAGTTTGAGGGTCTGTATTCGTTTGAGGGTCTGTATTAGTTTGATGGACTGTATTAGTGTGAGGGACTGTATTAGTTTGAGGGGCTCTATTAGTTTGATGGACTGGATTAGTTTGATGGACTGTGTTAGTTTGAGGGACTGTGTTAGTTTGATGGACTGGATTAGTTTGATGGACTGTATTAGTTTTAGGTCCTGCATTACTTTGAGGGGCTCTATTAGTTTGATGCACTGTATTAGTTTGATGGACTTTATTAACTTGAGGGGCTCTTTTAGTTTGATGGTCTGTATTAGTTTGATGGACTGTGTTAGTTTGAGGGCCTGCATTAATTTGAGGGCCTGTATTAGTTTGAGGGTCGATATTAGTTTGAGGGAATGTATAAGTTTGAGGGACTGTATTAGTTTGAAGGCCTGTATTAGATTGAGTGGCTGTATTAGTTTGAGGGTCTGTATGAGTTTGATGGACTGTATTACTTTGATGGACTGTATTAGCTTGAGGGACTATATTAGTTTGAGGGGCTGTATTAGTTTGATGGACTGTATTAGTTTTAGAGTCTGTATTAGTTTGATGGACTGTATTAGTTTGCGTGTCTGTATTAGTTCGATGGACTGTATTAGTTTGAGGGACTGAATTAGTTTGATGGACTGTATTAGTTTGAGAGACTGTATTAGTTTGTGAGACTGTATTAGTTTGAGGGTCTGTATTACTTTGAGAGACAGTATTAGTTTGATGGTCTGAATTAGTTTGAGTTTATGTATTAGTTTGAGAGACTGTATTCGTTAGAGAGTGTATTAGTTTGATGGACTATATTAGTGAGATGGACAGTATTAGTTTGATGGACTGTATTACTGAGATGGACTGTATTAGTTTGAGGGACTGTATTAGTTTGATGGACTGTATTAGTGAGATGGACAGTATTAGTTTGAGGGACTGTATTAGTTTGAGGGACTGTATTAGTTTGATGGACTGTATTAGTGAGATGGACAGTATTAGTTTGAGGGACTGTATTAGTTTGAGGGACTGTATTATTTTGATGTACTGTATTAGTTTGAAGGATTGTTTTAGTTAGATGTTCTGTATTAGTGAGATGGACTGTATTAGTTTGAGGGACTGTATTAGTTTGAGGGACTGTATTAGTTTGATGGACTGTATTAGTGAGATAGACAGTATTAGTTTGAGGGACTGTATTAGTTTGAGGGACTGTATTAGTTTGATGGACTGTATTAGTGAGATAGACAGTATTAGTTTGAGGGACTGTATTAGTTTGAGGGACTGTATTAGTTTGAAGGAATGTATTAGTTTGATGGACTATATTAGTTTGATGGACTGTATTAATTTAGGGTCTGTATTAGTTGATGGACTGTATTAGTTTGATGGACTGTATTAGTTTACGGGTCTGTGTTAGTTTGGGTGAATTTATCAGTTTGAAGCCTTTATTAGTTTGAGGGACTGTATTAGTTTGAGATCCTTTATTAGTTTGAGGGACTGTATTCGTTTTCGAGACTGCATTAGTTTGAGGGTCTGTATTAGTTTGAGGCTTTGTATCAGTTTGAAGGTCTGTAGCAGTTTGATGGACTGTATTAGTTTGAGGGACTGAATTAGTTTGATGGACTGTATTAGTTTGAGAGACTGTATTAGTTTGTGAGACTGTATTAGTTTGAGAGTCTGTATTACTTTGAGAGACAGTATTAGTTTGATGGTCTGAATTAGTTTGAGTTTATGTATTAGTTTGAGAGACTGTATTCGTTAGAGAGTGTATTAGTTTGATGGACTATATTAGTGAGATGGACAGTATTAGTTTGATGGACTGTATTACTGAGATGGACTGTATTAGTTTGAGGGACTGTATTAGTTTGATGGACTGTATTAGTGAGATGGACAGTATTAGTTTGAGGGACTGTATTAGTTTGAGGGACTGTATTAGTTTGATGGACTGTATTAGTGAGATGGACAGTATTAGTTTGAGGGACTGAATTAGTTTGAGGGACTGTATTATTTTGATGTACTGTATTAGTTTGAAGGATTGTTTTAGTTAGATGTTCTGTATTAGTGAGATGGACTGTATTAGTTTGAGGGACTGTATTAGTTTGAGGGACTGTATTAGTTTGATGGACTGTATTAGTGAGATAGACAGTATTAGTTTGAGGGACTGTATTAGTTTGAGGGACTGTATTAGTTTGATGGACTGTATTAGTGAGATAGACAGTATTAGTTTGAGGGACTGTATTAGTTTGAGGGACTGTATTAGTTTGAAGGATTGTATTAGTTTGATGGACTATATTAGTTTGATGGACTGTATTAATTTAGGGTCTGTATTAGTTGATGGACTGTATTAGTTTGATGGACTGTATTAGTTTGCGGGTCTGTGTTAGTTTGGGTGAATTTATCAGTTTGAAGCCTTTATTAGTTTGAGGGACTGTATTAGTTTGAGATCCTTTATTAGTTTGAGGGACTGTATTCGTTTTCGAGACTGCATTAGTTTGAGGGTCTGTATTAGTTTGAGGCTTTGTATCAGTTTGAAGGTCTGTAGCAGTTTGATGGACTGTATTAGTTTGAGGGACTGTATTAGTTTGATGGACTGTATTAGTGAGATAGACAGTATTAGTTTGCGGGACTGTATTAGTTTGAAGGATTGTATTAGTTTGATGGATTATATTAGTTTTAGGGTCTGTGTTAATTTGAGGGTCTCTATTAGTTTTAGGCTCTGATTTAGTTTAGTGGACTGTATTCGTTGGGGAGGCTGTATTAGTTTGGGGTTTTGTATCAGTTTGAGAGACTGTATTAGTTTTAGAGTCTGTATTAGTTGATGGACTGTATTAGTTTGCGGGTCTGTATTAGTTCGATGGACTGTATTAGTGTCAGTGTCTGCATTAGTTTGGCGACTTCATTAGTTTGAAGGACTGTATTATTTTGAGACCCTTTATTAGTTGAAGGGATTGTATTAGTTTGATGAACTGTATTAGTTTGAGGGACTGTATTAGTTTGATTTAATTATTAGTTTGAGGGACTGTATTAGTTTGGTGGACTATATTAGTTTGAAGGCCTGTATTAGTTTGAGAGACTGTATTAGTTTGATGGACTGTATTAGTTTGAGGGACTGTATTAGTTTGAGGGACTGTATTAGTCGAACGTATGTATTAGTGAGATGGACTGTATTAGTTTGAGGGCCTGTATTAGTTTGAGGGCCTGTATTAGTTTGAGGGACTGTATTAGTTTGAATGTATGTATTAGTGAGATGGACTGTATTAGTTTGAAGGCCTGTATTAGTTTGAGGGGCTGTATTAGTTTGATGGACTGGATTAGTTTGATGGACTGTGTTAGTTTGAGGGACTGTATTCGTTTGAGGGTCTGTATTAGTTTGATGGACTGTATTAGTGTGAGGGACTGTATTAGTTTGAGGGGCTCTATTAGTTTGATGGACTGGATTAGTTTGATGGACTGTGTTAGTTTGAGGGACTGTGTTAGTTTGATGGACTGGATTAGTTTGATGGACTGTATTAGTTTTAGGTCCTGCATTACTTTGAGGGGCTCTATTAGTTTGATGCACTGTATTAGTTTGATGGACTTTATTAACTTGAGGGGCTCTTTTAGTTTGATGGTCTGTATTAGTTTGATGGACTGTGTTAGTTTGAGGGCCTGCATTAATTTGAGGGCCTGTATTAGTTTGAGGGTCGATATTAGTTTGAGGGAATGTATAAGTTTGAGGGACTGTATTAGTTTGAAGGCCTGTATTAGATTGAGTGGCTGTATTAGTTTGAGGGTCTGTATGAGTTTGATGGACTGTATTAGTTTTAGAGTCTGTATTAATTTGATGGACTGTATTAGTTTGCGTGTCTGTATTAGTTCGATGGACTGTATTAGTTTGAGGGGCTGAATTAGTTTGATGGACTGTATTAGTTTGAGAGACTGTATTAGTTTGTGAGACTGTATTAGTTTGAGGGTCTGTATTACTTTGAGAGACAGTATTAGTTTGATGGTCTGAATTAGTTTGAGTTTATGTATTGGTTTGAGAGACTGTATTCGTTAGAAAGTGTATTAGTTTGATGGACTATATTAGTGAGATGGACAGTATTAGTTTGATGGACTGTATTACTGAGATGGACTGTATTAGTTTGAGGGACTGTATTAGTTTGATGGACTGTATTAGTGAGATGGACAGTATTAGTTTGAGGGACTGTATTAGTTTGAGGGACTGTATTAGTTTGATGGACTGTATTAGTGAGATGGACAGTATTAGTTTGAGGGACTGTATTCGTTTGAGGGACTGTATTATTTTGATGTACTGTATTAGTTTGAAGGATTGTTTTAGTTAGATGTTCTGTATTAGTGAGATGGACTGTATTAGTTTGAGGGACTGTATTAGTTTGAGGGACTGTATTAGTTTGATGGACTGTATTAGTGAGATAGACAGTATTAGTTTGAGGGACTGTATTAGTTTGAGGGACTGTATTAGTTTGATGGACTGTATTAGTGAGATAGACAGTATTAGTTTGAGGGACTGTATTAGTTTGAGGGACTGTATTAGTTTGAAGGATTGTATTAGTTTGATGGACTATATTAGTTTGATGGACTGTATTAATTTAGGGTCTGTATTAGTTGATGGACTGTATTAGTTTGATGGACTGTATTAGTTTACGGGTCTGTGTTAGTTTGGGTGAATTTATCAGTTTGAAGCCTTTATTAGTTTGAGGGACTGTATTAGTTTGAGATCCTTTATTAGTTTGAGGGACTGTATTCGTTTTCGAGACTGCATTAGTTTGAGGGTCTGTATTAGTTTGAGGCTTTGTATCAGTTTGAAGGTCTGTAGCAGTTTGATGGACTGTATTAGTTTGATGGACTGTATTAGTTTGATGGACTCTATTAGTGTGTTGGACTGTATTAGTTTGATGGACTGTATTAGTGAGATGGACTGTATTAGTTTGATGGAGTGTATTAGTTTGATGGACTGTATTTGTTTGATGGACTGTATTAGTTTGAAGGATTGTATTAGTTTGATGGACTGTATTAGATTAATGGACTGTGTTAGTGAGATGGACTGTATTAGTTTGATGGACTACATTAGTTTGAAGGATTGTATTAGTTTGAAGGATTGTATTTGTTTGATGGACTATATTAGTTTTAGGGTCTGTGTTAATTTGAGGGTCTCTATTAGTTTTAGGCTCTGTGTTAGTTTAATGGACTTTATTCGTTTGAGAGACCGTATCAGTTTGGAGTTCTGTATTAGTTTGAGAGACTGTATTAGTTTTAGGGTCTGTATTAGTTCGATGGACTGTATTAGTTTGAGGGACTCTATTAGTTTGATGGACTGTATTAGTTTGAGGGTCTGTATTAGTTTGATGGACTGTATTAGTTTGAGGGACTGTATTAGTTTGATGGACTGTATTAGTTTGAGGCTCTGTATTAGTTTGGGGTTTTGTATTAGTTTGAGAGACTGTATTAGTTTTAGAGTCTGTATTAGTTTGATGGACTGTATTAGTTTGAGAGACTGTATACGGTTGTGAGACTGTATTAGTTTGAGGGTCTGTATTACTTTGAGAGACTGTATTAGTTTGAGGGTCTGTATTAGTTTGAGTTTCTGTACTAGTTTGAGAGACTGTATTCGTTTGAGAGACTGTATTAGTTTGAGGGTCTGTATTACTTTGAGAGACTGTATTAGTTTGAGGACCTGTATTAATTTGCGGTTCTGTATTTGTTTGAGAGACTGTATTAGTTTGAGGGCCTGTATTAGTTTGAAGGACTCTATTTGTTTGAGGGGCTGTATTAGTTTGATGGACTGTATTAGTTTAATGGACTGTATTCGTTTGAGAGGCTGTATTAGTTTGAGGGGCTGTATTAGTTTGATGGACTGTATTCGTTTTATGGACTGTATTAGTTTGAGGGACGATATTGGTTTGAGGGCATGTATTAGTTTGAGGGGCTGTATTAGTTGGATGAACTGTATTACTTTTATGGACTGTATTAGTTTGAGGGACTATATTTGTTTGATGCCTCAAGGTCGTGTTATTTAACATAATATTATTTTTGACTCCTTTTGAATCCATCTCAGTTGTTTTGCTGTGCCTTCTCTGAATGCTTTCTTTCAACAAGTAAGTGAGCATGTTAAATCCTTTTTTTTAACCACCGGGACCATGTAATTTTTTTTTTAATCAACTATCCTTTGTGCATTTCCTGGCTCCGTAATTTATCATCCAAATAATTCAATAAGGTTCACACTCTTAAACTTACCACATACAGGACAAAACTACGAAGGGTTAAACAAAATACATATTCGTAATTCAATAAGGTTCACACTCTTAAACTTACCACATACAGGACAACACTACGAAGGGTTAAAAAAACTTTCATTCTCTTTGAAAAAGTAGGTGGAGATAAAACAAACCACTACTCCCCGGCTTTTTTTTACAGTAAAAATCACAGAAGCATTTCTCATTTAAAAAGATGTTCACAAGAGTCTATTTTCTTTCCTATTAATTTTTGGTTCCATGATTGATCATCCATCCCTATCTAGCTCGAACTATAACCTATCTTTCCAAGTCGCCGCTTGCTTTACGTCACCACGCAATTTCCCTATCTCTATCCCTATTCTAAGTTTGAAAGGTATTCACCAGATTGTCCTGGATCTCGTTCAGACACTACCTGAGAACCAGCGAGTGGCTAAACTATTCTCAGACTTTTGAAACCGGGGGAAACTGGAGCAGTGTTGAAATGATACTCACTCCAGTGGCCACTTTCCCCTCGTCTCGTCCAAGGCTAGTCTGGCTCTTAATTCGCAAGTTTTCGGCAGTCGTCCGTTGAGATCCCACTTCTGACACCAAATGTTGATTTCTGGATTCTTTCACCTCAATCTGGTTCAGTAAAATTACTGAAACGAATACCGTTTATGCTTTAAACAAAGCAAGCTTTTATTTAAAAAGCAAATCCCGATCGGGGACTTTATCAGACAGAAGGAATGCAAGGCTGTTCGAACACACCCACTTCCTACGGACAAAGTGACATTACATTGTAAAGGGACGATGGTTATACATTTTCGGCAAAAGATAACAAGATAGGGCTATAGTGACATCCTAGTTCAGCCTATCTCTTTTGGTCCCTCTTTCCCTTTGTCTACTCATAAGCCGACCTAAGTATGGTCTCATTTTAAACAAAGACCTTCTGTTAATGTTTCAGGTTAATAACATGATTTAATAAGAACTTGAGGTTTTTCTGCAAGCTGTGGGTTTTGTTTCAATATGTGTTAGTGTTGTAACATTTCGCAGTCTCGAGTCTGAAATGTCATGTCTATTCCTCCATGAATTCTTTGTTTGCTTATTCTGTCCCTCTACAGTTCCCACGTTCTCAACTTCAATGTCTCTATACATTTTTAAACATTCACAATACCATCGAAGATACTTTTCCTCAAGTTCAGGACCCTAGTCTCTGTGTCACTCTCCATCTTAATAAATAATTCGACCTCATTATGGTCACTCTTCCCCAAGGGGCCTCGCACAACAAGATTGCTAATTAGTCCTTTCTCATTACACATCACCCAGTCTTGAATGGCCAGCCCTCTAGTTGGTTCCTCGACATATTGGTCTAGAAAACCATCCCAAGTATACTCCAGGGGAGGGAAGGAGAGGGGAACCAGTGAATATAGAACTGAACCCAGCCAGAGTCAGTAACTTCAGGGCAGGGAGAGGGAGGGGAACCTGTGAATGTAGAACTGAACCCAGCCAGAGTCAGTAACTTCAGGGGAGGGAGAGGGAGGGGAACCTGTGAATGTAGAACTGAACCCAGCCAGAGTCAGCATCTTCAGTGGAGGGGAACCAGTGAGTGTAGAACTGAACCCAGCCAGAGTCAACACTTTGAGGTGAGGGAGAGAGAGGGAAACCAGTGAATGTAGAACTGAACCCAGCCAGAGTCAGCACCGTCAAGGGAGGGGAGGGAGGGGAACCAGTGAATGTAGAACTGAACCCAGCCAGAGTCAGCACCTTCGGGGAAGAGGAACCAGTGAGTGTAGAACTGAACCCAGCCAGAGTCAGCACCTTCAGGGAAGAGGAACCAGTGAATGTAGAACTGAACCCAGCCAGAGTCAGCACCGTCAAGGGAGGGGAGGGAGGGGAACCAGTGAATGTAGAACTGAACCCAGCCAGAGTCAGCACCTTCGGGGAAGAGGAACCAGTGTGTGTAGAACTGAACCCAGACAGAGTTGGTGGAGAAATCTGGGAGCGGAGGACAAGCTGTCTTCAGACGTGCGATTTGTTTGAATTTCAGGACAGGGAGGACGGAGAGTGTATGAGATGGGGATTTGCAGCTTTGGAGGAACAAGGGAGGAAAGAATGTTGCATGGAATCTAGAATTGTCTGTTCTGAATTTCTGTCCTGTACTTGCAGTAATGATTTTTGTAAAGGTCTTTTCCAGGGTATTGCAAGGGCAGGATTCGCTGACGGATACTCAAACCAAACATCACATCAACATCTAATGTTAATCATTCGATTTCTCAGGACCTGAATATCATTGGCCTTTGACTGTGGAAGGAGAAATATTTGCCAATTCTGTCAGTGGAAACAGATTTCAAACATCATTGTGACTGGAAAAGCACCAAGACACACACACCCGAGTGAGAGTGTTCTAGTGAACTGACTGTGAAAAGAGCTTTAACCAGTCACACAGCCTGAAAAAACATCGCACCTTTCACAGCGCGGAGAAACTGTACATGTATTGTCTGTGTGGACGAGGCTTCAACTGATCGTCCAACCTGGAGACGCAAGAACACCCTCACCATGGAGAAACTGTGGGAATGTGGGGACTGTGGGAAGAGATTCAGTTTCCCATCCCACCTGGAATCTCATTGGCGCAGTCACAGCGGGGAGAGTCCGTTCACCTGCTCGAAATGTGGGAAGGGATTCACTACCTCATCCAACCTGTTGACACACCAGGGAGTTCACACTGGGGCGAGGCCATTCACCTACTCTGTTTGTAGATGGGATTCACTGCCGCATCCAACCTGTTGACACACCAGGGAGTTCACACTGGGGCGAGACCATTCACCTGCTCTGTGTGTGGGAAGGGATTCACTTGTTTATCCAACCTGTTGACACACCAGGGAGTTCACACCGGGGAGAGGCCGTTCACCTGATCGAAATGTGGGAAGGGATTCACTTGTTTATCCAACCTGTTGACACACCAGGGAGTTCACACTGGGGCGAGGCCATTCACCTACTCTGTGTGTAGGAAGGGATTCACTACCTCATCCAACCTGTTGACACACCAGGGAGTTCACACTGGGGCGAGACCATTCACCTGCTCTGTGTGTGGGAACGGATTCACTTGTTTATCCAACCTGTTGACACACCAGGGAGTTCACACCGGGGAGAGGCCGTTCACCTGCTCGAAATGTGGGAAGGGATTCACTTGTTTATCCAACCTGTTGACACATCAGGGAGTTCACACTGGGGAGAGAGCGTTCACCTACTCTGTTTGTAGGAAGGGATTCATTACCTCATCCAACCTGTTGACACACCAGGGAGTTCACACTGGAGAGAGACCGTTCACCTACTCTGTGTGTAGGAAGGGATTCATTACCTCATCCAACCTGTTGACAGACCAGGGAGTTCACACTGGAGAGACCGTTCACCTCTCTGTTTGTGGGAATGGATTCACTTGTTTATCCAAACTGTTGACACACCAGGGAGTTCACACTGTTGAGAGACCGTTCACCTACTCTGTGTGTAGGAAGGGATTCACTCCCTCATCCAACCTGTTGACACACCAGGGAGTTCACACTGGGGAGAGACCGTTCACCTACTCTGTGTGTAGGAAGGGATTCACTTGTTTATCCAACCTGTTGACACACCAGGGAGTTCACACTGGAGAGAGACCGTTCACCTGCTCTGTGTGTAGGAAGGGATTCACTACCTCATCCAACCTGTTCATACACCAGCGAGTTCACACTGGGGCGAGACCGTTCACCTACTCTGTGTGTGGGAAGGGATTCACTCGGTCATCCCACCTGCTGAGACACCAGCGAGTTCACAAGTGATTACAGGGTTTGGATTCTGCTGTTAATCACATCCTTCTGAACTGTTTATTTCTGCTGATGTTACGAACCCTTCAACTAGGCTGGAGTTTAATATTGTGATATTTCAAATAACAGTGTTGATATTTGATGTCTCCAAGATAAGAGGAGACTAATTGTTTCTGACTGCTCCATTTTTGATTGGGGCCCAGGAGAGGCAAGGGATCGGGGCCCAGGAGAGGCGAGGGCCCAGGGGCAGCACGGGCCAGCCCACACTGCAATCCGTGGATAGTAGGAGCATGTGTGTGCACTAGGTCCGTGCAGCAGAGCTTGGTCTCCAATCACCTTGGTTAACCCTTGCCACTGGATCAAGATCTAGCTCTGTCAAGCCCGTGTGGTGGCTGGTGTGCATCGGCCATCCCACGTTGAAAGAATCCATGCACAGGCATCTTCCACCCTTCAGTATTTAGTTCAGGACCTCGATTGTCAGGTCCCTCATTGAAACACCTGTGAACATCCCTTTTTAGTGTGGAAGTTGGACATCCTCGATGCCAGGGACGGCCTAATACTATACCTCCATTTTTTAGCCTTTTCTCCTTTCTGACTCTGGATTATTTCAGTTCTCAGACCTTCGGTTAATCAGGGACAAATCCCAGCTCCCCATACCTTCCAGAGAGCCTCTCCTAACCTTGGTATCCAGGGAAGGTATCAGTAACACGCCGGGGATCACTAAACACAAAACCCAGTCTGTTAATCACTTTCAGTTACTGGACTTAGTGTGTGCCCCACAGCATCTCTCTCATCTTCGATGTGTGATTGGAGCATCATGCCTGCAAACTTGGGTTCAATTTATATTTGAATCCACTCCGTGTATTTACAAAAAATACATACCAGTATACAGATCACATCAAATAATTGGCAACGGTTTAGAGTCAACAAGATGAACCTGTAGCCACACCAAGGCCCAATAAACCAGCTCTGTATTCACGGGAGAAAGTCTGTTATCTAACTCCTCGAGTGATAGAGAAAGATCGGGACTCTAAGAGTATCTAGAATCTGTTGTAAATATGTTTCAAATCCTCACTGGTACAACCTGTCTATTACATTTCAATTGAAGTGAATGGAAGATGAGGAGGGATTGGAGAGGAGTTAATGTGTGGGGGGGCGTTGGAGAGGAGTTAGGGTGGGGGGTTGTAGAGTAGGGGTGGGAGAGGAGTTGTAATGAAGGAAATGCAGAAGCCAGTTTGTGCACAGTCAGATCCCACAAACAGCAATGTAATGATGACAAGATAATCCGTTCTCAGTGATGTTAGTTGAGGGATACACATTGTGCAGGACACCAAGGGAGAACTCCGCCTTTTCTTCCTCAGAATCGTGGCCGTGGGATCTTTTATGTCCAACTTAGGGACTAGATGGGACATCGGTTCAATGTCTGATCTGAAAGACGGCACCTCTGACCGTGCAGCACTCCCTCTGTACTGCATGTGGTGTCTCGGCCGAGATTATGTGCTCGGGTCTCTGGATTGGGAATTGAACCCCGGCCCCTGACTCAGGGACGAGAGTGCTACCACTGAGCCAAGGCTGACATGGCCTGACCCCTGTTCCCATTACACTAGACCGTGCCTGTGTTATTACACTAACCCCACGCATTCATACTGCAGTGGGCCGTAACTCTGTTATTAGACATTCGGCAAAGCATTTGCTGCAACAACAAAACAACCAGAACTTCCATTAATATAGCGCCTTTAACTCAGTGAAACTTCTCACGGTGCTTAACAAGATCGATATCAATAAAATAACATTTTTCACACAGAGCCACAGAGAAAGATATCAGGACAGATTCCCAAAAGATTGATCAAAGAGGTAGTTTTTAAAAAGAATCTTGAAAGAGAAGTGGAGGTTTCGGAGAATTCCAAAACTTGGGGCCTCGGCAGCTGAAGGCACGGCCGCCAATGGTGGAGCAATTAAAATCGGGCATGTGCAAGAGGACAGATTTGGAGGAGCGCAGGGAGCTCATAGGGTTGTGGGGCTGGAGGAGATTACAGAGATAGGGAGGGGAGAGTTTTGAAACCAAGGATGAGAATTTTTTAATTGAGGCGTTGGTTAACTGGGAGCCAATGTATGTCAGTGAGCACAGGGGTGATGGATGAATAAGATTATAACAATGGGCCCTGATATGCACACACTATTAGATGAGACCCAATCTTTGGTTTGTTGCACGAGATACTGGCTGTATGACCATCACACTAGATCCAGCATTGTGTTCAGTATAACACTCGAGTCTGCCTCTGTTATTATTGGATCAAACACTGTCTTTGTTACTCTCACAGTGGGCCATGCATTTACTGTTATTATTCTGGACCCTGTCTCCACTCTTATTGTATGGGCCCCTGTCTCTGGAATTGTTACAGTAGACCCGGCCTCTGCTATGATTGGAAAATAACCTGCCCCTGTTATTCCAGTTCTAGTGCACGCCTCTATTGTTATAAATATAGATCTTGTCTCTGTTGTACTCAATCAAGTATGTTTCTGATATTGTTAAAATAGACCAATGTGTGTTAGCGTGACACTATCAGCTCTTTCGGTTATTATTGCAAAAAAACTTTCAATCATTAAAGACTTGTTTCTAGTGTAAAACTAGGCCTTATCTTGGTTATTAATACACCATACCCTGTCTCTGTTTATATTACACTAGGCCCTGTCTCTGTTTATATTACACTCGACCCTGTCTCTGTTTATATTACACTAGACCCTGTCTCTGTTTATATTACACGAGACCCTGTCTCTGTTTATATCACACTAGACCCTGTCTCTGTTTATATTACACTACACCCTGCCTTTGTTTACATTACACTAGATCCTGTCTCTGTTTATATTAAACTAGACACTGTCCCTGTTTATATTACACTCGATCCTGTCTCTGTTTATATTAAACTAGACACTGTCCCTGTTTATATTACACTAGACCCTGTCTCTGTTTATACTACACTGGACCCTGTCTCTGTTTATATTTCACTAGACCCTGTCTCTGTTTATATTACTCTAGACCCTGTCTCTGTTTATATTACAGTAGACCCTGTCTCTGTTTATATTACACTAGACCCTGTCTCTGTTTATATTACACACGACCCTGTCTCTGTTTATATTACACTAGACACAATCTCTGTCTATATTACACTAGACCCTGTCTCTGTTTATATTACAATAGACCCTGTCACTGTTTATATTACACTAGACCCTGTCTCTGTTTATATTACACTCGACCCTGTCTCTGTTTATATTACACTAGATCCTGTCTCTGTTTATATTACACTAGACCCTGTCTCTGTATATATTACACTAGACCCTGTCTCTATTTATATTACACTAGACCCTGTCTCTGTTTATATTACACTAGACCCTGTCTCTGTTTATATTACACCAGACTCTGTCTCTGTGTATATTACACTCGGCCCTGTCTCTGTTTATATTACACAAGACCCTGTCTCTGTTTATATTACACTAGACCCTGTCTCTGTTTATATTACACCAGACCCTGTCTCTGTTCATATTACAGTAGACCCTGTCTCTGTTTATATTACACCAGACCCTGTCTCTGTTTATATTACAGTAGACCCTGTCTCTGTTTATATTACACTAGACCCTGTCTCTGTTTATATTACACTCGACCCTGTCTCTGTTTATATTACACTAGACACTATCTCTGTCTATATTACACTAGACCCTGTCTCTGTTTATATTACACTAGACCCTGTCACTGTTTATATTACACTAAACCCTGTCTCTGTTTATATTACACTCGACCCTGTCTCTGTTTATATTACACTCGACCCTGTCTCTGTATATATTACACTAGACCCTGTCTCTGTTTATATTGCACTCGACTCTGTCTCTGTTTATATCACACTAGTCCCTGTCTCTGTTTATATTACACTGGACCCTGTCTCTGTTTATATTACACTCGACCCTGTCTCTGTTTATATTACACTAGACCCTGTCTCTGTTTATATTACACGAGACCCTGTCGCTGTTTATATTACACTAGACCCTGTCTCTGTTTATATTACACCAGACTCTGTCTCTGTGTATATTACACTCGACCCTGTCTCTGTTTATATTACACAAGACCCTGTCTCTATTTATATTACACTCGACCCTGTCTCTGTTTATATTGCACGAGACCCTGTTTCTGTTTATATTACACTGGACCCTTGCTCTGTTTATATTACGCTAGACCCTGTCTCTATTTATATTACACTATACACTGTCTCTGTTTATATTACACTCGGCACTGTCTCTGTTTATATTACACTTGACCTTTGTCTCTGTTTATATGACACGAGACGCTGTCTCTGTTTATATTACACTAGAACCTGTCTCTGTTTATATTACACTCGACCCTGTCACTGTTTATATTATACTAGACCCTGTCTCTGTTTATATTACACTAGACCCTGTCTCTGTTTATATTACACTCGACCCTGTCTCTGTTCATATTACACTAGACCCTGTCTCTGTTTATATTACACCAGACCCTGTCTCTGTTTATATTACACTCGACCCTGTCTCTGTTTATATTGCACTAGACCCTGTTTCTGTTTATATTACACTGGACCCTGGCTCTGTTTATATTACGCTAGACCCTGTCTCTGTTTATATTACACTAGACCCTGTCTCTGTTTATATTACACTCGTCCCTGTCTCTGTTTATATTACACTAGACCCTGTCTCTGTTTATATTACACTAGACACTGTCTCTGTTTATATTACACTAGACCCTATCTCTGTTTATATTACACTAGACCCTGGCTCTGTTTATATTACACTGGACCCTGTCTCTGTTTATATTACACTCGACCCTGTCTCTGTTTATATTACACGAGACCCTGTCTCTGTTTATATTACACTAGACCTTTGACTCTGTTTCTATTACACGAGTCCCTGTCTCTGTTTATATTACACTAGACCCTGTCTCTTTTTATATTACACTCGACCCTGTCACTGTTTATATTATACTAGACCCTGTCTCTGTTTATATTACACTAGACCCTGTCCCTGTTTATATTACACTAGACCCTGTCTCTGTTTATATTACATTAGACCCTGTCTCTGTTTATTATTACACTCGACCCTATCTCTGTTTATATTACACTCGACCCTGTCTCTGTTTATATTACACTAGACCTTGTCTCTGTTTATATTACACGAGACCCTGTCTCTGTTTATATTACACTAGAGCCTGTCTCTGTTTATATTACACTCGACCCTGTCTCTGTTTATATTACACTCGACCCTGTATCTGTTTATATTACACTCGACACTGTCTCTGATTATATTACACTAGACCCTGTCTCTGTTTATATTACACGAGACCCTGTCTCTGTTTATATTACACTAGACCCTGTCTCTGTTTATATTACACTAGACCCTGTCTCTGTTTATATTACACCAGACCCTGTCTCTGTTTATATTACACGAGAATCTGTCTCTGTTTATATTTCACTAGACCCTGTCTCTGTTTATATTACACTCGACCCTGTCTCTGTTTATATTGCACTAGACTCTGTCTCTCTTTATATTACACTGGACCCTGTCTCTGTTTATATTACACTGGACCCTGTCTCTGTTTATATTACACCAGACCCTGTCTCTGTTTATTATTACACTCGACCCTATCTCTGTTTATATTACAGTAGACGCTGTCTCTGTTTATATTACACTAGACCCTGTCTCTGTTTATATTACACTCGACCCTGTCTCTGTTTATATTACACTAGACACTATCTCTGTCTATATTACACTCGACCCTGTCTCTGTTTATATTACACTCGACCCTGTCTCTGTATATATTACACTAGACCCTGTCTCTGTTTATATTGCACTCGACCCTGTCTCTGTTTATATTACACTAGACCCTGTCTGTGTTTATTTTACACTAGACCGTGTCTCTGTTTATATTACACTCGACCCTGTATCTGTTTATATTACACTCGACCCTGTCTCTGTTTTTTTACCCTCGACCCTGTCTCTGTTTATATTACACTCGACCCTGTCTCTGTTTATATTACACTAGACCCTGTCTCTGTTTATATTACACTCGACCCTGTCTCTGTTTATATTACACTAGACCCTGTCTCTGTTTATATTACACCAGACTCTGTCTCTGTGTATATTACGCTCGACCCTGTCTCTGTTTATATTACACAAGACCCTGTCTCTATTTATATTACACTCGACCCTGTCTCTGTTTATATTGCACGAGACCCTGTTTCTGTTTATATTACACTGGACCCTTGCTCTGTTTGTATTACGCTAGACCCTGTCTCTGTTTATATTACACTATACACTGTCTCTGTTTATATTACACTCGGCACTGTCTCTGTTTATATTACACTAGACCTTTGTCTCTGTTTATATGACACGAGACGCTGTCTCTGTTTATATTACACTAGAACCTGTCTCTGTTTATATTACACTCGACCCTGTCACTGTTTATATTATACTAGACCCTGTCTCTGTTTATATTACACGAGACCCTGTCACTGTTTATATTACACTAGACCCTGTCTCTGTTTATATTACACTAGACCCTGTCTCTGTTTATATTACACTCGACCCTATCTCTGTTTATATTACACTCGACCCTGTCTCTGTTTATATTACACTAGACCCTGTTTCTGTTTATATTACACTAGACCCTGTCTCTGTTTATATTACACTAGACACTGTCTCTGCTTATATTACACTCGACCCTGTCACTGTTTATATTATACTAGACCTTGTCTCTGATTATATTACACTAGACCCTGTCGCTGTTTATATTACACTAGAGCCTGTCTCTGTTTATATTACACTCGACCCTGTACTGTTTATATTACACTCGACCGTGTCTCTGTTTACTTTACACTCGACCATGTCTCTGTTTATATTACACTCGACCCTGTCTCTGTTTATATTACACTATACCCTGTCTCTGTTTATATTACACTGGACCTTGTCTCTGTTTATATTACACTCGACCCTGTCTCTGTTCATATTACACTAGACCCTGTCTCTGTTTATATTACACCAGACCCTGGCTCTGTTTATATTACGCTAGACCCTGTCTCTGTTTATATTACACTAGACCCTGTCTCTGTTTATATTACACTCGTCCCTGTCTCTGTTTATATTACACTAGACCCTGTCTCTGTTTATATTACACTAGACACTGTCTCTGTTTATATTACACTAGACCCTATCTCTGTTTATATTACACTAGACCCTGGCTCTATTTATATTACACTGGACCCTGTCTCTGTTTATATTACACTCGACACTGTCTCTGTTTATATTACAC
Source organism: Pristiophorus japonicus (assembly GCF_044704955.1). Lineage (NCBI taxonomy): Eukaryota > Metazoa > Chordata > Chondrichthyes > Pristiophoridae > Pristiophorus > Pristiophorus japonicus. The sequence goes on along the minus strand of NW_027250702.1, from coordinate 1,550,601 downwards.
GAGACCCTGTCTCTGTTTATATTACACTAGACCTTTGACTCTGTTTCTATTACACGAGTCCCTGTCTCTGTTTATATTACACTAGACCCTGTCTCTTTTTATATTACACTCGACCCTGTCACTGTTTATATTATACTCGACACTGTCTCTGTTTATATTACACTAGACCCTGTCCCTGTTTATATTACACTAGACCCTGTCTCTGTTTATATTACATTAGACCCTGTCTCTGTTTATTATTACACTCGACCCTAACTCTATTTATATTACACTCGACCCTGTCTCTGTTTATATTACACTAGACCTTGTCTCTGTTTATATTACACGAGACCCTGTCTCTGTTTATATTACACTAGAGCCTGTCTCTGTTTATATTACACTCGACCCTGTCTCTGTTTATATTACACTCGACCCTGTATCTGTTTATATTACACTCGACTCTGTCTCTGATTATATTACACTAGACCCTGTCTCTGTTTATATTACACGAGACCCTGTCTCTGTTTATATTACACGAGACCCTGTCTCTGTTTATATTACACTAGAGCCTGTCTCTGTTTATATTACACTCGACCCTGTCTCTGTTTATATTACACTCGACCCTGTCTCTGTTTATATTACACTAGACCCTGTCTCTGTTTATATTACACTATACCCTGCCTTTGTTTACATTACACTAGATCCTGTCTCTGTTTAAATTGCACTAGACCCTGTCTCTGTTTATATTACACTAAGCCCTGTCTCTGTTTACATTACACTAGATCCTGTCTCTGTTTAAATTGCACTAGACCCTGTCTCTGTTTATATTACACTAAGCCCTGTCTCTGTTTATATTACACTCGACCCTGTCTCTGTTTATATTACACTAGACCCTGTCTCTGTTTATATTACACTAGACCCTGTCTCTGCTTATATTACACTCGACCCTGTCTCTGTTTATATTGCACGAGACCCTGTTTCTGTTTATATTACACTGGACCCTTGCTCTGTTTATATTACGCTAGACCCTGTCTCTATTTATATTACACTATACACTGTCTCTGTTTATATTACACTCGGCACTGTCTCTGTTTATATTACACTAGACCTTTGTCTCTGTTTATATGACACGAGACGCTGTCTCTGTTTATATTACACTAGAACCTGTCTCTGTTTATATTACACTCGACCCTGTCACTGTTTATATTATACTAGACCCTGTCTCTGTTTATATTACACGAGACCCTGTCACTGTTTATATTACACTTGACCTTTGTCTCTGTTTATATGACACGAGACGCTGTCTCTGTTTATATTACACTAGAACCTGTCTCTGTTTATATTACACTCGACCCTGTCACTGTTTATATTATACTAGACCCTGTCTCTGTTTATATTACACGAGACCCTGTCACTGTTTATATTACACTAGACCCTGTCTCTGTTTATATTACACTAGACCCTGTCTCTGTTTATATTACACTCGACCCTATCTCTGTTTATATTACACTCGACCCTGTCTCTGTTTATATTACACTAGACCCTGTTTCTGTTTATATTACACTAGACCCTGTCTCTGTTTATATTACACTAGACCCTGTCTCTGCTTATATTACACTCGACCCTGTCACTGTTTATATTATACTAGACCTTGTCTCTGATTATATTACACTAGACCCTGTCGCTCTTTATATTACACTAGAGCCTGTCTCTGTTTATATTACACTCGACCCTGTACTGTTTATATTACACTCGACCGTGTCTCTGTTTACTTTACACTCGACCCTGTCTCTGTTTATATTACACTCGACCCTGTCTCTGTTTATATTACACTATACCCTGTCTCTGTTTATATTACACTAGACCCTGTCTCTGTTTATATTACACTCGACCCTGTCTCTGTTCATATTACACTAGACCCTGTCTCTGTTTATATTGCACCAGACCCTGTCTCTGTTTATATTACACTCGACCCTGTCTCTGTTTATATTGCACTAGACCCTGTTTCTGTTTATATTACACTGGACCCTGGCTCTGTTTATATTACGCTAGACCCTGTCTCTGTTTATATTACACTAGACCCTGTCTCTGTTTATATTACACTCGTCCCTGTCTCTGTTTATATTACACTAGACCCTGTCTCTGTTTATATTACAATAGACACTGTCTCTGTTTATATTACACTAGACCCTATCTCTGTTTATATTACACTAGACCCTGGCTCTGTTTATATTACACTGGACCCTGTCTCTGTTTATATTACACTCGACCCTGTCTCTGTTTATATTACACGAGACCCTGTCTCTGTTTATATTACACTAGACCTTTGACTCTGTTTCTATTACACGAGTCCCTGTCTCTGTTTATATTACACTAGACCCTGTCTCTTTTTATATTACACTCGACCCTGTCACTGTTTATATTATACTAGACCCTGTCTCTGTTTATATTACACTAGACCCTGTCCCTGTTTATATTACACTAGACCCTGTCTCTGTTTATATTACATTAGACCCTGTCTCTGTTTATTATTACACTCGACCCTATCTCTGTTTATATTACACTCGACCCTGTCTCTGTTTATATTACACTAGACCTTGTCTCTGTTTATATTACACGAGACCCTGTCTCTGTTTATATTACACTAGAGCCTGTCTCTGTTTATATTACACTCGACCCTGTCTCTGTTTATATTACACTCGACCCTGTATCTGTTTATATTACACTCGACTCTGTCTCTGATTATATTACACTAGACCCTGTCTCTGTTTATATTACACGAGACCCTGTCTCTGTTTATATTACACTAGACCCTGTCTCTGTTTATATTACACTAGACCCTGTCTCTGTTTATATTACACCAGACCCTGTCTCTGTTTATATTACACGAGAATCTGTCTCTGTTTATATTTCACTAGACCCTGTCTCTGTTTATATTACACTCGACCCTGTCTCTGTTTATATTGCACTAGACTCTGTCTCTCTTTATATTACACTGGACCCTGTCTCTGTTTATATTACACTGGACCCTGTCTCTGTTTATATTACACCAGACCCTGTCTCTGTTTATTATTACACTCGACCCTATCTCTGTTTATATTACAGTAGACGCTGTCTCTGTTTATATTACACTAGACCCTGTCTCTGTTTATATTACACTCGACCCTGTCTCTGTTTATATTACACTAGACACTATCTCTGTCTATATTACACTCGACCCTGTCTCTGTTTATATTACACTCGACCCTGTCTCTGTATATATTACACTAGACCCTGTCTCTGTTTATATTGCACTCGACCCTGTCTCTCTTTATATTACACTAGACCCTGTCTGTGTTTATTTTACACTAGACCGTGTCTCTGTTTATATTACACTCGACCCTGTATCTGTTTATATTACACTCGACCCTGTCTCTGTTTTTTTACCCTCGACCCTGTCTCTGTTTATATTACACTCGACCCTGTCTCTGTTTATATTACACTAGACCCTGTCTCTGTTTATATTACACTCGACCCTGTCTCTGTTTATATTACACTAGACCCTGTCTCTGTTTATATTACACCAGACTCTGTCTCTGTGTATATTACGCTCGACCCTGTCTCTGTTTATATTACACAAGACCCTGTCTCTATTTATATTACACTCGACCCTGTCTCTGTTTATATTGCACGAGACCCTGTTTCTGTTTATATTACACTGGACCCTTGCTCTGTTTGTATTACGCTAGACCCTGTCTCTGTTTATATTACACTATACACTGTCTCTGTTTATATTACACTCGGCACTGTCTCTGTTTATATTACACTAGACCTTTGTCTCTGTTTATATGACACGAGACGCTGTCTCTGTTTATATTACACTAGAACCTGTCTCTGTTTATATTACACTCGACCCTGTCACTGTTTATATTATACTAGACCCTGTCTCTGTTTATATTATACGAGACCCTGTCACTGTTTATATTACACTAGACCCTGTCTCTGTTTATATTACACTAGACCCTGTCTCTGTTTATATTACACTCGACCCTATCTCTGTTTATATTACACTCGACCCTGTCTCTGTTTATATTACACTAGACCCTGTTTCTGTTTATATTACACTAGACCCTGTCTCTGTTTATATTACACTAGACACTGTCTCTGCTTATATTACACTCGACCCTGTCACTGTTTATATTATACTAGACCTTGTCTCTGATTATATTACACTAGACCCTGTCGCTGTTTATATTACACTAGAGCCTGTCTCTGTTTATATTACACTCGACCCTGTACTGTTTATATTACACTCGACCGTGTCTCTGTTTACTTTACACTCGACCATGTCTCTGTTTATATTACACTCGACCCTGTCTCTGTTTATATTACACTATACCCTGTCTCTGTTTATATTACACTGGACCTTGTCTCTGTTTATATTACACTCGACCCTGTCTCTGTTCATATTACACTAGACCCTGTCTCTGTTTATATTACACCAGACCCTGGCTCTGTTTATATTACGCTAGACCCTGTCTCTGTTTATATTACACTAGACCCTGTCTCTGTTTATATTACACTCGTCCCTGTCTCTGTTTATATTACACTAGACCCTGTCTCTGTTTATATTACACTAGACACTGTCTCTGTTTATATTACACTAGACCCTATCTCTGTTTATATTACACTAGACCCTGGCTCTATTTATATTACACTGGACCCTGTCTCTGTTTATATTACACTCGACACTGTCTCTGTTTATATTACACGAGACCCTGTCTCTGTTTATATTACACTAGACCTTTGACTCTGTTTCTATTACACGAGTCCCTGTCTCTGTTTATATTACACTAGACCCTGTCTCTTTTTATATTACACTCGACCCTGTCACTGTTTATATTATACTCGACACTGTCTCTGTTTATATTACACTAGACCCTGTCCCTGTTTATATTACACTAGACCCTGTCTCTGTTTATATTACATTAGACCCTGTCTCTGTTTATTATTACACTCGACCCTATCTCTGTTTATATTACACTCGACCCTGTCTCTGTTTATATTACACTAGACCTTGTCTCTGTTTATATTACACGAGACCCTGTCTCTGTTTATATTACACTAGAGCCTGTCTCTGTTTATATTACACTCGACCCTGTCTCTGTTTATATTACACTCGACCCTGTATCTGTTTATATTACACTCGACTCTGTCTCTGATTATATTACACTAGACCCTGTCTCTGTTTATATTACACGAGACCCTGTCTCTGTTTATATTACACGAGACCCTGTCTCTGTTTATATTACACTAGAGCCTGTCTCTGTTTATATTACACTCGACCCTGTCTCTGTTTATATTACACTCGACCCTGTCTCTGTTTATATTACACTAGACCCTGTCTCTGTTTATATTACACTATACCCTGCCTTTGTTTACATTACACTAGATCCTGTCTCTGTTTAAATTGCACTAGACCCTGTCTCTGTTTATATTACACTAAGCCCTGTCTCTGTTTATATTACACTCGACCCTGTCTCTGTTTATATTACACTAGACCCTGTCCCTGTTTATATTACACTAGACCCTGTCTCTGTTTATACTACACTGGACCCTGTCTCTGTTTATATTTCACTAGACCCTGTCTCTGTTTATATTACACTAGACCCTGTCTCTGTTTATATTACAGTAGACCCTGTCTCTGTTTATATTATACTAGACCCTGTCTCTGTTTATATTACACTAGACCCTGTCCCTGTTTATATTACACTAGACCCTGTCTCTGTTTATATTACATTAGACCCTGTCTCTGTTTATTATTACACTCGACCCTATCTCTGTTTATATTACACTCGACCCTGTCTCTGTTTATATTACACTAGACCTTGTCTCTGTTTATATTACACGAGACCCTGTCTCTGTTTATATTACACTAGAGCCTGTCTCTGTTTATATTACACTCGACCCTGTCTCTGTTTATATTACACTCGACCCTGTATCTGTTTATATTACACTCGACTCTGTCTCTGATTATATTACACTAGACCCTGTCTCTGTTTATATTACACGAGACCCTGTCTCTGTTTATATTACACTAGACCCTGTCTCTGTTTATATTACACTAGACCCTGTCTCTGTTTATATTACACCAGACCCTGTCTCTGTTTATATTACACGAGAATCTGTCTCTGTTTATATTTCACTAGACCCTGTCTCTGTTTATATTACACTCGACCCTGTCTCTGTTTATATTGCACTAGACTCGGTCTCTGTTTATATTACACTGGACCCTGTCTCTGTTTATATTACACTGGACCCTGTCTCTGTTTATATTACACCAGACCCTGTCTCTGTTTATTATTACACTCGACCCTATCTCTGTTTACATTACACTAGATCCTGTCTCTGTTTATATTGCACTAGACCCTGTCTCTGTTTATATTACACTAGGCCCTGTCTCTGTTTATATTACACTCAACCCTGTCTCTGTTTATATTACACTAGGCCCTATCTCTATTTATATTACACTCGACCCTGTCTCTGTTTATATTACACTAGACCCTGTCTCTGTTTATATTACACTAGACCCTGTCTCTGTTTATATCACACTAGACATTGTCTCTGTTTATAATACACTCGACCCTGTATCTGTTTATATTACACTAGACCCTGTCTCTGTTTATATTACACTAGACCCTGTCTCTGTTTATATTACACTATACACTGCCTTTGTTTACATTACACTAGATCCTGTCTCTGTTTAAATTGCTCTAGACCCAGTCTCTGTTTATATTACACTAAGCCCTGTCTCTGTTTATATTACACTCGACCCTGTCTCTGTTTATATTACACTAGACCCTGTCCCTGTTTATATTACACTAGACCTTGTCTCTGTTTATACTACACTGGACCCTGTCTCTGTTTATATTTCACTAGACCCTGTCTCTGTTTATATTACACTAGACCCTGTCTCTGTTTATATTACAGTAGACCCTGTCTCTGTTTATATTACACTAGACCCTGTCTCTGTTTATATTACACTCGACCCTGTCTCTGTTTATATTACACTAGACATTATCTCTGTCTATATTACACTAGACCCTGTCTCTGTTTAAATTACACTAGACCCTGTCACTGTTTATATTACACTAAACCCTGTCTCTGTTTATATTACACTCGACCCTGTCTCTGTTTATATTACAATCGACCCTGTCTCTGTGTATATTACACTAGACCCTGTCTCTGTTTATATTGCACTCGACCCTGTCTCTGTTAATATTACACTAGATCCTGTCTCTGTTTATATTACACTAGACCCTGTCTCTGTTTATATTACACTAGACCCTGTCTCTGTTTATATTACACTAGACCCTGTCTCTGTTTATATTACACTAGACCCTGTCTCTGTTTATATTACACCAGACTCTGTCTCTGTGTATATTACACTCGACCCTGTCTCTGTTTATATTACACAAGACCCTGTCTCTGTTTATATTACACCAGACCCTGTCTCTGTTCATATTACACTAGACCCTGTCTCTGTTTATATTACACCAGACCCTGTCTCTGTTTATATTACAGTAGACCCTGTCTCTGTTTATATTACACTAGACCCTGTCTCTGTTTATATTACACTCGACCCTGTCTCTGTTTATATTACACTAGACACTATCTCTGTCTATATTACACTAGACCATGTCTCTGTTTATATTACACTAGACCCTGTCACTGTTTATATTACACTAAACCCTGTCTCTGTTTATATTACACTCGACCCTGTCTCTGCTAATATTACACTCGACCCTGTCTCTGTATATATTACACTAGACCCTGTCTCTGTTTATATTGCACTCGACCCTGTCTCTGTTAATATTACACTAGATCCTGTCTCTGTTTATATTACACTAGACTCTGTCTCTGTTTATATTACACTCGACCCTGTCACTGTTTATATTATACTAGACCTTGTCTCTGTTTATATTACACTAGACCCTGTCTCTGTTTATATTACACTAGACCGTGTCTCTGTTTATATTACACTCGACCCTGTCTCTGTTTATATTACACTCGACCCTGTCTCTGTTTATATTACCCTCGACCCTGTCTCTGTTTATATTACACTCGACCCTGTCTCTGTTTATATTACACTAGACCCTGTCTCTGTTTATATTACACTAGACCATGTCTCTGTTTATATTACACTAGACCCTGTCTCTGTTTATATTACACCAGACTCTGTCTCTGTGTATATTACACTCGACCCTGTCTCTGTTTATATTACACAAGACCCTGTCTCTGTTTATATTACACTAGACCCTGTCTCTGTTTATATTACACCAGACCCTGTCTCTGTTCATATTACACTAGACCCTGTCTCTGTTTATATTACACCAGACCGTGTCTCTGTTTATATTACACTCGACCCTGTCTCTGTTTATATTGCACGAGACCCTGTCTCTGTTTATATTACACTGGGCCCTGGATCTGTTTATATTACGCTAGACCCTGTCTCTGTTTGTATTACACTAGACACTGTCTCTGTTTATATTACACTCGGCACTGTCTCTGTTTATATTACACTAGACCTTTGTCTCTGTTTATATGACACGAGACGCTGTCTCTGTTTATATTACACTAGAACCTGTCTCTGTTTATATTACACTCGACCCTGTCACTGTTTATATTATACTAGACCCTGTCTCTGTTTATATTACACGAGACCCTGTCACTGTTTATATTACACTAGACCCTGTCTCTGTTTATATTACACTAGACCCTGTCTCTGTTTATATTACACACGACCCTATCTCTGTTTATATTAGACTAGACGCTGTCTCTGTATATATTACACGAGACCCTGTCTCTATTTATATTACACTAGACCCTGTCTCTGTTTATATTACACTAGACCCTGTCTCTGTTTATATTACACCAGGCTCTGTCTCTGTGTATATCACACTCGACCCTGTCTCTGTTTATATTACACCAGACCCTGTCTCTGTTCATATTACACTAGACCCTGTCTCTGTTTATATTACACCAGACCCTGTCTCTGTTTATATTACAGTAGACGCTGTCTCTGTTTATATTACACTAGACCCTGTCTCTGTTTATATTACACTCGACCCTGTCTCTGTTTATATTACACTAGACACTATCTCTGTCTATATTACACTCGACCCTGTCTCTGTTTATATTACACTCGACCCTGTCTCTGTATATATTACACTAGACCCTGTCTCTGTTTATATTGCACTCGACCCTGTCTCTGTTTTTATTACACTAGACCCTGTCTGTGTTTATTTTACACTAGACCGTGTCTCTGTTTATATTACACTCGACCCTGTATCTGTTTATATTACACTCGACCCTGTCTCTGTTTTTTTACCCTCGACCCTGTCTCTGTTTATATTACACTCGACCCTGTCTCTGTTTATATTACACTAGACCCTGTCTCTGCTTATATTACACTCGACCCTGTCTCTGTTTATATTACACTAGACCCTGTCTCTGTTTATATTACACCAGACTCTGTCTCTGTGTATATTACGCTCGACCCTGTCTCTGTTTATATTACACAAGACCCTGTCTCTATTTATATTACACTCGACCCTGTCTCTGTTTATATTGCACGAGACCCTGTTTCTGTTTATATTACACTGGACCCTTGCTCTGTTTATATTACGCTAGACCCTGTCTCTGTTTATATTACACTATACACTGTCTCTGTTTATATTACACTCGGCACTGTCTCTGTTTATATTACACTAGACCTTTGTCTCTGTTTATATGACACGAGACGCTGTCTCTGTTTATATTACACTAGAACCTGTCTCTGTTTATATTACACTCGACCCTGTCACTGTTTATATTATACTAGACCCTGTCTCTGTTTATATTACACGAGACCCTGTCACTGTTTATATTACACTAGACCCTGTCTCTGTTTATATTACACTAGACCCTGTCTCTGTTTATATTACACTCGACCCTATCTCTGTTTATATTACACTCGACCCTGTATCTGTTTATATTACACTAGACCCTGTTTCTGTTTATATTACACTAGACCCTGTCTCTGTTTATATTACACTAGACACTGTCTCTGCTTATATTACACTCGACCCTGTCACTGTTTATATTATACTAGACCTTGTCTCTGATTATATTACACTAGACCCTGTCGCTGTTTATATTACACTAGAGCCTGTCTCTGTTTATATTACACTCGACCCTGTACTGTTTATATTACACTCGACCGTGTCTCTGTTTACTTTACACTCGACCATGTCTCTGTTTATATTACACTCGACCCTGTCTCTGTTTATATTACACTATACCCTGTCTCTGTTTATATTACACTGGACCTTGTCTCTGTTTATATTACACTCGACCCTGTCTCTGTTCATATTACACTAGACCCTGTCTCTGTTTATATTACACCAGACCCTGGCTCTGTTTATATTACGCTAGACCCTGTCTCTGTTTATATTACACTAGACCCTGTCTCTGTTTATATTACACTCGTCCCTGTCTCTGTTTATATTACACTAGACCCTGTCTCTGTTTATATTACACTAGACACTGTCTCTGTTTATATTACACTAGACCCTATCTCTGTTTATATTACACTAGACCCTGGCTCTGTTTATATTACACTGGACCCTGTCTCTGTTTATATTACACTCGACACTGTCTCTGTTTATATTACACGAGACCCTGTCTCTGTTTATATTACACTAGACCTTTGACTCTGTTTCTATTACACGAGTCCCTGTCTCTGTTTATATTACACTAGACCCTGTCTCTTTTTATATTACACTCGACCCTGTCACTGTTTATATTATACTAGACACTGTCTCTGTTTATATTACACTAGACCCTGTCCCTGTTTATATTACACTAGACCCTGTCTCTGTTTATATTACATTAGACCCTGTCTCTGTTTATTATTACACTCGACCCTATCTCTGTTTATATTACACTCGACCCTGTCTCTGTTTATATTACACTAGACCTTGTCTCTGTTTATATTACACGAGACCCTGTCTCTGTTTATATTACACTAGAGCCTGTCTCTGTTTATATTACACTCGACCCTGTCTCTGTTTATATTAGACTAGACGCTGTCTCTGTATATATTACACGAGACCCTGTCTCTATTTATATTACACTAGACCCTGTCTCTGTTTATATTACACTAGACCCTGTCTCTGTTTATATTACACCAGGCTCTGTCTCTGTGTATATCACACTCGACCCTGTCTCTGTTTATATTACACCAGACCCTGTCTCTGTTCATATTACACTAGACCCTGTCTCTGTTTATATTACACCAGACCCTGTCTCTGTTTATATTACAGTAGACGCTGTCTCTGTTTATATTACACTAGACCCTGTCTCTGTTTATATTACACTCGACCCTGTCTCTGTTTATATTACACTAGACACTATCTCTGTCTATATTACACTCGACCCTGTCTCTGTTTATATTACACTCGACCCTGTCTCTGTATATATTACACTAGACCCTGTCTCTGTTTATATTGCACTCGACCCTGTCTCTGTTTATATTACACTAGACCCTGTCTGTGTTTATTTTACACTAGACCGTGTCTCTGTTTATATTACACTCGACCCTGTATCTGTTTATATTACACTCGACCCTGTCTCTGTTTTTTTACCCTCGACCCTGTCTCTGTTTATATTACACTCGACCCTGTCTCTGTTTATATTACACTAGACCCTGTCTCTGTTTATATTACACTCGACCCTGTCTCTGTTTATATTACACTAGACCCTGTCTCTGTTTATATTACACCAGACTCTGTCTCTGTGTATATTACGCTCGACCCTGTCTCTGTTTATATTACACAAGACCCTGTCTCTATTTATATTACACTCGACCCTGTCTCTGTTTATATTGCACGAGACCCTGTTTCTGTTTATATTACACTGGACCCTTGCTCTGTTTATATTACGCTAGACCCTGTCTCTGTTTATATTACACTATACACTGTCTCTGTTTATATTACACTCGGCACTGTCTCTGTTTATATTACACTAGACCTTTGTCTCTGTTTATATGACACGAGACGCTGTCTCTGTTTATATTACACTAGAACCTGTCTCTGTTTATATTACACTCGACCCTGTCACTGTTTATATTATACTAGACCCTGTCTCTGTTTATATTACACGAGACCCTGTCACTGTTTATATTACACTAGACCCTGTCTCTGTTTATATTACACTAGACCCTGTCTCTGTTTATATTACACTCGACCCTATCTCTGTTTATATTACACTCGACCCTGTATCTGCTTATATTACACTAGACCCTGTTTCTGTTTATATTACACTAGACCCTGTCTCTGTTTATATTACACTAGACACTGTCTCTGCTTATATTACACTCGACCCTGTCACTGTTTATATTATACTAGACCTTGTCTCTGATTATATTACACTAGACCCTGTCGCTGTTTATATTACACTAGAGCCTGTCTCTGTTTATATTACACTCGACCCTGTACTGTTTATATTACACTCGACCGTGTCTCTGTTTACTTTACACTCGACCATGTCTCTGTTTATATTACACTCGACCCTGTCTCTGTTTATATTACACTATACCCTGTCTCTGTTTATATTACACTGGACCATGTCTCTGTTTATATTACACTAGACCCTGTCTCTGTTTATATTACACTAGACACTGTCTCTGTTTATATTACACTAGACCCTATCTCTGTTTATATTACACTAGACCCTGGCTCTGTTTATATTACACTGGACCCTGTCTCTGTTTATATTACACTCGACACTGTCTCTGTTTATATTACACGAGACCCTGTCTCTGTTTATATTACACTAGACCTTTGACTCTGTTTCTATTACACGAGTCCCTGTCTCTGTTTATATTACACTAGACCCTGTCTCTTTTTATATTACACTCGACCCTGTCACTGTTTATATTATACTAGACACTGTCTCTGTTTATATTACACTAGACCCTGTCCCTGTTTATATTACACTAGACCCTGTCTCTGTTTATATTACATTAGACCCTGTCTCTGTTTATTATTACACTCGACCCTATCTCTGTTTATATTACACTCGACCCTGTCTCTGTTTATATTACACTAGACCTTGTCTCTGTTTATATTACACGAGACCCTGTCTCTGTTTATATTACACTAGAGCCTGTCTCTGTTTATATTACACTCGACCCTGTCTCTGTTTATATTACACTCGACCCTGTATCTGTTTATATTACACTCGACTCTGTCTCTGATTATATTACACTAGACCCTGTCACTGTTTATATTACACGAGACCCTGTCTCTGTTTATATTACACGAGACCCTGTCTCTGTTTATATTACACTAGAGCCTGTCTCTGTTTATATTACACTCGACCCTGTCTCTGTTTATATTACACTCGACCCTGTCTCTGTTTATATTACACTAGACCCTGTCTCTGTTTATATTACACTATACCCTGCCTTTGTTTACATTACACTAGATCCTGTCTCTGTTTAAATTGCACTAGACCCTGTCTCTGTTTATATTACACTAAGCCCTGTCTCTGTTTATATTACACTCGACCCTGTCTCTGTTTATATTACACTAGACCCTGTCCCTGTTTATATTACACTAGACCCTGTCTCTGTTTATACTACACTGGACCCTGTCTCTGTTTATATTTCACTAGACCCTGTCTCTGTTTATATTACACTAGACCTTGTCTCTGTTTATATTACAGTAGACCCTGTCTCTGTTTATATTACACTAGACCCTGTCTCTGTTTATATTACACTCGACCCTGTCTCTGTTTATATTACACTAGACATTATCTCTGTCTATATTACACTAGACCCTGTCTCTGTTTAAATTACACTAGACCCTGTCACTGTTTATATTACACTAAACCCTGTCTCTGTTTATATTACACTCGACCCTGTCTCTGTTTATATTACAATCGACCCTGTCTCTGTATATATTACACTAGACCCTGTCTCTGTTTATATTGCACTCGACCCTGTCTCTGTTAATATTACACTAGATCCTGTCTCTGTTTATATTACACTAGACCCTGTCTCTGTTTATATTACACTAGACCCTGTCTCTGTTTATATTACACTAGACCCTGTCTCTGTTTATATTACACTAGACCCTGTCTCTGTTTATATTACACCAGACTCTGTCTCTGTGTATATTACACTCGACCCTGTCTCTGTTTATATTACACAAGACCCTGTCTCTGTTTATATTACACCAGACCCTGTCTCTGTTCATATTACACTAGACCCTGTCTCTGTTTATATTACACCAGACCCTGTCTCTGTTTATATTACAGTAGACCCTGTCTCTGTTTATATTACACTAGACCCTGTCTCTGTTTATATTACACTCGACCCTGTCTCTGTTTATATTACACTAGACACTATCTCTGTCTATATTACACTAGACCATGTCTCTGTTTATATTACACTAGACCCTGTCACTGTTTATATTACACTAAACCCTGTCTCTGTTTATATTACACTCGACCCTGTCTCTGCTAATATTACACTCGACCCTGTCTCTGTATATATTACACTAGACCCTGTCTCTGTTTATATTGCACTCGACCCTGTCTCTGTAATATTACACTAGATCCTGTCTCTGTTTATATTACACTAGACCCTGTCTCTGTTTATATTACACTCGACCCTGTCACTGTTTATATTATACTAGACCTTGTCTCTGTTTATATTACACTAGACCCTGTCTCTGTTTATATTACACTAGACCGTGTCTCTGTTTATATTACACTCGACCCTGTCTCTGTTTATATTGCACGAGACCCTGTCTCTGTTTATATTACACTGGGCCCTTGCTCTGTTTATATTACGCTAGACCCTGTCTCTGTTTGTATTACACTAGACACTGTCTCTGTTTATATTACACTCGGCACTGTCTCTGTTTATATTACACTAGACTTTGTCTCTGTTTATATGACACGAGACGCTGTCTCTGTTTATATTACACTAGAACCTGTCTCTGTTTATATTACACTCGACCCTGTCACTGTTTATATTATACTAGACCCTGTCTCTGTTTATATTACACGAGACCTGTCACTGTTTATATTACACTAGACCCTGTCTCTGTTTATATTACACTAGACCCTGTCTCTGTTTATGTTACACACGACCCTATTTCTGTTTATATTACACTCGACCCTGTCTCTGTTTATATTACACTAGACCCTGTTTCTGTTTATATTACACTCGTCCCTGTCTCTGTTTATATTACAATATACCCTGGCTCTCTTTATATTACGCTAGACCCTGTCTCTGTTTATATTACACTAGACACTGTCTCTGTTTATATTACACTCGGCACTGTCTCTGTTTATATTACACTAGACCTTTGTCTCTGTTTATATGACACGAGACGCTGTCTCTGTTTATATTACACTAGAACCTGTCTCTGTTTATATTACACTCGACCCTGTCACTGTTTATATTATACTAGACCCTGTCTCTGTTTATATTACACGAGACCCTGTCACTGTTTATATTACACTAGACCCTGTCTCTGTTTATATTACACTAGACCCTGTCTCTGTTAATGTTACACTAGACCCTGTCTCTGTTTATATTAAACTAGACCCTGTCTCTGTTTATATTACACCAGACTCTGTCTCTGTGTATATTACACTCGACCCTGTCTCTGTTTATATTACACCAGACCCTGTCTCTGTTTATATTACACCAGACTCTGTCTCTGTGTATATTACACTCGACCCTGTCTCTGTTTATATTACACCAGACCCTGTCTCTGTTCATATTACACTAGACACTGTCTCTGTTTATATTACACCAGACCCTGTCTCTGTTTATATTACAGTAGACGCTGTCTCTGTTTATATTACACTAGACCCTGTCTCTGTTTATATTACACTCGACCCTGTCTCTGTTTATATTACACTAGACACTATCTCTGTCAATATTACAGTAGACGCTGTCTATGTTTATATTACACTAGACCCTGTCTCTGTTTATATTACACTCGACCCTGTCTCTGTTTATATTACACTAGACACTATCTCTGTCTATATTACACTCGACCCTGTCTCTGTTTATATTACACTCGACCCTGTCTCTGTATATATTAAACTAGACCCTGTCTCTGTTTATATTGCACTCGACCCTGTCTCTGTTTATATTACACTAGACCCTGTCTCTGTTTATTTTACACTAGACCGTGTCTCTGTTTATATTACACTCGACCCTGTCTCTGTTTATATTACACTCGACCCTGTCTCTGTTTTTTTACCCTCGACCCTGTCTCTGTTTATTTTACACTAGACCGTGTCTCTGTTTATATTGCACGAGACCCTGTTTCTGTTTATATTACACTGGACCTTTGTCTCTGTTTATATGACACGAGACGCTGTCTCTGTTTATATTACACTAGAACCTGTCTCTGTTTATATTACACTCGACCCTGTCACTGTTTATATTATACTAGACCCTGTCTCTGTTTATATTACACGAGACCCTGTCACTGTTTATATTACACTAGACCCTGTCTCTGTTTATATTACACTAGACCCTGTCTCTGTTTATATTACACTCGACCCTATCTCTGTTTATATTACACTAGACCCTGTCTCTGTTTATATTACACTAGACCCTGTTTCTGTTTATATTACACTAGACCCTGTCTCTGTTTATATTACACTAGACCCTGTCTCTGCTTATATTACACTCGACCCTGTCACTGTTTATATTATACTAGACCTTGTCTCTGTTTATATTACACTAGACCCTGTCCCTGTTTATATTACACTAGAGCCTGTCTCTGTTTATATTACACTCGACCCTGTACTGTTTATATTACACTCGACCCTGTCTCTGTTTACTTTACACTCGACCCTGTCTCTGTTTATATTACACTCGACCCTGTCTCTGTTTATATTACACTATACCCTGTCTCTGTTTATATTACACGAGACCCTGTCTCTGTTTATATTACACTCGACCCTGTCTCTGTTCATATTACACTAGACCCTGTCTCTGTTTATATTACACCAGACCCTATCTCTGTTTATATTACACTCGACCCGGTCTCTGTTTATATTGCACTAGACCCTGTTTCTGTTTATATTACACTGGACCCTGGCTCTGTTTATATTACGCTAGACCCTGTCTCTGTTTATATTACACTAGACCCTGTCTCTGTTTATATTACACTCGTCCCTGTCTCTGTTTATATTACACTAGACCCTGTCTCTGTTTATATTACACTAGACACTGTCTCTGTTTATATTACACTAGACCCTATCTCTGTTTATATTACACTAGACCCTGGCTCTGTTTATATTACACTGGACCCTGTCTCTGTTTATATTACACGAGACCCTGTCTCTGTTTATATTACACTAGACCTTTGACTCTGTTTATATTACACGAGTCCCTGTCTCTGTTTATATTACACTAGACCCTGTCTCTTTTTATATTACACTCGACCCTGTCACTGTTTATATTATACTAGACCCTGTCTCTGTTTATATTACACTAGACCCTGTCCCTGTTTATATTACACTATACCCTGTCTCTGTTTATATTACACTAGACCCTGTCTCTGTTTATTATTACACTCGACCCTATCTCTGTTTATATTACACTCGACCCTGTCTCTGTTTATATTACACTAGACCCTGTCGCTGTTTATATTACACGAGACCCTGTCTCTGTTTATATTACACTAGAGCCTGTCTCTGTTTATATTACACTAGACCCTGACTCTGTTTATATTACACGAGACCCTGTCTCTGTTTATATTACACTAGACCCTGTCTCTGTTTATATTACACTAGACCCTGTCTCTGTTTATATTACACCAGACCCTGTCTCTGTTTATATTACACGAGAATCTGTCTCTGTTTATATTACACTAGACCCTGTCTCTTTTTATATTACACTCGACCCTGTCTCTGTTTATATTGCACTAGACTCTGTCTCTGTTTATATTACACTGGACCCTGTATCTGTTTATATTACACTGGAACCTGTCTCTGTTTATATTACACTAGACCCTGTCTCTGTTTATTATTACACTCGACCCTATCTCTGTTTACATTACACTAGATCCTGTCTCTGTTTATATTGCACTTGACCCTGTCTCTGTTTATATTACACTAGGCCCTGTCTCTGTTTATATTACACTCAACCCTGTCTCTGTTTATATTACACTAGACCCTCTCTCTGTTTATATTACACTAGACCCTGTCTCTGTTTATATCACACTAGACATTGTCTCTGTTTATAATACACTCGACCCTGTCTCTGTTTATATTACACTAGACCCTGTCTCTGTTTATATTACACTAGACCCTGTCTCTGTTTATATTACACTATACCCTGCCTTTGTTTACATTACACTAGATCCTGTTTCTGTTTAAATTGCACTAGACCCTGTCTCTGTTTATATTACACTAAGCCCTGTCTCTGTTTATATTACACTCGACCCTGTCTCTGTTTATATTACACTAGACCCTGTCCCTGTTTATATTACACTAGACCCTGTCTCTGTTTATACTACACTGGACTCTGTCTCTGTTTATATTTCACTAGACCCTGTCTCTGTTTATATTACACTAGACCCTGTCTCTGTTTATATTACACTAGACCCTGTCTCTGTTTATATTACACTAGACCCTGTCTCTGTTTATATTACACTCGACCCTGTCTCTGTTTATATTACACTAGACATTATATCTGTCTATATTACACTAGACCCTGTCTCTGTTTATATTACACTAGACCCTGTCACTGTTTATATTACACTAAACCCTGTCTCTGTTTATATTACACTAGACCCTGTCTCTGTTTATATTACACCAGACTCTGTCTCTGTGTATATTACACTCGACCCTGTCTCTGTTTATATTACACAAGACCCTGTCTCTGTTTATATTACACCAGACCCTGTCTCTGTTTATATTACAGTAGACCCTGACTCTGTTTATATTACACTAGACCCTGTCTCTGTTTATATTACACTCGACCCTGTCTCTGTTTAAATTACACTAGACACTATCTCTGTCTATATTACACTAGACCATGTCTCTGTTTATATTACACTAGACCCTGTCACTGTTTATATTACACTAAACCCTGTCTCTGTTTATATTACACTCGACCCTGTCTCTGCTAATATTACACTCGACCCTGTCTCTGTATATATGACACTAGACCCTGTCTCTGTTTATATTGCACTCGACCCTTCTCTGTTAATATTACACTAGATCCTGTCTCTGTTTATATTACACTAGACCCTGTCTCTGTTTATATTACACTCGACCCTGTCACTGTTTATATTATACTAGACCTTGTCTCTGTTTATATTACACTAGACCCTGTCTCTGTTTATATTACACTAGACCGTGTGTCTCTGTTTATATTACACTCGACCCTGTGTCTGTTTATATTACACTCGACCCTGTCTCTGTTTATATTACCCTCGACTCTGTCTCTGTTTATATTACACTCGACCCTGTCTCTGTTTATATTACACTAGACCCTGTCTCTGTTTATATTACACTAGACCATGTCTCTGTTTATATTACACTAGACGACCCTGTCTCTGTTTATATTACACCAGACTCTGTCTCTGTGTATATTACACTCGACCCTGTCTCTGTTTATATTACACAAGACCCTGTCTCTGTTTATATTACACTAGACCCTGTCTCTGTTTATATTACACCAGACCCTGTCTCTGTTCATATTACACTAGACCCTGTCTCTGTTTATATTACACCAGACCGTGTCTCTGTTTATTTTACACTCGACCCTGTCTCTGTTTATATTGCACGAGACCCTGTTTCTGTTTATATTACACTGGACCCTGGCTCTGTTTATATTACGCTAGACACTGTCTCTGTTTATATTACACTAGACACTGTCTCTGTTTATATTACACTCGGCACTGTCTCTGTTTATATTACACTAGACCTTTGTCTCTGTTTATATGACACGAGACGCTGTCTCTGTTTATATTACACTAGAACCTGTCTCTGTTTATATTATACTCGACCCTGTCACTGTTTATATTATACTAGACCCTGTCTCTGTTTATATTACACGAGACCCTGTCACTGTTTATATTACACTAGACCCTGTCTCTGTTTATATTACACTAGACCCTGTCTCTGTTTATATTACACACGACCCTATCTCTGTTTATATTACACTCGACCCTGTCTCTGTTTATATTACACTAGACCCTGTTTCTGTTTATATTACACTAGACCCTGTCCCTGTTTATATTACACTAGAGCCTGTCTCTGTTTATATTACACTCGACCCTGTACTGTTTATATTACACTCGACCCTGTCTCTGTTTATTATACACTCGACCCTGTCTCTGTTTATATTACACTCGACCCTGTCTCTGTTTATATTACACTATACCCTGTCTCTGTTTATATTACACTGGACCCTGTCTCTGTTTATATTACACTCGACCCTGTCTCTGTTCATATTACACTAGACCCTGTCTCTGTTTATATTACACCAGACCCTGTCTCTGTTTATATTACACTCCACCCTGTCTCTGTTTATATTGCACTAGACCCTGTTTCTGTTTATATTGCACTGGAACCTGGCTCTGTTTATATTACGCTAGAGCCTGTCTCTGTTTATATTACACTAGACCCTGTCTCTGTTTATATTACACTCGTCCCTGTCTCTGTTTATATTACACTATACCCTGTCTCTGTTTATATTACACTAGACACTGTCTCTGTTTATATTACACTAGACCCTATCTCTGTTTATATTAGACTAGACCCTGTCTCTGTTTATATTACACTGGACCCTGTCTCTGTTTATATTACACTCGACCCTGTCTCTGTTTATATTACGCGAGACCCTGTCTCTGTTTATATTAGACTAGACCTTTGACTCTGTTTATATTACACGAGACCCTGTCTCTGTTTATATTACACGAGACCCTGTCTCTGTTTATATTACACTCGACACTGTCACTGTTTCTATTATACTAGACCCTGTCTCTGTTTATATTACACTAGACCCTGTCCCTGTTTATATTACACTATACCCTGTCTCTGTTTATATTACACTAGACCCTGTCTCTGTTTATTATTACACTCGACCCTATCTCTGTTTATATTACACTCGACCCTGTCTCTGTTTATATTACACTAGACCCTGTCTCTGTTTATATTACACGAGACCCTGTCTCATTTTATATTACACGAGAGCCTGTCTCTGTTTATATTACACTAGACCCTGTCTCTGTTTATATTACACACGACCCTGTCTCTGTTTATATTGCACTAGACTCTGTCTCTGTTTATATTACACTGGACCCTGTCTCTGTTTATATTACACTGGACCCTGTCTCTGTTTATATTACACTAGACCCTATCCCTGTTTATATTACACTAGACCCTGCCGCTGTTTATATTACACGAGACCCTATCTCTGTTTATATTACACTAGACCCTGCCTCTGTTTATATTATACTAGACCATGTCCCTGTTTATATTACACTACACCCTGTCTCTGTTTATATTACACTCGACCCTGTCTCTGTTTAAATTACACTAGACACTATCTCTGTCTATATTACACTAGACCATGTCTCTGTTTATATTACACTAGACCCTGTCACTGTTTATATTACACTAAACCCTGTCTCTGTTTATATTACACTCGACCCTGTCTCTGCTAATATTACACTCGACCCTGTCTCTGTATATATGACACTAGACCCTGTCTCTGTTTATATTGCACTCGACCCTTCTCTGTTAATATTACACTAGATCCTGTCTCTGTTTATATTACACTAGACCCTGTCTCTGTTTATATTACACTCGACCCTGTCACTGTTTATATTATACTAGACCTTGTCTCTGTTTATATTACACTAGACCCTGTCTCTGTTTATATTACACTAGACCATGTCTCTGTTTATATTACACTAGACGACCCTGTCTCTGTTTATATTACACCAGACTCTGTCTCTGTGTATATTACACTCGACCCTGTCTCTGTTTATATTACACAAGACCCTGTCTCTGTTTATATTACACTAGACCCTGTCTCTGTTTATATTACACCAGACCCTGTCTCTGTTCATATTACACTAGACCCTGTCTCTGTTTATATTACACCAGACCGTGTCTCTGTTTATTTTACACTCGACCCTGTCTCTGTTTATATTGCACGAGACCCTGTTTCTGTTTATATTACACTGGACCCTGGCTCTGTTTATATTACGCTAGATCCTGTCTCTGTTTATATTACACTAGACACTGTCTCTGTTTATATTACACTCGGCACTGTCTCTGTTTATATTACACTAGACCTTTGTCTCTGTTTATATGACACGAGACGCTGTCTGTGTTTATATTACACTAGAACCTGTCTCTGTTTATATTATACTCGACCCTGTCACTGTTTATATTATACTAGACCCTGTCTCTGTTTATATTACACGAGACCCTGTCACTGTTTATATTACACTAGACCCTGTCTCTGTTTATATTACACTAGACCCTGTCTCTGTTTATATTACACACGACCCTATCTCTGTTTATATTACACTCGACCCTGTCTCTGTTTATATTACACTAGACCCTGTTTCTGTTTATATTACACTAGACCCTGTCCCTGTTTATATTACTCTAGAGCCTGTCTCTGTTTATATTACACTCGACCCTGTACTGTTTATATTACACTCGACCCTGTCTCTGTTTATTATACACTCGACCCTGTCTCTGTTTATATTACACTCGACCCTGTCTCTGTTTATATTACACTATACCCTGTCTCTGTTTATATTACACTAGACCCTGTCTCTGTTTATATTACACTCGACCCTGTCTCTGTTCATATTACACTAGACCCTGTCTCTGTTTATATTACACCAGACCCTGTCTCTGTTTATATTACACTCCACCCTGTCTCTGTTTATATTGCACTAGACCCTGTTTCTGTTTATATTGCACTGGAACCTGGCTCTGTTTATATTACGCTAGAGCCTGTCTCTGTTTATATTACACTAGACCCTGTCTCTGTTTATATTACACTCGTCCCTGTCTCTGTTTATATTACACTATACCCTGTCTCTGTTTATATTACACTAGACACTGTCTCTGTTTATATTACACTAGACCCTATCTCTGTTTATATTAGACTAGACCCTGTCTCTGTTTATATTACACTGGACCCTGTCTCTGTTTATATTACACTCGACCCTGTCTCTGTTTATATTACGCGAGACCCTGTCTCTGTTTATATTAGACTAGACCTTTGACTCTGTTTATATTACACTCGACCCTGTCTCTGTTTATATTACACGAGACCCTGTCTCTGTTTATATTACACTCGACACTGTCACTGTTTCTATTATACTAGACCCTGTCTCTGTTTATATTACACTAGACCCTGTCCCTGTTTATATTACACTATACCCTGTCTCTGTTTATATTACACTAGACCCTGTCTCTGTTTATTATTACACTCGACCCTATCTCTGTTTATATTACACTCGACCCTGTCTCTGTTTATATTACACTAGACCCTGTCTCTGTTTATATTACACGAGACCCTGTCTCTGTTTATATTACACGAGAGCCTGTCTCTGTTTATATTACACTAGACCCTGTCTCTGTTTATATTACACTCGACCCTGTCTCTGTTTATATTGCACTAGACTCTGTCTCTGTTTATATTACACTGGACCCTGTCTCTGTTTATATTACACTGGACCCTGTCTCTGTTTATATTACACTAGACCCTATCCCTGTTTATATTACACTAGACCCTGCCGCTGTTTATATTACACGAGACCCTATCTCTGTTTATATTACACTAGACCCTGCCTCTGTTTATATTATACTAGACCCTGTCCCTGTTTATATTACACTACACCCTGTCTCTTTTTATATTACACTGGACCCTGTCTCTGTTTATATTACACTCGTCCCTGTCCCTTTTTATATTACACTAGACCCTGTCTCTTTTTATATTAGACTCGATCCTGTCTCTGTTTAGATTACACTAGACCCTGTCTCTGTTTATATTACACTAGATCCTGTCTCTGCTTATATTACACTAGACCCTGTCTCAGTTTATATTACACTGGACCCTGTTTCTGTTTATATTACACTAGACCCTGTCTCTGTTTATATTGCACTAGGCACTGTCTCTGTGTATATTACACTAGGCCCTATCTCTGTTTATATTTTACTGGACCCTGTCTCTGTTTCTATTACACTCGGCCCTGTCTCTGTTTATATTACACTAGAGCCTATCTCTGTTTATATTTTACTGGACCCTGTCTCTGTTTATATTACACTCGACCCTGTCTCTGTTTATATTACACTAGACCCTGTCTCTGTTTATATTACACTGGACCCTGTCTCTGTTTAAATTAAACTAGACCCTGTCTCTGTTTTATTAAACTAGACTCTGTCTCTGTTTATATTACACTAAACCCTGCTCGGTTTTTATTACACTAGACCCTGTCTCTGTTTATATTACACTAGACCCTTTCTCTGTTTATATTACACTCGACCCTGTCTCTGTTTACATTATACTAGACCCTGTCTCTGTTTATATTACACTAGATCCTGTCTCTGTTTATATTACACTGGACCCTACCTCTGTTTATATTACAGAAGACCCTGTCTCTGTTTGTATTACACTAGACCCTGTCTCTGTTTATATTACACTCGACCCTGTCTCTGTATAGATTACACTAGATCCTGTCTCTGTTTATATTACTATAGACCCTGTCTCTGTTTATATTACACTAGACCCTGTCTCTGTTTATATTACACTGGATCCTGTCTCTGTTTATATTACAGTTGACCCTGTCTCTGTTTATATTACACTGGACCCTGTCTCTGTTTATATTACACTAGACCCTGTCTCTCTTTATATTACGCTGGGCCCTGTCTCTGTTTATATTATACTCGATCCTGTCTCTGTTTATATTACACTCGACCCTGTCTCTGTTTATATTACACTAGACCCTGTCCCTGTTTATATTACACGAGACCTTGTCTCTGTTTATATTACACTAGACCCTGTCGCTGTTTATTAAAAACACTTGACCCTGCCGCTGTTTATATTACACAAGCACCCTCTATGTTTATATTACACTAGACCCTGTCTCTGTTTATATTGCACTAGATCCTGTCTCTGTTTATACTACACTAGATCCTGTCTCTGTTTATATTACACTGGACACTGTCTCTGTTTATATTACACTCGACCCTGTCTCTTTATATATTACACTCGACCCTGTCTCTGTTTATATTACACTAGACCCTGTCTCTTTTTATATTACACTAGACCCTGTCTCTGTTTATATTACACTAGACCTTTGTCTCTGTTTATATTACACTCGACCCTGTCTCTGTTTATATTACACTAGAACCTGTCTCTGTTTATATTACACTAGACCATGTCCCTGTTCATATTACACTAGACCCTGTCTCTGTTTATATTGCACTAGACCCTGTCTCTGTTTATATTACACTCGACCCTATCTCTGTTTATATTACACTCAACCCTGTCTCTGTTTATATTACACCAGACCCTGTCTCTGTTTATATTACACGAGACCCTGTCTCTTTATATATTACACTAGACCCTGTCTCTGTTTATAATACACTAGACCCTGTCTCTAGTGGAGTGCTGCAGGGCTCAGTGCTGGGATCCCAGCTCTTTACAATATACATCAATCATTTGGATGAAGGAATTGAGTGTAATATATCCACGTTTGCAGATGACACTAAACTGGGTGGCGGTGTGAGCTGTGAGGAGGATGCTATGAGGCTGCAGGGTGATTGGACAGGTTCGGTGAGTGGGCAAATGCATAGCAGATGCAGTATAATGTGGATAAATGTGAGGTTAGCCACGTTGGTGGCAAAAACACGAAGGCAGAACATTATCTGAATGGCGCCAGATTAGGAAAAGGGGAGGTGCAACGAGACCTGGTTGTCATGGCTCATCAGTCATTGAAATTTCGCATGCAGGTACAGGAAGCTGCGAAGAAGACAAATGGCATGTTGGCCTTCATAGCTCGCGAATTTGAGTAAAGGAGCAGGGAGGCTTTAATGCAATTGTTCAGGGCCTTGGTGAGATCTCACCTGGAATATTGTGTTCAGATTTGGTCTGCTAACCTGAGGAAGGACGATCTTGCTATTGAGGGAGTGCAGCGAAGGTTCACCAGACTGATTCCAGGGATTGCTGGACTGACATATTAAGAGAGAATGTATCAACTGGGCCTTTATACACTGGAGTTTAGAAGGATGAGAGGGGATCTCATAGAGACGTATAAGATTCTGACGGAACTGGGCAGATTAGATGCGGAAAGATTGTTCCCTATGTTGGGGAAGTCCAGAACGAGGGGATAAAGTCTTAGGATGAGGGGTAAGCCATTTAGGACTGAGAAGATGAGAAACTTCTTCACTCAGAGAGTTGTTAACCTGTGGAATTCCCTGCCGCAGAGAGTTGTTGATGCCAGTTCATTGGATTAATTCAAGAGGGAGTTAGATATGGCCCTTACGGCTAAAGGGATCAAGGAGTATGGAGAGTAGGCAGGAAAAGGGTACTTTGGTGAAGGATCAGCCAAGATCTTATTGAATGGCGGCGCCATATGGCCGACTACTGCTCCAGTGTCTTACGTTGATTTTTCTTACGTATGGATTTCATAGAAGGGCATAGAGCTTCAAACTCAGTAGTGTTGGCACTTCAAGCTAATCCACGGAAGGCAGATGGCGATTCAGCCAACCTTTAAGTGAGTCAGAATTGCCAATTCCTCTGATTCGGGAGAAGGAGCAGCTTAGTATTCGTTCGTGTCCTCCTTGATGTTTTTCTTTGAATCTCGGCAACCACCCCTTCGGTTTGTCTGTATCCTGGACTGTTTGCTGTAGAGTGTTTCCTTCATCACTTTGGGCCGGCTGCTGTGAGATCAATCCGACTGCCCAGACCCAGCTATCCATTGACTTTCAATTTGCTCTGCCCCATGGTTACACAGACTGACGCTGACGGACAGCGATTCCCCACCGTCTCTCGATGCCTCCTTCTCTGTTGCTTTGCAGACAGCCTAAATCATACATAGAAACATAGAAACATAGAAAATAGAGGCAGGAGTAGGCCATTCAGTCCTTCTAGCCTGCACCGCCATTCAATGCGTTCATGGCTGAACATGCAACTTCAGTACCCCGTTCCTGCTTTCTCGCCATACCCCTTGATCCCCCGAGTAGTAAGGATTGCTTCTAAGTATCTTTTGAATTTATTTAGTGAATTGGCCTCAATTACTTTCTGTTGTACAGAATTCCACAAGTTCACCACTCTCTGGGTGAAGAAGTTTCTCCTCTTCTCGGTCCAAAATGACTACCCCTTATCCTTAGACTGTGACCCCTGGTTCTAGACTTCCCCAACTTTGGGAACATTCTTCCTGCATCTAACCTGTCTAAACCCGTCAGAATTTTAAATGTTTCTATGAGGTCCTCTCTCATTCTTCTGAACTCC
The DNA here is from genome assembly GCF_044704955.1 of Pristiophorus japonicus. Classification (NCBI taxonomy): domain Eukaryota; kingdom Metazoa; phylum Chordata; class Chondrichthyes; family Pristiophoridae; genus Pristiophorus; species Pristiophorus japonicus. Next base: position 1,523,063 of record NW_027250702.1, on the reverse strand, counting down.
AGTGAATACAATCCCACTTGATCCAGTCTTTCTTGATAGGTCAGTCCCACCATCCCGGGAATAAGTCTGGTGAATCTTCGCTGCACTCCCTCAATAGCAAGAATGTCCTTTCTCAAGATAGGAGACCAAAACTGTACACAATACTCCAGGTGTGGCCTCACCAAGGCCCTGTACAACTGTCGCAACACCTCCATGCCCCTGTACTCAAATCCCCTCGAATGAAGGCAAACATGCCATCTGCTTTCTTAACCGACTGCTGTACCTGCATGCCAACCTTCAATGACTGATGTACCATGACACCCAGGTCTCGTTGCACCTCCCCTTTTCCTAATCTGTCACCATTCAGATAATAGTCTGTCTCTCTGTTTTTATCACCAAAGTGGATTAACTCACATTTATCCACATTATACTTCATCTGCCATGCATTTGCCCACTCACCTAACCTATCCAAGTCAATCTGCAGCCTCATAGCATCCTCCTCGCAGCTCACACTGCCATCCAACTTAGTATCTTCCGCAAATTTGGAGATACTACATTTAATCCCCTCGTCTAAATCATCAATGTACAATGTAAACAGCTGGGGCCCCAGCACAGAACCTTGCGGTACCGCACTAGTCAATGCCTGCCATTCTGAAAAGTACCCAATCACTCCTACTCTTTGCTTCCTGTCTGACAACCAGTTCTCAATCCACGTCTGTACACTGCCCCCAATCCCATGTGCTTTAACTTGGCATATTAATCTCTTGTGTGGGACCTTGTCGAAAGCCTTCTTAAAGTCCAAATTTACCACATCAACTGGTTCTCCCTTGTCCACTTTACTGGAAACATCCTCAAAGAATTCCAGAACGTTTGTCAAGCATGATTTCCCTTTCACAAATCCATGCTGACTTGGACCTATCATGTCACCATTTTCCAAATGCGCTGCTATGACATGCTTAAAAATTGATTCCATCATTTTACCCACTACTGAGGTCAGGCTGACCGGTCTCTAATTCCCTGTTTTCTCTCTCCCTCCTTTTTGAAAAAGTGGGGTTACATTGGCTACCCTCCACTCGATAGGAACTGATCCAGAATCAATGGAATGTTGGAAAATGTCTGTCAATGCATCCGCAATTTCCAAGGCCACCTCCTTAAGTACTCTGGGATGCAGTCCATCAGGCCCTGGAGATTTATCGGCCTTCAATCCCATCAATTTCCCCAACGCAATTAACCGACTAATAAAGATTTCCCTCTGTTCCTCCTCCTTTCCTGACCCTCTGACCCCTTTTATATCCGGAAGGTTGTTGGTGTCCTCCTTAGTGAATACCGAACCAAAGTACTAGTTCAATTGCTCTGCCATTTCTTTTTTCCCCGTTATGACTTCCCCTGATTCTGACTGCAGGGGACGTACGCTTGTCTTGACTAAACTTTTTCTCTTTACATACCTAAAGAAACTTTTGCAATCCGCCTTAATGTTCCATGCAAGCTTCTTCTCGTACTCCATTTTCCCTGCCCAAATCAAACCATTTGTCCTCCTCTGCTGTGTTCTAAATTTCTTCCAGTCCCCGGGTTCGCTGCTATTTCTGGCCAATTTGTATGCCACTTCCTCGGCTTTAATACTATCCCTGATTTCCCGTGAGAGCCACGGTTAAGCCACCTTCCCTTTTTTATTTTTACGCCAGACAGGAATGTACAATTGTTGTAGTTCATCCATGCGGTCTCTAAATGTCTGCCATTGCCCATCCACAGTCAACCCCTTAAGTATCATTCGCCAATCTATCCTAGCCAATTCACACCTCATACCTTCAAAGTTACCCTTCTTTAATTTCTGGTCCATGGTCTCTGAATTAACTGATTCATTCTCCATCCTAATGCAGAATTCCACCATATTATGGTCACTCTTCCCCAAGGGGCCTCGCACAACGAGATTGCTAATTAATCCTCTCTCATTACACAACACCCAGTCGAAGATGGCCTCCCTCCTAGTTGGTTCCTCGACATATTGGTCTAGAAAATCATCCCTTATGCACTGCAGGAAATCCTCCTCCACCGTATTGCTTCCAGTTTGGCTCGCCCAATCTATGTGCATATTTAAGTCACCCATTATAACTGCTGCTCCTTTATTGCATGCACCCCTAATTTCCTGTTTAATACCCTCCCCAACATTACTACTACTTTGTAGTTTGGCCAACATTTCCAGCACACATTCTTGAACAGTCAGTTTAACTTGTCCTTTGTTGAAATAACACCTTTAACCAAAGTTTTCTCCATTCGCAGGTCAGTAATACAGCTTTATAACCAACTTCAGTGGTTTGAAAAGCGGTACATAAATGTCCAAAATCCTTCTCGGGGAAGCATATTAAATAATACAGATTATTGCAGGCATTGTGTCCAACACTGAACAGATCCGCTGCGAGCAGCGTTCAAACCAGCGCGGGTAAACAATGGCAGTGTACAACATGTTAAATTCTCAAATCTCCCACCCTGCACTGTGTGGTAAATCTCCTCAATGACTATTGCGCTGCATCCGTGCTGTTCAATTTGCTGCAAATTCATCAAATAATAAGCGATCATATCGATCAGTGGAATATCAAATCCTCGGATATATTATGGTTATATCAGATGTTGATAACAGTTGGAATCCCACATTGCAATTTATTCTTATTTGATGTGATGCGATTACCCGTACATCAATTTATGATGCCTATTAAAGCCACAAGTACTCAGATGAAAATCTATTCCCCGATTATGAATGTGACTGATACTGAACTGGCACTGTTCCAGCAGAGACCACTCTCCCTTCAGCTCTTCCTCGTGGTTTTTAATCTTCATCAACTTTTCAGCTCAATAAAGACTGAGTTTGGGTTAAAATCTTACTCCCGGAGACATTAAGAACAAAAAGAAACAAAAATGGGAAGCCAGAGTAGGATACATTTCCCATCGAGCCTGCTCGCTATTCATTAAGATCATTGCTGATCTTTGATATTTACGCCACATTTCCAGCCAAGCCCCGAGTTCTTAATTTCCTTGGAGTCCTAAACTTTATTCGTGATAAACAGTTTTTGAGAACTTTTCCACCAATACAGACAACCGGATCTTCGTTACTAAGCCTGATTCTCGCAATTAAACATGTCAATTTATCGAATCTCTTCGGATATTACAGACAGGGAGTTTCATGATTGACGGGACATTGTTGAATTAATGTATTGCTCTGAGCGTTCATTCTCAATACCTCTGTTTAAACTTATGATATTCCATTGTAAGCATTAGTGGGAAGAAACTCTCACACTGCTGTGCCCAGCTGACTGGCACTACTGGGGTAAGGTAACCTGAGCATCTAAAGGCAGGTTTCCTTTGTGTGAAATCAGGCATCCAGTCTCGTGATCACCAGCCTCTCCAAGTAGGACAGCATCAGCAGTTCTCACATAAACTGCATCCAGATTTGATCGCTATTTGGATTAACGTTGGTTTCCCACTTTCGCCATCAGACTGTCTGGTCAGTGATGTTTCTGGATAAATTGCATAAATATATGTCTCCATTTATGATCGCTTCTCTCCCACCTGTTTAAGTATTCAGCCCCATTGTTCTCCACTTTTACTCTTTATTCCATGCAATCGCGTAATTCACACTCGAATATACTTTGTATTGCCTACACCAGTAATGTTTCAAGATTTCCAGGTTAATGTTTCCAGCCAACACGTTATGATTGAACCGAGTGCTGGCATCATTTTAGGGAGATGAGTAACTTTAAGGTTTCTGTTTCAGTTAATTGCTCCTGGACCAATTTCTGGATGATCGGTCAGTTTACATGTTGGTTTATGTAATGATCACTTGTTCAGTTTCTGTCAGCTGGGTCACTTTGGTTGTGATATTTTCGGTTATGGTCAATTGGTCAGTTTCTGGGTGATAGGTCAGCTTAAATGTGTTGGGTTAGGTGATGGGCAATTGGTCAATTTCTGATAATGGCTTGGGCCTGTCTGGCTCGGTCGAGCATGATTCTCTTACATTCAGAGTCGTGGGATTAAAACGCACATTTGGCGGTTTTGTGTATTGCATGTTTAGACTGATTTCAAAGGTGATCCCCGCTCTGAATTATTGTGCAAATAGTTCAAGGGACTGAAATAGTTTGAGGGACTGTATTAGTTTGAGGGACTGTATTCGTTTGAGGGACTGTATTCGTTTGAGGGACTGTATTCGTTTGATGGACTATATTAGTTTGATGGACTATATTAGTTTGATGGACTGCATTAATTTAGTGTCTGTATTAGTTGATGGACTGTATTAGTGTGATGGACTATATTAGTTTGAGGGGCTGTATTAGTTTCAGTGTCTGTATTAGTTTGATGGACTGTATTAGTTTGCGGGTCTGTATTAGTTTTGGGGAATTTATCAGTTTGTGAGCCTTTATTAGTTTGAGGGACTGTATTAGTTTGAGATCCTTTATTAGTTTGAGGGACTGTATTCGTTTGAGAGACTGCATTAGATTGAGGGTCTGTATTAGTTCGAGGCCTTGTATCAGTTTGAAGGTCTGTATTAGTTTGATGGAATGTATTAGTTTGATGGACTGTATTAGTTTGAAGGACTGTATTAGTGAGTTGGACTGTATTAGATTGGTGGACTGTATTAGTGAGATGGACTGTATTAGTTTGATGGAGTGTATTAGTTTGATGGACTGTATTAGTTTGATGGACTGTATTAGTTTGAAGGATTGTATTAGTTTGATGGACTGTATTAGTTTGATGGACTGTATTAGTGAGATGGACTGTATTAGTTTGATGGACTAGATTAGTTTGAAGGATTGTATTAGTTTGAAGGATTGTTTTTGTTTGATGGACTATATTTGTTTTAGGGTCTGTGTTAATTTGAGGGTCTCTATTAGTTTTAGGCTCTGTGTTAGTTTAATGGACTTTATTCATTTGAGAGACTGTATTAGATTGGGGTTCTGTATTAGTTTGAGAGACTGTATTAGTTTTAGGGTCTGCATTAGTTCGAATGACTGTATTAGTTTGAGGGACTGTATTAGTTTGATGGACTGTATTAGTTTGAGGGTCTGTATTAGTTTGATGGACTGTATTAGTTTGAGGGACGGTATTAGTTTGCGGGTCTGTATTAGTTCGATGGGCTGTATTAGTTTGAGGGACTGTATTAGTTTGATGGACTGTATTAGTTTGAGAGACTGTATAAGTTTGTGAGACTGTATTAGTTTGAGGGTCTGTATTACTTTGAGAGACAGTATTAGTTTGAGGGTCTGAATTAGTTTGAGTTTATGTATTAGTTTGAGAGACTGTATTAGTTTGATGGACTATATTAGTGAGATGGACAATATTAGTTTGAAGGATTGTTTTTGTTTGATGGACTATATTTGTTTTAGGGTCTGTGTTAATTTGAGGGTCTCTATTAGTTTTAGGCTCTGTGTTAGTTTAATGGACTTTATTCATTTGAGAGACTGTATTAGATTGGGGTTCTGTATTAGTTTGAGAGACTGTATTAGTTTTAGGGTCTGCATTAGTTCGAATGACTGTATTAGTTTGAGGGACTGTATTAGTTTGATGGACTGTATTAGTTTGAGGGTCTGTATTAGTTTGATGGACTGTATTAGTTTGAGGGACGGTATTAGTTTGCGGGTCTGTATTAGTTCGATGGGCTGTATTAGTTTGAGGGACTGTATTAGTTTGATGGACTGTATTAGTTTGAGAGACTGTATAAGTTTGTGAGACTGTATTAGTTTGAGGGTCTGTATTACTTTGAGAGACAGTATTAGTTTGAGGGTCTGAATTAGTTTGAGTTTATGTATTAGTTTGAGAGACTGTATTAGTTTGATGGACAGTATTAGTTTGATGGACTGTATTAGTGAGATGGACTGTATTAGTTTGAGGGACTGTATTAGTTTGAGGCCCTGTATTAGTTTGAAGGTCTGTATTAGTTTGATGGACAGTATTAGTTTGATGGACAGTATTAGTTTGATGGACTGTATTAGTGAGATGGACTGTATTAGTTTGAGGGACTGTATTAGTTTGAGGGACTGTATTAATTTGATGGACTGTATTAGTGAGATGGACAGTATTAGTTTGAGGGACTGTATTAGTTTGAGGGACTGTATTATTTTGATGGACTGTATTAGTTTGAAGGATTGTTTTAGTTAGATTTTCTGTATTAGTGAGATGGACTGTATTAGTTTGAGGGACTGTATTAGTTTGCGGGACTGTATCAGTGAGATGGACAGTATTACTTTGTGGGACTGTATTAGTTTGAGGGACTGTATTAGTTTGATGGAATGTATTAGTGAGATGGACAGTATTAGTTTGAGGGACTGTATTAGTTTGAGGGACTGTATTAGTTTGATGGACTGTATTAGTGAGATGGACAGTATTAGGTTGAGGGACTGTATTAGTTTGAGGGACTGTATTAGTTTGAAGGATTGTATTAGTTTGATGGACTGTATTAGTGAGATGGACTGTAAAAGTTTAAGGGACTGTATTAGTTTGAGGGACTGTATTAGTTTGAGGGACTGTATTCGTTTGAGGGACTGTATTCGTTTGAGGGACTGTATTAGTTTGAGGGACTGTATTTGTTTGAGGGACTGTATTAGTTTGATGGACTATATTAGTTTTGGGGTCTGTGTTAATTTGAGGGTCTCTATTAGTTTTAGGCTCTGATTTATTTTATTGGACTGTATTCGTTTGGGAGGCTGTATTAGTTTGGGGTTTTGTATCAGTTTGAGAGACTGTATTAGTTTTAGAGTCTGTATTAGTTTGATGGACTATATTAGTTTGCGGGTCTGTATTCATTCGATGGACTGTATTAGTGTCAATGTCTGCATTAGTTTGGCGACTTCATTAGTTTGAAGGACTGTATTATTTTGAGACCCTTTATTAGTTGAAGGGATTGTATTAGTTTGATGAACTGTAATAGTTTGAGGGACTGTATTAGTTTGATTTAATTATTAGTTTGAGGGACTGTATTAGTTTGGTGGACTATATTAGTTTGAAGGCCTGTATTAGTTTGAGAGACTGTATTAGTTTGATGGACTGTATTAGTTTGAGGGACTGTATTAGTTTGAGGGACTGTATTAGTTCGAACGTATGTATTAGTGAGATGGACTGTATTAGTTTGAGGGCCTGTATTAGTTTGAGGGCCTGTATTAGTTTGAGGGACTGTATTAGTTTGAATGTATGTATTAGTGAGATGGACTTATTAGTTTGAAGGCCTGTATTATTTTGAGGGGCTGTATTAGTTTGATGGACTGGATTAGTTTGATGGACTGTGTTAGTTTGAGGGACTGCATTCGTCTGAGGGTCTGTATTAGTTTGATGGACTGTATTAGTGTGAGGGTCTGTATTAGTTTGAAGGGCTCTATTAGTTTGATGGACTGGATTAGTTTGATGGACTGTGTTAGTTTGAGGGACTGTATTAGTTTGATGGACTGGATTAGTTTGAGGGACTGCATTCGTCTGAGGGTCTGTATTAGTTTGATGGACTGTATTAGTGTGAGGGTCTGTATTAGTTTGAGGGGCTCTATTAGTTTGATGGACTGGATTAGTTTGAAGGACTGTGTTAGTTTGAGGGACTGTATTAGTTTGATGGACTGGATTAGTTTGATGGACTGTATTAGTTTTAGGTCCTGTATTACTTTGAGGGGCTCTATTAGTTTGATGCACTGTATTAGTTTGATGGACTTTATTAATTTGAGGGGCTCTTTTAGTTTGATGGTCTGTATTAGTTTGATGGACTGTGTTAGTTTGAGGGCCTGCATTAATTTGAGGGCCTGTATTAGTTTGAGGGGCTGTATTAGTTTGAGGGTCTGTATGAGTTTGATGGACTGTATTACTTTGATGGACTGTATTAGTTTAAGGGACTATATTAGTTTGAGGGGCTGTATTAGTTTGATGGACTGTATTAGTTTTAGAGTCTGTATTAGTTTGATGGACTGTATTAGTTTGCATGTCTGTATTAGTTCGATGGACTGTATTAGTTTGAGGGACTGTATTAGTTTGATGGACTGTATTAGTTTGAGAGACTGTATTAGTTTGTGAGACTGTATTAGTTTGAGAGTCTGTATTACTTTGAGAGACAGTATTAGTTTGATGGTCTGAATTAGTTTGAGTTTATGTATTAGTTTGAGAGACTGTATTCGTTTGAGAGACTGTATAAGTTTGATGGACTATATTAGTGAAATGGACTGTATTAGTATGATGGACTGTATTAGTGAGATGGACAGTATTTGTTTGAGGGACTGTATTAGTTTGAGGGACTGTATTAGTTTGATGGACTGTATTAGTGAGATGGACAGTATTAGTTTGAGGGACTGTATTAGTTTGAGGGACTGTATTATTTTGATGTACTGTATTAGTTTGAAGGATTGTTTTAGTTAGATGTTCTGTATTAGTGAGATGGACTGTATTAGTTTGAGGGACTGCATTAGTTTGATGGACTGTATTAGTAGATGGACAGTATTAGTCTGAGGGACTGTATTAGTTTGAGGGACTGTATTAGTTTGATGGACTGTATTAGTGAGATAGACAGTATTAATTTGAGGGAATGTATTAGTTTGAGGAACTGTATTGGTTTGAAGGATTGTATTAGTTTGATGGACTGTATTAGTGAGATGGACAGTATTAGTTTAAGGGACAGTATTAGTTTGAGGGACTGTATTAGCTTGAGGGACTGTATTAGTTTGAGGGACTGTATTATTTTGATGGACTGTATTAGTGAGATAGACAGTATTAGTTTGAGGGACTGTATTAGTTTGAGGGACTGTATTAGTTTGATGGACTGTATTAGTGAGATAGACAGTATTAGTTTGAGGGACTGTATTAGTTTGAGGGACTGTATTAGTTTGAAGGATTGTATTAGTTTGATGGACTGTATTCGTGAGATGGACTGTATTAGTTTAAGGGACAGTATTAGTTTGAGGGACTGTATTAGTTTGAGGGACTGTATTCGTTTGAGGGACTGTATTAGTTTGATGGACTATATTAGTTTGATGGACTGTATTAATTTAGGGTCTGTATTAGTTGATGGACTGTATTAGTTTGATGGACTGTATTAGTTTGCGGGTCTGTGTTAGTTTGGGTGAATTTATCAGTTTAAAGCCTTTATTAGTTTGAGGGACTGTATTAGTTTGAGATCCTTTATTAGTTAAAGGGACTGTATTCGTTTTCGAGACTGCATTAGTTTGAGGGTCTGTATTAGTTTGAGGCCTTGTATCAGTTTGAAGGTCTGTATTAGTTTGATGGACTGTATTAGTTTGATGGACTGTATTAGTTTGATGGACTCTATTAGTGTGTTGGACTGTATTAGTTTGATGGACTGTATTAGTGAGATGGACTGTATTAGTTTGATGGAGTGTATTAGTTTGATGGACTGTATTTGTTTGATGGACTGTATTAGTTTGAAGGATTGTATTAGTTTGATGGACTGTATTAGATTGATGGACTGTATTAGTGAGATGGACTGTATTAGTTTGATGGACTACATTAGTTTGAAGGATTGTATTAGTTTGAAGGATTGTATTTGTTTGATGGACTATATTAGTTTTAGGGTCTGTGTTAATTTGTGGGTCTCTATTAGTTTTAGGCTCTGTGTTAGTTTAATGGACTTTATTCGTTTGAGAGACCGTATCAGTTTGGAGTTCTGTATTAGTTTGAGAGACTGTATTAGTTTTAGGGTCTGTATTAGTTCGATGGACTGTATTAGTTTGAGGGACTGTATTAGTTTGATGGACTGTATTAGTTTGAGGCTCTGTATTAGTTTGGGGTTTTGTATTAGTTTGAGAGACTGTATTAGTTTTAGAGTCTGTATTAGTTTGATGGACTGTATTAGTTTGAGAGACTGTATAAGTTTGTGAGACTGTATTAGTTTGAGAGTCTGTATTACTTTGAGAGACAGTATTAGTTTGAGGGTCTGAATTAGTTTGAGTTTATGTATTAGTTTGAGAGACTGTATTAGTTTGATGGACTATATTCGTGAGATGGACAATATTAGTTTGATGGACTGTATTAGTTTGAGGGACCGTATTAGTTTGAGGGACTGTATTAGTTTGAGGCCTTGTATTAGTTTGAAGGTCTGTATTAGTTTGATGGACTGTATAAGTTTGATGGACTGTATTAATTTGATGGACTGTATTAGTGAGATGGACTGTATTAGTTTGAGGGACTGTATTAGTTTGAGGGACTGTATTAGTTTGATGGACTGTATTAGTGAGATGGACAGTATTAGTTTGAGGGACTGTATTAGTTTGAGGGACTGTATTATTTTGATGGACTGTATTAGTTTGAAGGATTGTTTTAGTTAGATGTTCTGTATTAGTGAGATGAACTGTATTACTTTGAGGGACTGTATTAGTTTGTGGGACTGTATCAGTGAGATGGACAGTATTAGTTTGAGGGACTGTATTTGTTTGAGGGACTGTATTAGTTTGATGGACTGTATTAGTTTGAGGGGCTGTATTAGTTTGATGGACTGGATTAGTTTGATGGACTGTATTAGTTTTAGGGCCTGTATTACTTTGAGGGGCTCTATTAGTTTGATGCACTGTATTAGTTTGATGGACTTAATTAATTTGAGGGGCTCTTTTAGTTTGATGGTCTGTATTAGTTTGATGGACTGTGTTAGTTTGAGGGCCTGTATTAATTTGAGGGCCTGTATTAGTTTGAGGGGCTGTATTAGTTTGAGGGTCTATATTAGTTTGAGGGAATGTATAAGTTTGAGGGACTGTATTAATTTGAAGGCCTGTATTAGATTGAGGGGCTGTATTTGTTTGAGAGTGTGTATGAGTTTGATGGACTGTATTACTTTGATGGACTGTATTAATTTGAGGGATTGTAGTAGTTTGAGGGGCTGTATTAGTTTGATGGACTGTATTAATTTGATGGACTGTATTAGTGTGACGGGCGGTATTAGTTTGAGGGGCTGTATTAGTTTGGTGGACTGTATTCGTTTGAAGGACTGTATTAGTTTGAGAGACTGTATTAGTTTCATGGACTGGATTAGTTTGATGGACTGTGTTAGTTTGAGGGACTGTATTAGTTTGAAGGTATGTATTAGTGAGATGGACTGTATTAATTTGATGGAATGTATTAGTTTGAATGAATGTATTCGTTTGATGGACTGGATTAGTTTGGTAGACATTATCAGTTTTAGGGCCTGTATTAGTTTGAGGGGCTGGATTAGTTTGATGGACTGTATTAGTTTGATGGACTACATTAGTTGAGGGGCTCTTTTAGTTTGATGGTCTGTATTAGTTTGATGGGCGGTGTTAGTTTGAGGGCCTGTATTAGTTTGAGGGCCTGTATTAGTTTGAGGGACTGTATTAGTTTGAAGAACTGTATTAGTTTGAGACACTTTATTAGTTGAAGAGATTGTATTAGTTTGAAGGCCTCTATTAGTTTCAGGGACTGTATTAGTTTGAGGGTCTGTATTCGTTTGAGGGTCTTTATTACTGTGAGAGACTGTATTAGTTTGAGAGTCTGTATTACTTTGAGAGACTGTATTCGTTTGAGGGCCTGTATTAATTTGAGGGTCTGTATTAGTTTGAGGGAATGTACAAGTTTGAGGGACTGTATTAGTTTGAGGGGCTGTATTAGTTTGATGGACTGTATTAGTTTGAGAGTCTGCATTAGATTGATGGACTGTGTTAGTTAGATGGACTGTATTAGTTTGAGGGGCTGTATTAGTTTGATGAACTGTATTAGTTTGAGGGACTGTATTAGTTTGAGGGACTGTTTTAGAGTGATGGACTGTATTAGTTTGATGGACTGTGTTAGTTTGAGGGCCTGTGTTAGTTTGAGGGCCGATATTAGTTTGAGACCCTTTATTAGTTGAAGAGATTGTATTAGTTTGAAGGCCTGTATTAGTTTCAGGGACTGTATTAGTTTCAGGGTCTGCATTAGTTTGAGGGTCTGTATTACTGTGAGAGACTGTATTAGTTTGAGGGTCTGTATTAGTTTGAGTTTCTGTACTAGTTAGAGAGACTGTATTCGATTGAGAGTCTGTATTAGTTTGAGGGGCTGTATTAGTTTGAGGGTCTCTATTAGTTTGAGGTAATGTATAAGTTTGAGGGACTGTATTAGTTTGAGGGCCTATATTAGTTTGAGGGGCTGTATTAGCTTGAGGGTCTGTATTAGTTTGAGGGACTGTATTAGTTTGAAGGATTGTATTAGTTTGAGACCCTTTATTAGTTGAAGAGATTGTATTAGTTTGAAGGCCTGTATTACTTTCAGGGACTGTATTAGTTTGAGGGACTGTATTAGTTTGAGGATCTGTATTACTGTTAGAGAATGTATTAGTTTGATGGTATGTATTACTTTGAGAGACTGTATTAGTTTGAGGGTCTGTATTAGTTTGAGTTTCTGTACTAGTTTGAGAGACTGTATTCGTTTGAGAGACTGTATTAGTTTGAGGGTCTGTATTACTTTGAGAGACTGTATTAGTTTGAGGACCTGTATTAATTTGCGGTTCTGTATTTGTTTGAGAGACTGTATTAGTTTGAGGGCCTGTATTAGTTTGAAGGACTCTATTTGTTTGAGGGGCTGTATTAGTTTGATGGACTGTATTAGTTTTATGGACTGTATTCGTTTGAGAGGCTGTATTAGTTTGAGGGGCTGTATTAGTTTGATGGACTGTATTCGTTTTATGGACTGTATTAGTTTGAGGGACTATATTGGTTTGAGGGCATGTATTAGTTTGAGGGGCTGTATTAGTTGGATGAACTGTATTACTTTTATGGACTGTATTAGTTTGAGGGACTATATTTGTTTGATGCCTCAAGGTCGTGTTATTTAACATAATATTATTTTTGACTCCTTTTGAATCCATCTCAGTTGTTTTGCTGTGCCTTCTCTGAATGTTTTCTTTCAACAAGTAAGTGAGCATGTTAAATTCTTTTTTTTAACCACCGGGACCATGTAATTTTTTTTTTTAATCAACTATCCTTTGTGCATTTCCTGGCTCCGTAACTTATCATCCAAATAATTCAATAAGGTTCATACTCTTAAACTTACCACATACAGGACAAAACTACGAAGGGTTAAACAAAATACATATTCGTAATTCAATAAGGTTCACACTCTTAAACTTACCACATACAGGACAACACTACGAAGGGTTAAAAAAACTTTCATTCTCTTTGAAAAAGTAGGTGGAGATAAAACAAACCACAACTCCCCGGCTTTTTTTTACAGTAAAAATCACAGAAGCATTTCTCATTTAAAAAGATGTTCACAAGAGTCTATTTTCTTTCCTATTAATTTTTGGTTCCATGATTGATCATCCATCCCTATCAAGCTCGAACTATAACCTATCTTTCCAAGTCGCCGCTTGCTTTACGTCACCACGCAATTTCCCTATCTCTATCCCTATTCTAAGTTTGAAAGGTATTCACCAGATTGTCCTGGATCTCGTTCAGACACTACCTGAGAACCAGCGAGTGGCTAAACTATTCTCAGACTTTTGAAACCGGGGGAAACTGGAGCAGTGTTGAAATGATACTCACTCCAGTGGCCACTTTCACCTCGTCTCGTCCAAGGCTAGTCTGGCTCTTAATTCGCAAGTTTTCGGCAGTCGTCCGTTGAGATCCCACTTCTGACACCAAATGTTGATTTCTGGATTCTTTCAGCTCAATCTGGTTCAGTAAAATTACTGAAACGAATACCGTTTATGCTTTAAACAAAGCAAGCTTTTATTTAAAAAGCAAATCCCGATCGGGGACTTTATCAGACAGAAGGAATGCAAGGCTGTTCGAACACACCCACTTCCTACGGACAAAGTGACATTACATTGTAAAGGGACGATGGTTATACATTTTCGGCAAAAGATAACAAGATAGGGCTATAGTGACATCCTAGTTCAGCCTATCTCTTTTGGTCCCTCTTTCCCTTTGTCTACTCATAAGCCGACCTAAGTATGGTCTCATTTTAAACAAAGACCTTCTGTTAATGTTTCAGGTTAATAACATGATTTAATAAGAACTTGAGGTTTTTCTGCAAGCTGTCGGTTTTGTTTCAATATGTGTTAGTGTTGTAACATTTCCCAGTCTCGAGTCTGAGATGTCATGTCTATTCCTCCATGAATTCTTTGTTTGCTTATTCTGTCCCTATACAGTTCCCACGTTCTCAACTTCAATGTCTCTATACATTTTTAAACATTCACAATACCATCGAAGATACTTTTCCTCAAGTTCAGGACCCTAGTCTCTGTGTCACTCTCCATCTTAATAAATAATTCGACCACATTATGGTCACTCTTCCCCAAGGGGCCTCGCACAACAAGATTGCTAATTAGTCCTTTCTCATTACACATCACCCAGTCTTGAATGGCCAGCCCTCTAGTTGGTTCCTCGACATATTGGTCTAGAAAAATATGCCAAGTATAGTCCAGAGGAGGGAAGGAGAGGGGAACCAGTGAATATAGAACTGAACCCAGCCAGAGTCAGTAACTTCAGGGGAGGGAGAGGGAGGGGAATCTGTGAATGTAGAACTGAACCCAGCCAGAGTCAGTACCTTCAGGGGAGGGGAACCAGTGAGTGTAGAACTGAACCCAGCCAGAGTCAGCACCTTCAGTGGAGGGGAACCAGTGAGTGTAGAACTGAACCCAGCCAGAGTCAGCATCTTCAGTGGAGGGGAACCAGTGAGTGTAGAACTGAACCCAGCCAGAGTCAGCACCTTCAGTGGAGGGGAACCAGTGAGTGTAGAACTGAACCCAGCCAGAGACAACATTTTGAGGTGAGGGAGAGAGAGGGAAACCAGTGAATGTAGAACTGAACCCAGCCAGAGTCAGCACCGTCAAGGGAGGGGAGGGAGGGGAACCAGTGAATGTAGAACTGAACCCAGCCAGAGTCAGCACCTTCGGGGAAGAGGAACCAGTGAGTGTAGAACTGAACCCAGCCAGAGTCAGCACCTTCAGGGAAGAGGAACCAGTGAGTGTAGAACTGAAACCAGCCAGAGTCAGTACCTTCAGGGGAGGGAGAGGGGAACCAGTGAATGTAGAACTGAACCCAGCCAGAGTCAGCACCTTCAGGGGAGGGGAACCAGTGAGTATAGAACTGAACCCAGCCAGAGTCAGCGCCTTCAGGGGAGGAGAGAATGGGAACCAGTGTGTGTAGAACTGAACCCAGACAGAGTTGGTGGAGAAATCTGGGAGCGGAGGACAAGCTGTCTTCAGACGTGCGATTTGTTTGAATTTCAGGACAGGGAGGACGGAGAGTGTATGAGATGGGGATTTGCAGCTTTGGAGGAACAAGGGAGGAAAGAATGTTGCATGGAATCTAGAATTGTCTGTTCTGAATTTCTGTCCTGTACTTGCAGTAATGATTTTTGTAAACGTCTTTTCCAGGGTATTGCAAGGGCAGGATTCGCTGACGGATACTCAAACCAAACATCACATCAACATCTAATGTTAATCATTCGATTTCTCAGGACCTGAATATCATTGGCCTTTGACTGTGGAAGGAGAAATATTTGCCAATTCTGTCAGTGGAAACAGATTTCAAACATCATTGTGACTGGAAAAGCACCAAGACACACACACCCGAGTGAGAGTGTTCTAGTGAACTGACTGTGAAAAGAGCTTTAACCAGTCACACAGCCTGAAAAAACATCGCACCTTTCACAGCGCGGAGAAACTGTACATGTATTGTCTGTGTGGACGAGGCTTCAACTGATCGTCCAACCTGGAGACGCAAGAACACCCTCACCATGGAGAAACTGTGGGAATGTGGGGACTGTGGGAAGAGATTCAGTTTCCCATCCCACCTGGAATCTCATTGGCGCAGTCACAGCGGGGAGAGGCCGTTCACCTGCTCGAAATGTGGGAAGGGATTCACTACCTCATCCAACCTGTTGACACACCAGGGAGTTCACACTGGGGCGAGGCCATTCACCTACTCTGTTTGTAGATGGGATTCACTGCCGCATCCAACCTGTTGACACACCAGGGAGTTCACACTGGGGCGAGACCATTCACCTGCTCTGTGTGTGGGAAGGGATTCACTTGTTTATCCAACCTGTTGACACACCAGGGAGTTCACACCGGGGAGAGGCCGTTCACCTGATCGAAATGTGGGAAGGGATTCACTTGTTTATCCAACCTGTTGACACACCAGGGAGTTCACACTGGGGCGAGGCCATTCACCTACTCTGTGTGTAGGAAGGGATTCACTACCTCATCCAACCTGTTGACACACCAGGGAGTTCACACTGGGGCGAGACCATTCACCTGCTCTGTGTGTGGGAAGGGATTCACTTGTTTATCCAACCTGTTGACACACCAGGGAGTTCACACCGGGGAGAGGCCGTTCACCTGCTCGAAATGTGGGAAGGGATTCACTTGTTTATCCAACCTGTTGACACATCAGGGAGTTCACACTGGGGAGAGACCGTTCACCTACTCTGTTTGTAGGAAGGGATTCATTACCTCATCCAACCTGTTGACACACCAGGGAGTTCACACTGGAGAGAGATCGTTCACCTACTCTGTGTGTAGGAAGGGATTCATTACCTCATCCAACCTGTTGACAGACCAGGGAGTTCACACTGGAGAGACCGTTCACCTCTCTGTTTGTGGGAATGGATTCACTTGTTTATCCAAACTGTTGACACACCAGGGAGTTCACACTGTTGAGAGACCGTTCACCTACTCTGTGTGTAGGAAGGGATTCACTCCCTCATCCAACCTGTTGACACACCAGGGAGTTCACACTGGGGAGAGACCGTTCACCTACTCTGTGTGTAGGAAGGGATTCACTTGTTTATCCAACCTGTTGACACACCAGGGAGTTCACACTGGAGAGAGACCGTTCACCTGCTCTGTGTGTAGGAAGGGATTCACTACCTCATCCAACCTGTTCACACACCAGCGAGTTCACACTGGGGCGAGACCGTTCACCTACTCTGTGTGTGGGAAGGGATTCACTCGGTCATCCCACCTGCTGAGACACCAGCGAGTTCACAAGTGATTACAGGGTTTGGATTCTGCTGTTAATCACATCCTTCTGAACTGTTTATTTCTACTGATGTTACGAACCCTTCAACTAGGCTGGAGTTTAATATTGTGATATTTCAAATAACAGTGTTGATATTTGATGTCTCCAAGATAAGAGGAGACTAATTGTTTCTGACTGCTCCATTTTTGATTGGGGCCAAGGAGAGGCAAGGGTTCGGGGCCCAGGAGAGGCGAGGGCCCAGGGGCAGCACGGGCCAGCCCACACTGCAATCCGTGGATAGTAGGAGCATGTGTGTGCACTAGGTCCTTGCAGCAGAGCTTGCTCTCCAATCACCTTGGTTAACCCTTGCCACTGGATCAAGATCTAGCTCTGTCAAGCCCGTGTGGTGGCTGGTGTGCATCGGCCATCCCACGTTGAAAGAATCCATGCACAGGCATCTTCCACCATTCAGTATTTAGTTCAGGACCTCGATTGTCAGGTCCCTCATTGAAACACCTGTGAACATCCCTTTTTAGTGTGGAAGTTGGACATCCTCGATGCAAGGGACGGCCTAATACTATACCACCATTTTTGAGCCTTTTCTCCTTTCTGACTCTGGATTATTTCAGTTCTCAGACCTTCGGTTAATCAGGGACAAATCCCAGCTCCCCATACCTTCCAGAGAGCCTCTCCTAACCTTGGTATCCAGTGAAGGTATCAGTAACACGCCGGGGATCACTAAACACAAAACCCAGTCTGTTAATCACTTTCAGTTACTGGACTTAGTCTGTGCCCCACAGCATCTCTCTCATCTTCGATGTGTGATTGGAGCATCATGCCTGCAAACTTGGGTTCAATTTATATTTGAATCCACTCCGTGTATTTACAAAAAATACATACCAGTATACAGATCACATCAAATAATTGGCAACGGTTTAGAGTCAACAAGATGAACCTGTAGCCACACCAAGGCCCAATAAACCAGCTCTGTATTCACGGGAGAAAGTCTGTTTTCTAACTCCTCGAGTGATAGAGAAAGATCGGGACTCTAAGAATATCTAGAATCTGTTGTAAATATGTTTCAAATCATCACTGGTACAACCTGTCTATTACATTTCAATTGAAGTGAATGGAAGATGAGGAGGGATTGGAGAGGAGTTAATGTGTGGGGGGGCGTTGGAGAGGAGTTAGGGTGGGGGGTTGTAGAGTAGGGGTGGGAGAGGAGTTGTAATGAAGGAAATGCAGAAGCCAGTTTGTGCACAGTCAGATCCCACAAACAGCAATGTAATGATGACAAGATAATCCGTTCTCAGTGATGTTAGTTGAGGGATACACATTGTGCAGGACACCAAGGGAGAACTCCGCCTGTTCTTCCTCAGAATCGTGGCCGTGGGATCTTTTATGTCTAACTTAGGGACTAGATGGGACATCGGTTCAATGTCTGATCTGAAAGACGGCACCTCTGACCGTGCAGCACTCCCTCTGTACTGCATGTGGTGTCTCGGCCGAGATTATGTGCTCGGGTCTCTGGATTGGGAATTGAACCCCGGCCCCTGACTCAGGGACGAGAGTGCTACCACTGAGCCAAGGCTGACATGGCCTGACCCCTGTTCCCATTACACTAGACCGTGCCTGTGTTATTACACTAACCCCACGCATTCATAGTGCAGTGGGCCCTAACTCTGTTATTAGACATTCGGCAAAGCATTTGCTGCAACAACAAAACAACCAGAACTTCCATTAATATAGCGCCTTTAACTCAGTGAAACTTCTCACGGTGCTTAACAAGATCGATATCAATAAAATAACATTTTTCACACAGAGCCACAGAGAAAGATATCAGGACAGATTCCCAAAAGATTGATCAAAGAGGTAGTTTTTAAAAAGAATCTTGAAAGAGAAGTGGAGGTTTCGGAGAATTCCAAAACTTGGGGCCTCGGCAGCTGAAGGCACGGCCGCCAATGGTGGAGCAATTAAAATCGGGGATGTGCAAGAGGACAGATTTGGAGGAGCGCAGGGAGCTCATAGGGTTGTGGGGCTGGAGGAGATTACAGAGATAGGGAGGGGAGAGTTTTGAAACCAAGGATGAGAATTTTTTAATTGAGGCGTTGGTTAACTGGGAGCCAATGTATGTCAGTGAGCACAGGGGTGATGGATGAATAAGATTATAACAATGGGCCCTGATATGCACACACTATTAGATGAGACCCAATCTTTGGTTTGTTGCACGAGATACTGGCTGTGTGACCATCACACTAGATCCAGCATTGTGTTCAGTATAACACTCGAGTCTGCCTCTGTTATTATTGGATCAAACACTGTCTTTGTTACTCTCACAGTGGGCCATGCATTTACTGTTATTATTCTGGACCCTGTCTCCACTCTTATTGTATGGGCCCCTGTCTCTGGAATTGTTACAGTAGACCCGGCCTCTGCTATGATTGGAAAATAATCTGCCCCTGTTATTCCAGTTCTAGTGCACGCCTCTATTGTTATAAATATAGATCTTGTCTCTGTTGTACTCAATCAAGTATGTTTCTGATATTGTTAAAATAGACCAATGTGTGTTAGCGTGACACTATCAGCTCTTTCGGTTATTATTGCAAAAAAACTTTCAATTATTAAAGACTTGTTTCTAGTGTAAAACTAGGCCTTATCTTGGTTATTAATACACCATACCCTGTCTCTGTTTATATTACACTAGGCCCTGTCTCTGTTTATATTACACTAGGCCCTGTCTCTATTTATATTACACTCGACCCTGTCTCTGTTTATATTACACTAGACCCTGTCTCTGTTTATATTACACTAGACCCTGTCTCTGTTTATATCACACTAGACCCTGTCTCTGTTTATATTACACTACACCCTGCCTTTGTTTACATTACACCAGATCCTGTCTCTGTATATATTGCACTAGACCCTGTCTCTGTTTATATTACACTAGGCCCTGTCTCTGTTTATATTACACTCGATCCTGTCTCTGTTTATATTAAACTAGACACTGTCCCTGTTTATATTACACTAGACCCTGTCTCTGTTTATACTACACTGGACCCTGTCTCTGTTTATATTTCACTAGACCCTGTCTCTGTTTATATTACTCTAGACCCTGTCTCTGTTTATATTACAGTAGACCCTGTCTCTGTTTATATTACACTAGACCCTGTCTCTGTTTATATTACACTCGACCCTGTCTCTGTTTATATTACACTGGACACTATCTCTGTCTATATTACACTAGACCCTGTCTCTGTTTATATTACAATAGACCCTGTCACTGTTTATATTACACTAGACCCTGTCTCTGTTTATATTACACTCGACCCTGTCTCTGTTTATATTACACTAGATCCTGTCTCTGTTTATATTACACTAGACCCTGTCTCTGTATATATTACACTAGACCCTGTCTCTATTTATATTACACTAGACCCTGTCTCTGTTTATATTACACTAGACCCTGTCTCTGTTTATATTACACCAGACTCTGTCTCTGTGTATATTACACTCGGCCCTGTCTCTGTTTATATTACACAAGACCCTGTCTCTGTTTATATTACACTAGACCCTGTCTCTGTTTATATTACACCAGACCCTGTCTCTGTTCATATTACAGTAGACCCTGTCTCTGTTTATATTACACCAGACCCTGTCTCTGTTTATATTACAGTAGACCCTGTCTCTGTTTATATTACACTAGACCCTGTCTCTGTTTATATTACACTCGACCCTTACTCTGTTTATATTACACTAGACACTATCTCTGTCTATATTACACTAGACCCTGTCTCTGTTTATATTACACTAGACCCTGTCACTGTTTATATTACACTAGACCCTGTCTCTGTTTATATTACACTAGACCCTGTCTCTGTTTATATTACACCAGACTCTGTCTCTGTGTATATTACACTCGGCCCTGTCTCTGTTTATATTACACAAGACCCTGTCTCTGTTTATATTACACTAGACCCTGTCTCTGTTTATATTACACCAGACCCTGTCTCTGTTCATATTACAGTAGACCCTGTCTCTGTTTATATTACACCAGACCCTGTCTCTGTTTATATTACAGTAGACCCTGTCTCTGTTTATATTACACTAGACCCTGTCTCTGTTTATATTACACTCGACCCTTACTCTGTTTATATTACACTAGACACTATCTCTGTCTATATTACACTAGACCCTGTCTCTGTTTATATTACACTAGACCCTGTCACTGTTTATATTACACTAAACCCTGTCTCTGTTTATATTACACTCGACCCTGTCTCTGTTTATATTACACTCGACCCTGTCTCTGTATATATTACACTAGACCCTGTCTCTGTTTATATTGCACTCGACCCTGTCTCTGTTTATATCACACTAGACCCTGTCTCTGTTTATATTACACTGGACCCTGTCTCTGTTTATATTACACTCGACCCTGTCTCTGTTTATATTACACTAGACCCTGTCTCTGTTTATATTACACGAGACCCTGTCTCTGTTTATATTACACTAGACCCTGTCTCTGTTTATATTACACCAGACTCTGTCTCTGTGTATATTACACTCGACCCTGTCTCTGTTTATATTACACAAGACCCTGTCTCTATTTATATTACACTCGACCCTGTCTCTGTTTATATTGCACGAGACCCTGTTTCTGTTTATATTACACTGGACCCTTGTTCTGTTTATATTACGCTAGACCCTGTCTCTGTTTATATTACACTATACACTGTCTCTGTTTATATTACACTCGGCACTGTCTCTGTTTATATTACACGAGACCCTGTCACTGTTTATATTACACTAGACCCTGTCTCTGTTTATATTACACTCGACCCTATCTCTGTTTATATTACACTCGACCCTGTCTCTGTTTATATTACACTAGACCCTGTTTCTGTTTATATTACACTAGACCCTGTCTCTGTTTATATTACACTAGACCCTGTCTCTGTTTATATTACACTCGACCCTATCTCTGTTTATATTACACTCGACCCTGTCTCTGTTTATATTACACTAGACCCTGTTTCTGTTTATATTACACTAGACCCTGTCTCTGTTTATATTACACTAGACCCTGTCTCTGTTTATATTACACTCGACCCTATCTCTGTTTATATTACACTCGACCCTGTCTCTGTTTATATTACACTAGACCCTGTTTCTGTTTATATTACACTAGACCCTGTCTCTGTTTATATTACACTAGACCCTGTCTCTGCTTATATTACACTCGACCCTGTCACTGTTTATATTATACTAGACCTTGTCTCTGATTATATTACACTAGACCCTGTCGCTCTTTATATTACACTAGAGCCTGTCTCTGTTTATATTACACTCGACCCTGTACTGTTTATATTACACTCGACCGTGTCTCTGTTTACTTTACACTCGACCCTGTCTCTGTTTATATTACACTCGACCCTGTCTCTGTTTATATTACACTATACCCTGTCTCTGTTTATATTACACTAGACCCTGTCTCTGTTTATATTACACTCGACCCTGTCTCTGTTCATATTACACTAGACCCTGTCTCTGTTTATATTACACCAGACCCTGTCTCTGTTTATATTACACTCGACCCTGTCTCTGTTTATATTGCACTAGACCCTGTTTCTGTTTATATTACACTGGACCCTGGCTCTGTTTATATTACGCTAGACCCTGTCTCTGTTTATATTACACTAGACCCTGTCTCTGTTTATATTACACTCGTCCCTGTCTCTGTTTATATTACACTAGACCCTGTCTCTGTTTATATTACACCAGACACTGTCTCTGTTTATATTACACTAGACCCTATCTCTGTTTATATTACACTAGACCCTGGCTCTGTTTATATTACACTGGACCCTGTCTCTGTTTATATTACACTCGACCCTGTCTCTGTTTATATTACACGAGACCCTGTCTCTGTTTATATTACACTAGACCTTTGACTCTGTTTCTATTACACGAGTCCCTGTCTCTGTTTATATTACACTAGACCCTGTCTCTTTTTATATTACACTCGACCCTGTCCCTGTTTATATTACACTAGACCCTGTCTCTGTTTATATTACATTAGACCCTGTCTCTGTTTATTATTACACTCGACCCTATCTCTGTTTATATTACACTCGACCCTGTCTCTGTTTATATTACACTAGACCTTGTCTCTGTTTATATTACACGAGACCCTGTCTCTGTTTATATTACATTAGAGCCTGTCTCTGTTTATATTACACTCGACCCTGTCTCTGTTTATATTACACTCGACCCTGTATCTGTTTATATTACACTCGACTCTGTCTCTGATTTTATAACACTAGACCCTGTCTCTGTTTATATTACACGAGACCCTGTCTCTGTTTATATTACACTAGACCCTGTCTCTGTTTATATTACACTAGACCCTGTCTCTGTTTATATTACACCAGACCCTGTCTCTGTTTATATTACACGAGAATCTGTCTCTGTTTATATTTCACTAGACCCTGTCTCTGTTTATATTACACTCGACCCTGTCTCTGTTTATATTGCACTAGACTCTGTCTCTGTTTATATCACACTGGACCCTGTCTCTGTTTATATTACACTGGACCCTGTCTCTGTTTATATTACACTAGACCCTGTGTCTGTTTATTATTACACTCGACCCTATCTCTGTTTACATTACACTAGATCCTGTCTCTGTTTATATTGCACTAGACCCTGTCTCTGTTTATATTACACTAGGCCCTGTCTCTGTTTATATTACACTCAACCCTGTCTCTGTTTATATTACACTAGGCCCTATCTCTATTTATATTACACTCGACCCTGTCTCTGTTTATATTACACTAGACCCTGTCTCTGTTTATATTACACTAGACCCTGTCTCTGTTTATATCACACTAGACATTGTCTCTGTTTATAATACACTCGACCCTGTCTCTGTTTATATTACACTAGACCCTGTCTCTGTTTATATTACACTAGACCCTGTCTCTGTTTATATTACACTATACCCTGCCTTTGTTTACATTACACTAGATCCTGTCTCTGTTTAAATTGCTCTAGACCCAGTCTCTGTTTATATTACACTAAGCCCTGTCTCTGTTTATATTACACTCGACCCTGTCTCTGTTTATATTACACTAGACCCTGTCCCTGTTTATATTACACTAGACCTTGTCTCTGTTTATACTACACTGGACCCTGTCTCTGTTTATATTTCACTAGACCCTGTCTCTGTTTATATTACACTAGACCCTGTCTCTGTTTATATGACAGTAGACCCTGTCTCTGTTTATATTACACTAGACCCTGTCTCTGTTTATATTACACTCGACCCTGTCTCTGTTCATATTACACTAGACATTATCTCTGTCTGTATTACACTAGACCCTGTCTCTGTTTAAATTACACTAGACCCTGTCACTGTTTATATTACACTAAGCCCTGTCTCTGTTTATATTACACTCGACCCTGTCTCTGTTTATATTACAATCGACCCTGTCTCTGTGTATATTACACTGGACCCTGTCTCTGTTTATATTGCACTCGACCCTGTCTCTGTTAATATTACACTAGATCCTGTCTCTGTTTATATTACACTAGACCCTGTCTCTGTTTATATTACACTAGACCCTGTCTCTGTTTATATTACACTAGACCCTGTCTCTGTTTATATTACACTAGACCCTGTCTCTGTTTATATTACACCAGACTCTGTCTCTGTGTATATTACACTCGACCCTGTCTCTGTTTATATTACACAAGACCCTGTCTCTGTTTATATTACACCAGACCCTGTCTCTGTTCATATTACACTAGACCCTGTCTCTGTTTATATTACACCAGACCCTGTCTCTGTTTATATTACAGGAGACCCTGTCTCTGTTTATATTACACTAGACCCTGTCTCTGTTTATATTACACTCGACCCTGTCTCTGTTTATATTACACTAGACACTATCTCTGTCTATATTACACTAGACCATGTCTCTGTTTATATTACACTAGACCCTGTCACTGTTTATATTACACTAAACCCTGTCTCTGTTTATATTACACTCGACCCTGTCTCTGCTAATATTACACTCGACCCTGTCTCTGTATATATTACACTAGACCCTGTCTCTGTTTATATTGCACTCGACCCTGTCTCTGTTAATATTACACTAGATCCTGTCTCTGTTTATATTACACTAGACCCTCTCTCTGTTTATATTACACTCGACCCTGTCACTGTTTATATTATACTAGACCTTGTCTCTGTTTATATTACACTAGACCCTGTCTCTGTTTATATTACACTAGACCGTGTCTCTGTTTATATTACACTCGACCCTGTCTCTGTTTATATTACACTCGACCCTGTCTCTGTTTATATTACCCTCGACCCTGTCTCTGTTTATATTACACTCGACCCTGTCTCTGTTTATATTACACTAGACCCTGTCTCTGTTTATATTACACTAGACCATGTCTCTGTTTATATTACACTAGACCCTGTCTCTGTTTATATTACACCAGACTCTGTCTCTGTGTATATTACACTCGACCCTGTCTCTGTTTATATTACACAAGACCCTGTCTCTGTTTATATTACACTAGACCCTGTCTCTGTTTATATTACACCAGACCCTGTCTCTGTTCATATTACACTAGACCCTGTCTCTGTTTATATTACACCAGACCGTGTCTCTGTTTATATTACACTCGACCCTGTCTCTGTTTATATTGCACGAGACCCTGTCTCTGTTTATATTACACTGGGCCCTGGATCTGTTTATATTACGCTATACCCTGTCTCTGTTTGTATTACACTAGACACTGTCTCTGTTTATATTACACTCGGCACTGTCACTGTTTATATTACACTAGACCTTTGTCTCTGTTTATATGACACGAGACGCTGTCTCTGTTTATATTACACTAGAACCTGTCTCTGTTTATATTACACTCGACCCTGTCACTGTTTATATTATACTAGACCCTGTCTCTGTTTATATTACACGAGACCCTGTCACTGTTTATATTACACTAGACCCTGTCTCTGTTTATATTACACTAGACCCTGTCTCTGTTTATATTACACACGACCCTATCTCTGTTTATATTAGACTTGACCCTGTCTCTGTATATATTACACGAGACCCTGTCTCTATTTATATTACACTAGACCCTGTCTCTGTTTATATTACACTAGACCCTGTCTCTGTTTATATTACACCAGACTCTGTCTCTGTGTATATTACACTCGACCCTGTCTCTGTTTATATTACACCAGACCCTGTCTCTGTTCATATTACACTAGACCCTGTCTCTGTTTATATTACACCAGACCCTGTCTCTGTTTATATTACAGTAGACGCTGTCTCTGTTTATATTACACTAGACCCTGTCTCTGTTTATATTACACTCGACCCTGTCTCTGTTTATATTACACTAGACACTATCTCTGTCTATATTACACTCGACCCTGTCTCTGTTTATATTACACTCGACCCTGTCTCTGTATATATTACACTAGACCCTGTCTCTGTTTATATTGCACTCGACCCTGTCTCTGTTTATATTACACTAGACCCTGTCTGTGTTTATTTTACACTAGACCGTGTCTCTGTTTATATTACACTCGACCCTGTATCTGTTTATATTACACTCGACCCTGTCTCTGTTTTTTTACCCTCGACCCTGTCTCTGTTTATATTACACTCGACCCTGTCTCTGTTTATATTACACTAGACCCTGTCTCTGTTTATATTACACTCGACCCTGTCTCTGTTTATATTACACTAGACCCTGTCTCTGTTTATATTACACCAGACTCTGTCTCTGTGTATATTACGCTCGACCCTGTCTCTGTTTATATTACACAAGACCCTGTCTCTATTTATATTACACTCGACCCTGTCTCTGTTTATATTGCACGAGACCCTGTTTCTGTTTATATTACACTGGACCCTTGCTCTGTTTATATTACGCTAGACCCTGTCTCTGTTTATATTACACGATACACTGTCTCTGTTTATATTACACTCGGCACTGTCTCTGTTTATATTACACTAGACCTTTGTCTCTGTTTATATGACACGAGACGCTGTCTCTGTTTATATTACACTAGAACCTGTCTCTGTTTATATTACACTCGACCCTGTCACTGTTTATATTATACTAGACCCTGTCTCTGTTTATATTACACGAGACCCTGTCACTGTTTATATTACACTAGACCCTGTCTCTGTTTATATTACACTAGACCCTGTCTCTGTTTATATTACACTCGACCCTATCTCTGTTTATATTACACTCGACCCTGTCTCTGTTTATATTACACTAGACCCTGTTTCTGTTTATATTACACTAGACCCTGTCTCTGTTTATATTACACTAGACACTGTCTCTGCTTATATTACACTCGACCCTGTCACTGTTTATATTATACTAGACCTTGTCTCTGATTATATTACACTAGACCCTGTCGCTGTTTACATTACACTAGAGCCTGTCTCTGTTTATATTACACTCGACCCTGTACTGTTTATATTACACTCGACCGTGTCTCTGTTTACTTTACACTCGACCCTGTCTCTGTTTATATTACACTCGACCCTGTCTCTGTTTATATTACACTATACCCTGTCTCTGTTTATATTACACTAGACCCTGTCTCTGTTTATATTACACTCGACCCTGTCTCTGTTCATATTACACTAGACCCTGTCTCTGTTTATATTACACCAGACCCTGTCTCTGTTTATATTACACTCGACCCTGTCTCTGTTTATATTGCACTAGACCCTGTTTCTGTTTATATTACACTGGACCCTGGCTCTGTTTATATTACGCTAGACCCTGTCTCTGTTTATATTACACTAGACCCTGTCTCTGTTTATATTACACTCGTCCCTGTCTCTGTTTATATTACACTAGACCCTGTCTCTGTTTATATTACACCAGACACTGTCTCTGTTTATATTACACTAGACCCTATCTCTGTTTATATTACACTAGACCCTGGCTCTGTTTATATTACACTGGACCCTGTCTCTGTTTATATTACACTCGACCCTGTCTCTGTTTATATTACACGAGACCCTGTCTCTGTTTATATTACACTAGACCTTTGACTCTGTTTCTATTACACGAGTCCCTGTCTCTGTTTATATTACACTAGACCCTGTCTCTTTTTATATTACACTCGACCCTGTCCCTGTTTATATTACACTAGACCCTGTCTCTGTTTATATTACATTAGACCCTGTCTCTGTTTATTATTACACTCGACCCTATCTCTGTTTATATTACACTCGACCCTGTCTCTGTTTATATTACACTAGACCTTGTCTCTGTTTATATTACACGAGACCCTGTCTCTGTTTATATTACATTAGAGCCTGTCTCTGTTTATATTACACTCGACCCTGTCTCTGTTTATATTACACTCGACCCTGTATCTGTTTATATTACACTCGACTCTGTCTCTGATTTTATAACACTAGACCCTGTCTCTGTTTATATTACACGAGACCCTGTCTCTGTTTATATTACACTAGACCCTGTCTCTGTTTATATTACACTAGACCCTGTCTCTGTTTATATTACACCAGACCCTGTCTCTGTTTATATTACACGAGAATCTGTCTCTGTTTATATTTCACTAGACCCTGTCTCTGTTTATATTACACTCGACCCTGTCTCTGTTTATATTGCACTAGACTCTGTCTCTGTTTATATCACACTGGACCCTGTCTCTGTTTATATTACACTGGACCCTGTCTCTGTTTATATTACACTAGACCCTGTGTCTGTTTATTATTACACTCGACCCTATCTCTGTTTACATTACACTAGATCCTGTCTCTGTTTATATTGCACTAGACCCTGTCTCTGTTTATATTACACTAGGCCCTGTCTCTGTTTATATTACACTCAACCCTGTCTCTGTTTATATTACACTAGGCCCTATCTCTATTTATATTACACTCGACCCTGTCTCTGTTTATATTACACTAGACCCTGTCTCTGTTTATATTACACTAGACCCTGTCTCTGTTTATATCACACTAGACATTGTCTCTGTTTATAATACACTCGACCCTGTCTCTGTTTATATTACACTAGACCCTGTCTCTGTTTATATTACACTAGACCCTGTCTCTGTTTATATTACACTATACCCTGCCTTTGTTTACATTACACTAGATCCTGTCTCTGTTTAAATTGCTCTAGACCCAGTCTCTGTTTATATTACACTAAGCCCTGTCTCTGTTTATATTACACTCGACCCTGTCTCTGTTTATATTACACTAGACCCTGTCCCTGTTTATATTACACTAGACCTTGTCTCTGTTTATACTACACTGGACCCTGTCTCTGTTTATATTTCACTAGACCCTGTCTCTGTTTATATTACACTAGACCCTGTCTCTGTTTATATGACAGTAGACCCTGTCTCTGTTTATATTACACTAGACCCTGTCTCTGTTTATATTACACTCGACCCTGTCTCTGTTCATATTACACTAGACATTATCTCTGTCTGTATTACACTAGACCCTGTCTCTGTTTAAATTACACTAGACCCTGTCACTGTTTATATTACACTAAGCCCTGTCTCTGTTTATATTACACTCGACCCTGTCTCTGTTTATATTACAATCGACCCTGTCTCTGTGTATATTACACTGGACCCTGTCTCTGTTTATATTGCACTCGACCCTGTCTCTGTTAATATTACACTAGATCCTGTCTCTGTTTATATTACACTAGACCCTGTCTCTGTTTATATTACACTAGACCCTGTCTCTGTTTATATTACACTAGACCCTGTCTCTGTTTATATTACACTAGACCCTGTCTCTGTTTATATTACACCAGACTCTGTCTCTGTGTATATTACACTCGACCCTGTCTCTGTTTATATTACACAAGACCCTGTCTCTGTTTATATTACACCAGACCCTGTCTCTGTTCATATTACACTAGACCCTGTCTCTGTTTATATTACACCAGACCCTGTCTCTGTTTATATTACAGGAGACCCTGTCTCTGTTTATATTACACTAGACCCTGTCTCTGTTTATATTACACTCGACCCTGTCTCTGTTTATATTACACTAGACACTATCTCTGTCTATATTACACTAGACCATGTCTCTGTTTATATTACACTAGACCCTGTCACTGTTTATATTACACTAAACCCTGTCTCTGTTTATATTACACTCGACCCTGTCTCTGCTAATATTACACTCGACCCTGTCTCTGTATATATTACACTAGACCCTGTCTCTGTTTATATTGCACTCGACCCTGTCTCTGTTAATATTACACTAGATCCTGTCTCTGTTTATATTACACTAGACCCTCTCTCTGTTTATATTACACTCGACCCTGTCACTGTTTATATTATACTAGACCTTGTCTCTGTTTATATTACACTAGACCCTGTCTCTGTTTATATTACACTAGACCGTGTCTCTGTTTATATTACACTCGACCCTGTCTCTGTTTATATTACACTCGACCCTGTCTCTGTTTATATTACCCTCGACCCTGTCTCTGTTTATATTACACTCGACCCTGTCTCTGTTTATATTACACTAGACCCTGTCTCTGTTTATATTACACTAGACCATGTCTCTGTTTATATTACACTAGACCCTGTCTCTGTTTATATTACACCAGACTCTGTCTCTGTGTATATTACACTCGACCCTGTCTCTGTTTATATTACACAAGACCCTGTCTCTGTTTATATTACACTAGACCCTGTCTCTGTTTATATTACACCAGACCCTGTCTCTGTTCATATTACACTAGACCCTGTCTCTGTTTATATTACACCAGACCGTGTCTCTGTTTATATTACACTCGACCCTGTCTCTGTTTATATTGCACGAGACCCTGTCTCTGTTTATATTACACTGGGCCCTGGATCTGTTTATATTACGCTATACCCTGTCTCTGTTTGTATTACACTAGACACTGTCTCTGTTTATATTACACTCGGCACTGTCACTGTTTATATTACACTAGACCTTTGTCTCTGTTTATATGACACGAGACGCTGTCTCTGTTTATATTACACTAGAACCTGTCTCTGTTTATATTACACTCGACCCTGTCACTGTTTATATTATACTAGACCCTGTCTCTGTTTATATTACACGAGACCCTGTCACTGTTTATATTACACTAGACCCTGTCTCTGTTTATATTACACTAGACCCTGTCTCTGTTTATATTACACACGACCCTATCTCTGTTTATATTAGACTTGACCCTGTCTCTGTATATATTACACGAGACCCTGTCTCTATTTATATTACACTAGACCCTGTCTCTGTTTATATTACACTAGACCCTGTCTCTGTTTATATTACACCAGACTCTGTCTCTGTGTATATTACACTCGACCCTGTCTCTGTTTATATTACACCAGACCCTGTCTCTGTTCATATTACACTAGACCCTGTCTCTGTTTATATTACACCAGACCCTGTCTCTGTTTATATTACAGTAGACGCTGTCTCTGTTTATATTACACTAGACCCTGTCTCTGTTTATATTACACTCGACCCTGTCTCTGTTTATATTACACTAGACACTATCTCTGTCTATATTACACTCGACCCTGTCTCTGTTTATATTACACTCGACCCTGTCTCTGTATATATTACACTAGACCCTGTCTCTGTTTATATTGCACTCGACCCTGTCTCTGTTTATATTACACTAGACCCTGTCTGTGTTTATTTTACACTAGACCGTGTCTCTGTTTATATTACACTCGACCCTGTATCTGTTTATATTACACTCGACCCTGTCTCTGTTTTTTTACCCTCGACCCTGTCTCTGTTTATATTACACTCGACCCTGTCTCTGTTTATATTACACTAGACCCTGTCTCTGTTTATATTACACTCGACCCTGTCTCTGTTTATATTACACTAGACCCTGTCTCTGTTTATATTACACCAGACTCTGTCTCTGTGTATATTACGCTCGACCCTGTCTCTGTTTATATTACACAAGACCCTGTCTCTATTTATATTACACTCGACCCTGTCTCTGTTTATATTGCACGATACCCTGTTTCTGTTTATATTACACTGGACCCTTGCTCTGTTTATATTACGCTAGACCCTGTCTCTGTTTATATTACACGATACACTGTCTCTGTTTATATTACACTCGGCACTGTCTCTGTTTATATTACACTAGACCTTTGTCTCTGTTTATATGACACGAGACGCTGTCTCTGTTTATATTACACTAGAACCTGTCTCTGTTTATATTACACTCGACCCTGTCACTGTTTATATTATACTAGACCCTGTCTCTGTTTATATTACACGAGACCCTGTCACTGTTTATATTACACTAGACCCTGTCTCTGTTTATATTACACTAGACCCTGTCTCTGTTTATATTACACTCGACCCTATCTCTGTTTATATTACACTCGACCCTGTCTCTGTTTATATTACACTAGACCCTGTTTCTGTTTATATTACACTAGACCCTGTCTCTGTTTATATTACACTAGACACTGTCTCTGCTTATATTACACTCGACCCTGTCACTGTTTATATTATACTAGACCTTGTCTCTGATTATATTACACTAGACCCTGTCGCTGTTTACATTACACTAGAGCCTGTCTCTGTTTATATTACACTCGACCCTGTACTGTTTATATTACACTCGACCGTGTCTCTGTTTACTTTACACTCGACCCTGTCTCTGTTTATATTACACTCGACCCTGTCTCTTTTTATATTACACTATACCCTGTCTCTGTTTATATTACACTAGACCCTGTCTCTGTTTATATTACACTCGACCCTGTCTCTGTTCATATTACACTAGACCCTGTCTCTGTTTATATTACACCAGACCCTGGCTCTGTTTATATTACGCTAGACCCTGTCTCTGTTTATATTACACTAGACCCTGTCTCTGTTTATATTACACTCGTCCCTGTCTCTGTTTATATTACACTAGACCCTGTCTCTGTTTATATTACACTAGACACTGTCTCTGTTTATATTACACTAGACCCTATCTCTGTTTATATTACACTAGACCCTGGCTCTGTTTATATTACACTGGACCCTGTCTCTGTTTATATTACACTCGACCCTGTCTCTGTTTATATTACACGAGACCCTGTCTCTGTTTATATTACACTAGACCTTTGACTCTGTTTCTATTACACGAGTCCCTGTCTCTGTTTATATTACACTAGACCCTGTCTCTTTTTATATTACACTCGACCCTGGCACTGTTTATATTATACTAGACACTGTCTCTGTTTATATTACACTAGACCCTGTCCCTGTTTATATTACACTAGACCCTGTCTCTGTTTATATTACATTAGACCCTGTCTCTGTTTATTATTACACTCGACCCTATCTCTGTTTATATTACACTCGACCCTGTCTCTGTTTATATTACACTAGACCTTGTCTCTGTTTATATTACACGAGACCCTGTCTCTGTTTATATTACACTAGAGCCTGTCTCTGTTTATATTACACTCGACCCTGTCTCTGTTTATATTACACTCGACCCTGTATCTGTTTATATTACACTCGACTCTGTCTCTGATTATATTACACTAGACCCTGTCTCTGTTTATATTACACGAGACCCTGTCTCTGTTTATATTACACGAGACCCTGTCTCTGTTTATATTACACTAGAGCCTGTCTCTGTTTATATTACACTCGACCCTGTCTCTGTTTATATTACACTCGACCCTGTCTCTGTTTATATTACACTAGACCCTGTCTCTGTTTATATTACACTATACCCTGCCTTTGTTTACATTACACTAGATCCTGTCTCTGTTTAAATTGCACTAGACCCTGTCTCTGTTTATATTACACTAAGCCCTGTCTCTGTTTATATTACACTCGACCCTGTCTCTGTTTATATTACACTAGACCCTGTCCCTGTTTATATTACACTAGACCCTGTCTCTGTTTATACTACACTGGACCCTGTCTCTGTTTATATTTCACTAGACCCTGTCTCTGTTTATATTACACTAGACCCTGTCTCTGTTTATATTACACTAGACCCTGTCTCTGTTTATATTACACTCGACCCTGTCTCTGTTTATATTACACTAGACATTATCTCTGTCTATATTACACTAGACCCTGTCTCTGTTTAAATTACACTAGACCCTGTCACTGTTTATATTACACTAAACCCTGTCTCTGTTTATATTACACTCGACCCTGTCTCTGTTTATATTACAATCGACCCTGTCTCTGTATATATTACACTAGACCCTGTCTCTGTTTATATTACACTAGATCCTGTCTCTGTTTATATTACACTAGACCCTGTCTCTGTTTATATTACACTCGACCCTGTCTCTGTTTATATTACACTAGACATTATCTCTGTCTATATTACACTAGACCCTGTCTCTGTTTAAATTACACTAGACCCTGTCACTGTTTATATTACACTAAACCCTGTCTCTGTTTATATTACACTCGACCCTGTCTCTGTTTATATTACAATCGACCCTGTCTCTGTATATATTACACTCGACCCTGTCTCTGTTAATATTACACTAGATCCTGTCTCTGTTTATATTACACTAGACCCTGTCTCTGTTTATATTACACTAGACCCTGTCTCTGTTTATATTACACTAGACCCTGTCTCTGTTTATATTACACTAGACCCTGTCTCTGTTTATATTACACCAGACTCTGTCTCTGTGTATATTACACTCGACCCTGTCTCTGTTTATATTACACAAGACCCTGTCTCTGTTTATATTACACCAGACCCTGTCTCTGTTCATATTACACTAGACCCTGTCTCTGTTTATATTACACCAGACCCTGTCTCTGTTTATATTACAGTAGACCCTGTCTCTGTTTATATTACACTAGACCCTGTCTCTGTTTATATTACACTCGACCCTGTCTCTGTTTATATTACACTAGACACTATCTCTGTCTATATTACACTAGACCATGTCTCTGTTTATATTACACTAGACCCTGTCACTGTTTATATTACACTAAACCCTGTCTCTGTTTATATTACACTCGACCCTGTCTCTGCTAATATTACACTCGACCCTGTCTCTGTATATATTACACTAGACCCTGTCTCTATTTATATTGCACTCGACCCTGTCTCTGTTAATATTACACTAGATCCTGTCTCTGTTTATATTACACTAGACCCTGTCTCTGTTTATATTACACTCGACCCTGTCACTGGTTATATTATACTAGACCTTGTCTCTGTTTATATTACACTAGACCCTGTCTCTGTTTATATTACACTAGACCGTGTCTCTGTTTATATTACACTCGACCCTGTCTCTGTTTATATTACACTCGACCCTGTCTCTGTTTATATTACCCTCGACCCTGTCTCTGTTTATATTACACTCGACCCTGTCTCTGTTTATATTACACTAGACCCTGTCTCTGTTTATATTACACTAGACCATGTCTCTGTTTATATTACACCAGACCGTGTCTCTGTTTATATTACACTCGACCCTGTCTCTGTTTATATTGCACGAGACCCTGTCTCTGTTTATATTACACTTGGCCCTTGCTCTGTTTATATTACGCTAGACCCTGTCTCTGTTTGTATTACACTAGACACTGTCTCTGTTTATATTGCACTCGGCACTGTCTCTGTTTATATTACACTAGACTTTGTCTCTGTTTATATGACACGAGACGCTGTCTCTGTTTATATTACACTAGAACCTGTCTCTGTTTATATTACACTCGACCCTGTCACTGTTTATATTATACTAGACCCTGTCTCTGTTTATATTACACGAGACCTGTCACTGTTTATATTACACTAGACCCTGTCTCTGTTTATATTACACGAGACCCTGTCTCTGTTTATGTTACACACGACCCTATCTCTGTTTATATTACACTCGACCCTGTCTCTGTTTATATTACACTAGACCCTGTTTCTGTTTATATTACACTCGTCCCTGTCTCTGTTTATATTACACTATACCCTGGCTCTGTTTATATTACGCTAGACCCTGTCTCTGTTTATATTACACTAGACACTGTCTCTGTTTATATTACACTCGGCACTGTCTCTGTTTATATTACACTAGACCTTTGTCTCTGTTTATATGACACGAGACGCTGTCTCTGTTTATATTACACTAGAACCTGTCTCTGTTTATATTACACTCGACCCTGTCACTGTTTATATTATACTAGACCCTGTCTCTGTTTATATTACACGAGACCCTGTCACTGTTTATATTACACTAGACCCTGTCTCTGTTTATATTACACTAGACCCTGTCTCTGTTTATATTACACTAGACCCTGTCTCTGTTTATATTAAACTAGACCCTGTCTCTGTTTATATTACACCAGACTCTGTCTCTGTGTATATTACACTCGACCCTGTCTCTGTTTATATTACACCAGACCCTGTCTCTGTTTATATTACACCAGACTCTGTCTCTGTGTATATTACACTCGACCCTGTCTCTGTTTATATTACACCAGACCCTGTCTCTGTTCATATTACACTAGACACTGTCTCTGTTTATATTACACCAGACCCTGTCTCTGTTTATATTACAGTAGACGCTGTCTCTGTTTATATTACACTAGACCCTGTCTCTGTTTATATTACACTCGACCCTGTCTCTGTTTATATTACACTAGACACTATCTCTGTCTATATTACAGTAGACGCTGTCTCTGTTTATATTACACTAGACCCTGTCTCTGTTTATATTACACTCGACCCTGTCTCTGTTTATATTACACTAGACACTATCTCAGTCTATATTACACTCGACCCTGTCTCTGTTTATATTACACTCGACCCTGTCTCTGTATATATTACACTAGACCCTGTCTCTGTTTATATTGCACTCGACCCTGTCTCTGTTTATATTACACTAGACCCTGTCTCTGTTTATTTTACACTAGACCGTGTCTCTGTTTATATTACACTCGACCCTGT
Source organism: Pristiophorus japonicus (assembly GCF_044704955.1). Classification (NCBI taxonomy): domain Eukaryota; kingdom Metazoa; phylum Chordata; class Chondrichthyes; family Pristiophoridae; genus Pristiophorus; species Pristiophorus japonicus. The sequence continues at coordinate 1,486,167 of NW_027250702.1, read as the reverse complement.
CTCTGTTTATATTAAACTCGACCCTGTCTCTGTTTTTTTACCCTCGACCCTGTCTCTGTTTATATTACACTCGACCCTGTCTCTGTTTATATTACACTAGACCCTGTCTCTGTTTATATTACACTCGACCCTGTCTCTGTTTATATTACACTAGACCCTGTCTCTGTTTATATTACACCAGACTCTGTCTCTGTGTATATTACGCTCGACCCTGTCTCTGTTTATATTACACAAGACCCTGTCTCTATTTATATTACACTCGACCCTGTCTCTGTTTATATTGCACGAGACCCTGTTTCTGTTTATATTACACTGGACCCTTGCTCTGTTTATATTACGCTAGACCCTGTCTCTGTTTATATTACACTAGACACTGTCTCTGTTTATATTACACTCGGCACTGTCTCTGTTTATATTACACTAGACCTTTGTCTCTGTTTATATGACACGAGACGCTGTCTCTGTTTATATTACACTAGAACCTGTCTCTGTTTATATTACACTCGACCCTGTCACTGTTTATATTATACTAGACCCTGTCTCTGTTTATATTACACGAGACCCTGTCACTGTTTATATTACACTAGACCCTGTCTCTGTTTATATTACACTAGACCCTGTCTCTGTTTATATTACACTCGACCCTATCTCTGTTTATATTACACTCGACCCTGTCTCTGTTTATATTACACTAGACCCTGTTTCTGTTTATATTACACTAGACCCTGTCTCTGTTTATATTACACTAGACCCTGTCTCTGCTTATATTACACTCGACCCTGTCACTGTTTATATTATACTAGACCTTGTCTCTGTTTATATTACACTAGACCCTGTCCCTGTTTATATTACACTAGAGCCTGTCTCTGTTTATATTACACTCGACCCTGTACTGTTTATATTACACTCGACCCTGTCTCTGTTTACTTTACACTCGACCCTGTCTCTGTTTATATTACACTCGACCCTGTCTCTGTTTATATTACACTATACCCTGTCTCTGTTTATATTACACGAGACCCTGTCTCTGTTTATATTACACTCGACCCTGTCTCTGTTCATATTACACTAGACCCTGTCTCTGTTTATATAACACCAGACCCTGTCTCTGTTTATATTACACTCGACCCTGTCTCTGTTTATATTGCACTAGACCCTGTTTCTGTTTATATTACACTGGACCCTGGCTCTGTTTATATTACGCTAGACCCTGTCTCTGTTTATATTACACTAGACCCTGTCTCTGTTTATATTACACTCGTCCCTGTCTCTGTTTATATTACACTAGACCCTGTCTCTGTTTATATTACACTAGACACTGTCTCTGTTTATATTACACTAGACCCTATCTCTGTTTATATTACACTAGACCCTGGCTCTGTTTATATTACACTGGACCCTGTCTCTGTTTATATTACACTCGACCCTGTCTCTGTTTATATTACACGAGACCCTGTCTCTGTTTATATTACACTAGACCTTTGACTCTGTTTATATTACACGAGTCCCTGTCTCTGTTTATATTACACTAGACCCTGTCTCTTTTTATATTACACTCGACCCTGTCACTGTTTATATTATACTAGACCCTGTCTCTGTTTATATTACACTAGACCCTGTCCCTGTTTATATTACACTAGACCCTGTCTCTGTTTATATTACACGAGACCCTGTCTCTGTTTATATTACACTAGAGCCTGTCTCTGTTTATATAACACTAGACCCTGACTCTGTTTATATTACACGAGACCCTGTCTCTGTTTATATTACACTAGACCCTGTCTCTGTTTATATTACACTAGACCCTGTCTCTGTTTATATTACACCAGACCCTGTCTCTGTTTATATTACACGAGAATCTGTCTCTGTTTATATTACACCAGACCCTGTCTCTGTTCATATTACACTAGACCCTGTCTCTGTTTATATTACACCAGACCCTGTCTCTGTTTATATTACAGTAGACGCTGTCTCTGTTTATATTACACTAGACCCTGTCTCTGTTTATATTACACTCGACCCTGTCTCTGTTTATATTACACTAGACACTATCTCTGTCTATATTACACTCGACCCTGTCTCTGTTTATATCACACTCGACCCTGTCTCTGTATATATTACACTAGACCCTGTCTCTGTTTATATTGCACTCGACCCTGTCTCTGTTTATATTACACTAGACCCTGTCTGTGTTTATTTTACACTAGACCGTGTCTCTGTTTATATTACACTCGACCCTGTATCTGTTTATATTACACTCGACCCTGTCTCTGTTTTTTTACCCTCGACCCTGTCTCTGTTTATATTACACCAGACTCTGTCTCTGTGTATATTACGCTCGACCCTGTCTCTGTTTATATTACACAAGACCCTGTCTCTATTTATATTACACTCGACACTGTCTCTGTTTATATTGCACGAGACTCTGTTTCTGTTTATATTACACTGGACCCTTGCTCTGTTTATATTACGCTAGACCCTGTCTCTGTTTATATTACACTATACACTGTCTCTGTTTATATTACACTCGGCACTGTCTCTGTTTATATTACACTAGACCTTTGTCTCTGTTTATATGACACGAGACGCTGTCTCTGTTTATATTACACTAGAACCTGTCTCTGTTTATATTACACTCGACCCTGTCACTGTTTATATTATACTAGACCCTGTCTCTGTTTATATTACACGAGACCCTGTCACTGTTTATATTACACTAGACCCTGTCTCTGTTTATATTACACTAGACCCTGTCTCTGTTTATATTACACTCGACCCTATCTCTGTTTATATTACACTCGACCCTGTCTCTGTTTATATTACACTAGACCCTGTTTCTGTTTATATTACACTAGACCCTGTCTCTGTTTATATTACACTAGACACTGTCTCTGCTTATATTACACTCGACCCTGTCACTGTTTATATTATACTAGACCTTGTCTCTGATTATATTACACTAGACCCTGTCGCTGTTTATATTACACTAGAGCCTGTCTCTGTTTATATTACACTCGACCCTGTACTGTTTATATTACACTCGACCGTGTCTCTGTTTACTTTACACTCGACCCTGTCTCTGTTTATATTACACTCGACCCTGTCTCTGTTTATATTACACTATACCCTGTCTCTGTTTATATTACACTAGACCCTGTCTCTGTTTATATTACACTCGACCCTGTCTCTGTTCATATTACACTAGACCCTGTCTCTGTTTATATTACACCAGACCCTGGCTCTGTTTATATTACGCTAGACCCTGTCTCTGTTTATATTACACTAGACCCTGTCTCTGTTTATATTACACTCGTCCCTGTCTCTGTTTATATTACACTAGACCCTGTCTCTGTTTATATTACACTAGACACTGTCTCTGTTTATATTACACTAGACCCTATCTCTGTTTATATTACACTAGACCCTGGCTCTGTTTATATTACACTGGACCCTGTCTCTGTTTATATTACACTCGGCCCTGTCTCTGTTTATATTACACTCGACCCTGTCTCTGTTTATATTACACTAGACCTTTGACTCTGTTTCTATTACACGAGTCCCTGTCTCTGTTTATATTACACTAGACCCTGTCTCTTTTTATATTACACTCGACCCTGTCACTGTTTATATTATACTAGACACTGTCTCTGTTTATATTACACTAGACCCTGTCCCTGTTTATATTACACTAGACCCTGTCTCTGTTTATATTACAGTAGACCCTGTCTCTGTTTATTATTACACTCGACCCTATCTCTGTTTATATTACACTCGACCCTGTCTCTGTTTATATTACACTAGACCTTGTCTCTGTTTATATTACACGAGACCCTGTCTCTGTTTATATTACACTAGAGCCTGTCTCTGTTTATATTACACTCGACCCTGTCTCTGTTTATATTACACTCGACCCTGTATCTGTTTATATTACACTCGACTCTGTCTCTGATTATATTACACTAGACCCTGTCTCTGTTTATATTACACGAGACCCTGTCTCTGTTTATATTACACGAGACCCTGTCTCTGTTTATATTACACTAGAGCCTGTCTCTGTTTATATTACACTCGACCCTGTCTCTGTTTATATTACACTCGACCCTGTCTCTGTTTATATTACACTAGACCCTGTCTCTGTTTATATTACACTATACCCTGCCTTTGTTTACATTACACTAGATCCTGTCTCTGTTTAAATTGCACTAGACCCTGTCTCTGTTTATATTACACTAAGCCCTGTCTCTGTTTATATTACACTCGACCCTGTCTCTGTTTATATTACACTAGACCCTGTCCCTGTTTATATTACACTAGACCCTGTCTCTGTTTATACTACACTGGACCCTGTCTCTGTTTATATTTCACTAGACCCTGTCTCTGTTTATATTACACTAGACCCTGTCTCTGTTTATATTACAGTAGACCCTGTCTCTGTTTATATTACACTAGACCCTGTCTCTGTTTATATTACACTCGACCCTGTCTCTGTTTATATTACACTAGACATTATCTCTGTCTATATTACACTAGACCCTGTCTCTGTTTAAATTACACTAGACCCTGTCACTGTTTATATTACACTAAACCCTGTCTCTGTTTATATTACACTCGACCCTGTCTCTGTTTATATTACAATCGACCCTGTCTCTGTATATATTACACTAGACCCTGTCTCTGTTTATATTGCACTCGACCCTGTCTCTGTTAATATTACACTAGATCCTGTCTCTGTTTATATTACACTAGACCCTGTCTCTGTTTATATTACACTAGACCCTGTCTCTGTTTATATTACACTAGACCCTGTCTCTGTTTATATTACACTAGACCCTGTCTCTGTTTATATTACACCAGACTCTGTCTCTGTGTATATTACACTCGACCCTGTCTCTGTTTATATTACACAAGACCCTGTCTCTGTTTATATTACACCAGACCCTGTCTCTGTTCATATTACACTAGACCCTGTCTCTGTTTATATTACACCAGACCCTGTCTCTGTATATATTACAGTAGACCCTGTCTCTGTTTATATTGCACTAGACCCTGTCTCTGTTTATATTACACTCGACCCTGTCTCTGTTTATATTACACTAGACACTATCTCTGTCTATATTACACTAGACCATGTCTCTGTTTATATTACACTAGACCCTGTCACTGTTTATATTACACTAAACCCTGTCTCTGTTTATATTACACTCGACCCTGTCTCTGCTAATATTACACTCGACCCTGTCTCTGTATATATTACACTAGACCCTGTCTCTGTTTATATTGCACTCGACCCTGTCTCTGTTAATATTACACTAGATCCTGTCTCTGTTTATATTACACTAGACCCTGTCTCTGTTTATATTACACTCGACCCTGTCACTGGTTATATTATACTAGACCTTGTCTCTGTTTATATTACACTAGACCCTGTCTCTGTTTATATTACACTAGACCGTGTCTCTGTTTATATTACACTCGACCCTGTCTCTGTTTATATTACACTCGACCCTGTCTCTGTTTATATTACCCTCGACCCTGTCTCTGTTTATATTACACTCGACCCTGTCTCTGTTTATATTACACTAGACCCTGTCTCTGTTCATATTACACTAGACCCTGTCTCTGTTTATATTACACCAGACCGTGTCTCTGTTTATATTACACTCGACCCTGTCTCTGTTTATATTGCACGAGACCCTGTCTCTGTTTATATTACACTGGGCCCTTGCTCTGTTTATATTACGCTAGACCCTGTCTCTGTTTGTATTACACTAGACACTGTCTCTGTTTATATTGCACTCGGCACTGTCTCTGTTTATATTACACTAGACTTTATCTCTGCTTATATGACACGAGACGCTGTCTCTGTTTATATTACACTAGAACCTGTCTCTGTTTATATTACACTCGACCCTGTCACTGTTTATATTATACTAGACCCTGTCTCTGTTTATATTACACGAGACCTGTCACTGTTTATATTACACTAGACCCTGTCTCTGTTTATATTACACTAGACCCTGTCTCTGTTTATGTTACACACGACCCTATCTCTGTTTATATTACACTCGACCCTGTCTCTGTTTATATTACACTAGACCCTGTTTCTGTTTATATTACACTCGTCCCTGTCTCTGTTTATATTACACTATACCCTGGCTCTGTTTATATTACGCTAGACCCTGTCTCTGTTTATATTACACTAGACACTGTCTCTGTTTATATTACACTCGGCACTGTCTCTGTTTATATTACACTAGACCTTTGTCTCTGTTTATATGACACGAGACGCTGTCTCTGTTTATATTACACTAGAACCTGTCTCTGTTTATATTACACTCGACCCTGTCACTGTTTATATTATACTAGACCCTGTCTCTGTTTATATTACACGAGACCCTGTCACTGTTTATATTACACTAGACCCTGTCTCTGTTTATATTACACTAGACCCTGTCTCTGTTTATATTACACTAGACCCTGTCTCTGTTTATATTAAACTAGACCCTGTCTCTGTTTATATTACACCAGACTCTGTCTCTGTGTATATTACACTCGACCCTGTCTCTGTTTATATTACACCAGACCCTGTCTCTGTTTATATTACACCAGACTCTGTCTCTGTGTATATTACACTCGACCCTGTCTCTGTTTATATTACACCAGACCCTGTCTTTGTTCATATTACACTAGACACTGTCTCTGTTTATATTACACCAGAGCCTGTCTCTGTTTATATTACAGTAGACGCTGTCTCTGTTTATATTACACTAGACCCTGTCTCTGTTTATATTACACTCGACCCTGTCTCTGTTTATATTACACTAGACACTATCTCTGTCTATATTACAGTAGACGCTGTCTCTGTTTACATTACACTAGACCCTGTCTCTGTTTATATTACACTCGACCCTGTCTCTGTTTATATTACACTAGACACTATCTCAGTCTATATTACACTCGACCCTGTCTCTGTTTATATTACACTCGACCCTGTCTCTGTATATATTACACTAGACCCTGTCTCTGTTTATATTGCACTCGACCCTGTCTCTGTTTATATTACACTAGACCCTGTCTCTGTTTATTTTACACTAGACCGTGTCTCTGTTTAAATTACACTCGACCCTGTCTCTGTTTATATTACACTCGACCCTGTCTCTGTTTTTTTACCCTCGTCCCTGTCTCTGTTTATATTACACTCGACCCTGTCTCTGTTTATATTACACTAGACCCTGTCTCTGTTTATATTACACTCGACCCTGTCTCTGTTTATATTACACTAGACCCTGTCTCTGTTTATATTACACCAGACTCTGTCTCTGTGTATATTACGCTCGACCCTGTCTCTGTTTATATTACACAATACCCTGTCTCTATTTATATTACACTCGACCCTGTCTCTGTTTATATTGCACGAGACCCTGTTTCTGTTTATATTACACTGGACCCTTGCTCTGTTTATATTACGCTAGACCCTGTCTCTGTTTATATTACACTAGACACTGTCTCTGTTTATATTACACTCGGCACTGTCTCTGTTTATATTACACTAGACCTTTGTCTCAGTTTATATGACACGAGACGCTGTCTCTGTTTATATTACACTAGAACCTGTCTCTGTTTATATTACACTCGACCCTGTCACTGTTTATATTATACTAGACCCTGTCTCTGTTTATATTACACGAGACCCTGTCACTGTTTATATTACACTAGACCCTGTCTCTGTTTATATTACACTAGACCCTGTCTCTGTTTATATTACACTCGACCCTATCTCTGTTTATATTACACTCGACCCTGTCTCTGTTTATATTACACTAGACCCTGTTTCTGTTTATATTACACTAGACCCTGTCTCTGTTTATATTACACTAGACCCTGTCTCTGCTTATATTACACTCGACCCTGTCACTGTTTATATTATACTAGACCTTGTCTCTGTTTATATTACACTAGACCCTGTCCCTGTTTATATTACACTAGAGCCTGTCTCTGTTTATATTACACTCGACCCTGTACTGTTTATATTACACTCGACCCTGTCTCTGTTTACTTTACACTCGACCCTGTCTCTGTTTATATTACACTCGACCCTGTCTCTATTTATATTACACTCGACCCTGTCTCTGTTTATATTGCACGAGACCCTGTTTCTGTTTAAATTACACTGGACCCTTGCTCTGTTTATATTACGCTAGACCCTGTCTCTGTTTATATTACACTAGACACTGTCTCTGTTTATATTACACTCGGCACTGTCTCTGTTTATATTACACTAGACCTTTGTCTCTGTTTATATGACACGAGACGCTGTCTCTGTTTATATTACACTCGACCCTGTCTCTGTTTATATTACACTAGACCCTGTTTCTGTTTATATTACACTAGACCCTGTCTCTGTTTATATTACACTAGACCCTGTCTCTGCTTATATTACACTCGACCCTGTCACTGTTTATATTATACTAGACCTTGTCTCTGTTTATATTACACTAGACCCTGTCTTTGTTCATATTACACTAGACACTGTCTCTGTTTATATTACACCAGACCCTGTCTCTGTTTATATTACAGTAGACGCTGTCTCTGTTTATATTACACTAGACCCTGTCTCTGTTTATATTACACTCGACCCTGTCTCTGTTTATATTACACTAGACACTATCTCTGTCTATTTTACAGTAGACGCTGTCTCTGTTTATATTACACTAGACCCTGTCTCTGTTTATATTACACTCGACCCTGTCTCTGTTTATATTACACTAGACACTATCTCAGTCTATATTACACTCGACCCTGTCTCTGTTTTTTTACCCTCGTCCCTGTCTCTGTTTATATTACACTCGACCCTGTCTCTGTTTATATTACACTAGACCCTGTCTCTGTTTATATTACACTCGACCCTGTCTCTGTTTATATTACACTAGACCCTGTCTCTGTTTATATTACACCAGACTCTGTCTCTGTGTATATTACGCTCGACCCTGTCTCTGTTTATATTACACAATACCCTGTCTCTATTTATATTACACTCGACCCTGTCTCTGTTTATATTGCACGAGACCCTGTTTCTGTTTATATTACACTGGACCCTTGCTCTGTTTATATTACGCTAGACCCTGTCTCTGTTTATATTACACTAGACACTGTCTCTGTTTATATTACACTCGGCACTGTCTCTGTTTATATTACACTAGACCTTTGTCTCAGTTTATATGACACGAGACGCTGTCTCTGTTTATATTACACTAGAACCTGTCTCTGTTTATATTACACTCGACCCTGTCACTGTTTATATTATACTAGACCCTGTCTCTGTTTATATTACACGAGACCCTGTCACTGTTTATATTACACTAGACCCTGTCTCTGTTTATATTACACTAGACCCTGTCTCTGTTTATATTACACTCGACCCTATCTCTGTTTATATTACACTCGACCCTGTCTCTGTTTATATTACACTAGACCCTGTTTCTGTTTATATTACACTAGACCCTGTCTCTGTTTATATTACACTAGACCCTGTCTCTGCTTATATTACACTCGACCCTGTCACTGTTTATATTATACTAGACCTTGTCTCTGTTTATATTACACTAGACCCTGTCCCTGTTTATATTACACTAGAGCCTGTCTCTGTTTATATTACACTCGACCCTGTACTGTTTATATTACACTCGACCCTGTCTCTGTTTACTTTACACTCGACCCTGTCTCTGTTTATATTACACTCGACCCTGTCTCTATTTATATTACACTCGACCCTGTCTCTGTTTATATTGCACGAGACCCTGTTTCTGTTTAAATTACACTGGACCCTTGCTCTGTTTATATTACGCTAGACCCTGTCTCTGTTTATATTACACTAGACACTGTCTCTGTTTATATTACACTCGGCACTGTCTCTGTTTATATTACACTAGACCTTTGTCTCTGTTTATATGACACGAGACGCTGTCTCTGTTTATATTACACTCGACCCTGTCTCTGTTTATATTACACTAGACCCTGTTTCTGTTTATATTACACTAGACCCTGTCTCTGTTTATATTACACTAGACCCTGTCTCTGCTTATATTACACTCGACCCTGTCACTGTTTATATTATACTAGACCTTGTCTCTGTTTATATTACACTAGACCCTGTCTTTGTTCATATTACACTAGACACTGTCTCTGTTTATATTACACCAGACCCTGTCTCTGTTTATATTACAGTAGACGCTGTCTCTGTTTATATTACACTAGACCCTGTCTCTGTTTATATTACACTCGACCCTGTCTCTGTTTATATTACACTAGACACTATCTCTGTCTATTTTACAGTAGACGCTGTCTCTGTTTATATTACACTAGACCCTGTCTCTGTTTATATTACACTCGACCCTGTCTCTGTTTATATTACACTAGACACTATCTCAGTCTATATTACACTCGACCCTGTCTCTGTTTATATTACACTCGACCCTGTCTCTGTATATATTACACTAGACCCTGTCTCTGTTTATATTGCACTCGACCCTGTCTCTGTTTATATTACACTAGACCCTGTCTCTGTTTATTTTACACTAGACCGTGTCTCTGTTTATATTACACTCGACCCTGTCTCTGTTTATATTACACTCGACCCTGTCTCTGTTTTTTTACCCTCGTCCCTGTCTCTGTTTATATTACACTCGACCCTGTCTCTGTTTATATTACACTAGACCCTGTCTCTGTTTATATTACACTCGACCCTGTCTCTGTTTATATTACACTAGACCCTGTCTCTGTTTATATTACACCAGACTCTGTCTCTGTGTATATTACGCTCGACCCTGTCTCTGTTTATTTTACACAATACCCTGTCTCTATTTATATTACACTCGACCCTGTCTCTGTTTATATTGCACGAGACCCTGTTTCTGTTTATATTACACTGGACCCTTGCTCTGTTTATATTACGCTAGACCCTGTCTCTGTTTATATTACACTAGACACTGTCTCTGTTTATATTACACTCGGCACTGTCTCTGTTTATATTACACTAGACCTTTGTCTCTGTTTATATGACACGAGACGCTGTCTCTGTTTATATTACACTAGAACCTGTCTCTGTTTATATTACACTCGACCCTGTCACTGTTTATATTATACTAGACCCTGTCTCTGTTTATATTACACGAGACCCTGTCACTGTTTATATTACACTAGACCCTGTCTCTGTTTATATTACACTAGACCCTGTCTCTGTTTATATTACACTCGACCCTATCTCTGTTTATATTACACTCGACCCTGTCTCTGTTTATATTACACTAGACCCTGTTTCTGTTTATATTACACTAGACCCTGTCTCTGTTTATATTACACTAGACCCTGTCTCTGCTTATATTACACTCGACCCTGTCACTGTTTATATTATACTAGACCTTGTCTCTGTTTATATTACACTAGACCCTGTCCCTGTTTATATTACACTAGAGCCTGTCTCTGTTTATATTACACTCGACCCTGTACTGTTTATATTACACTCGACCCTGTCTCTGTTTACTTTACACTCGACCCTGTCTCTGTTTATATTACACTCGACCCTGTCTCTATTTATATTACACTCGACCCTGTCTCTGTTTATATTGCACGAGACCCTGTTTCTGTTTAAATTACACTGGACCCTTGCTCTGTTTATATTACGCTAGACCCTGTCTCTGTTTATATTACACTAGACACTGTCTCTGTTTATATTACACTCGGCACTGTCTCTGTTTATATTACACTAGACCTTTGTCTCTGTTTATATGACACGAGACGCTGTCTCTGTTTATATTACACTAGAACCTGTCTCTGTTTATATTACACTCGACCCTGTCACTGTTTATATTATACTAGACCCTGTCTCTGTTTATATTACACGAGACCCTGTCACTGTTTATATTACACTAGACCCTGTCTCTGTTTATATTACACTAGACCCTGTCTCTGTTTATATTACACTCGACCCTATCTCTGTTTATATTACACTCGACCCTGTCTCTGTTTATATTACACTAGACCCTGTTTCTGTTTATATTACACTAGACCCTGTCTCTGTTTATATTACACTAGACCCTGTCTCTGCTTATATTACACTCGACCCTGTCACTGTTTATATTATACTAGACCTTGTCTCTGTTTATATTACACTAGACCATGTCCCTGTTTATATTACACTAGAGCCTGTCTCTGTTTATATTACACTCGACCCTGTACTGTTTATATTACACTCGACCCTGTCTCTGTTTACTTTACACTCGACCCTGTCTCTGTTTATATTACACTCGACCCTGTCTCTGTTTATATTACACTATACCCTGTCTCTGTTTATATTACACGAGACCCTGTCTCTGTTTATATTACACTCGACCCTGTCTCTGTTCATATTACACTAGACCCTGTCTCTGTTTATATTACACCGGTCCCTGTCTCTGTTTATATTACACTCGACCCTGCCTCTGTTTATATTGCACTAGACCCTGTTTCTGTTTATATTACACTGGACCCTGGCTCTGTTTATATTACGCTAGACCCTGTCTCTGTTTATATTACACTAGACCCTGTCTCTGTTTATATTACACTCGTCCCTGTCTCTGTTTATATTACACTAGACCCTGTCTCTGTTTATATTACACTAGACACTGTCTCTGTTTATATTACACTAGACCCTATCTCTGTTTATATTACACTAGACCCTGGCTCTGTTTATATTACACTGGACCCTGTCTCTGTTTATATTACACTCGACCCTGTCTCTGTTTATATTACACGAGACCCTGTCTCTGTTTATATTACACTAGACCTTTGACTCTGTTTATATTACACGAGTCCCTGTCTCTGTTTATATTACACTAGACCCTGTCTCTTTTTATATTACACTCGACCCTGTCACTGTTTATATTATACTAGACCCTGTCTCTGTTTATATTACACTAGACCCTGTCCCTGTTTATATTACACTAGACCCTGTCTCTGTTTATATTACACTAGACCCTGTCTCTGTTTATTATTACACTCGACCCTATCTCTGTTTATATTACACTCGACCCTGTCTCTGTTTATATTACACTAGACCCTGTTTCTGTTTATATTACACTCGTCCCTGTCTCTGTTTATATTACACTATACCCTGGCTCTGTTTATATTACGCTAGACCCTGTCTCTGTTTATATTACACTAGACACTGTCTCTGTTTATATTACACTCGGCACTGTCTCTGTTTATATTACACTAGACCTTTGTCTCTGTTTATATGACACGAGACGCTGTCTCTGTTTATATTACACTAGAACCTGTCTCTGTTTATATTACACTCGACCCTGTCACTGTTTATATTATACTAGACCCTGTCTCTGTTTATATTACACGAGACACTGTCACTGTTTATATTACACTAGACCCTGTCTCTGTTTATATTACACTAGACCCTGTCTCTGTTTATATTACACTAGACCCTGTCTCTGTTTATATTAAACTAGACCCTGTCTCTGTTTATATTACACCAGACTCTGTCTCTGTGTATATTACACTCGACCCTGTCTCTGTTTATATTACACCAGACCCTGTCTCTGTTTATATTACACCAGACTCTGTCTCTGTGTATATTACACTCGACCCTGTCTCTGTTTATATTACACCAGACCCTGTCTTTGTTCATATTACACTAGACACTGTCTCTGTTTATATTACACCAGACCCTGTCTCTGTTTATATTACAGTAGACGCTGTCTCTGTTTATATTACACTAGACCCTGTCTCTGTTTATATTACACTCGACCCTGTCTCTGTTTATATTACACTAGACACTATCTCTGTCTATATTACAGTAGACGCTGTCTCTGTTTATATTACACTAGACCCTGTCTCTGTTTATATTACACTCGACCCTGTCTCTGTTTATATTACACTAGACACTATCTCAGTCTATATTACACTCGACCCTGTCTCTGTTTATATTACACTCGACCCTGTCTCTGTATATATTACACTAGACCCTGTCTCTGTTTATATTGCACTCGACCCTGTCTCTGTTTATATTACACTAGACCCTGTCTCTGTTTATTTTACACTAGACCGTGTCTCTGTTTATATTACACTCGACCCTGTCTCTGTTTATATTACACTCGACCCTGTCTCTGTTTTTTTACCCTCGACCCTGTCTCTGTTTATATTACACTCGACCCTGTCTCTGTTTATATTACACTAGACCCTGTCTCTGTTTATATTACACTCGACCCTGTCTCTGTTTATATTACACTAGACCCTGTCTCTGTTTATATTACACCAGACTCTGTCTCTGTGTATATTACGCTCGACCCTGTCTCTGTTTATATTACACAAGACCCTGTCTCTATTTATATTACACTCGACCCTGTCTCTGTTTATATTGCACGAGACCCTGTTTCTGTTTATATTACACTGGACCCTTGCTCTGTTTATATTACGCTAGACCCTGTCTCTGTTTATATTACACTAGACACTGTCTCTGTTTATATTACACTCGGCACTGTCTCTGTTTATATTACACTAGACCTTTGTCTCTGTTTATATGACACGAGACGCTGTCTCTGTTTATATTACACTAGAACCTGTCTCTGTTTATATTACACTCGACCCTGTCACTGTTTATATTATACTAGACCCTGTCTCTGTTTATATTACACGAGACCCTGTCACTGTTTATATTACACTAGACCCTGTCTCTTTTTATATTACACTCGACCCTATCTCTGTTTATATTACACTCGACCCTGTCTCTGTTTATATTACACTAGACCCTGTTTCTGTTTATATTACACTAGACCCTGTCTCTGTTTATATTACACTAGACCCTGTCTCTGCTTATATTACACTCGACCCTGTCACTGTTTATATTATACTAGACCTTGTCTCTGTTTATATTACACTAGACCCTGTCCCTGTTTATATTACACTAGAGCCTGTCTCTGTTTATATTACACTCGACCCTGTACTGTTTATATTACACTCGACCCTGTCTCTGTTTACTTTACACTCGACCCTGTCTCTGTTTATATTACACTCGACCCTGTCTCTATTTATATTACACTCGACCCTGTCTCTGTTTATATTGCACGAGACCCTGTTTCTGTTTAAATTACACTGGACCCTTGCTCTGTTTATATTACGCTAGACCCTGTCTCTGTTTATATTACACTAGACACTGTCTCTGTTTATATTACACTCGGCACTGTCTCTGTTTATATTACACTAGACCTTTGTCTCTGTTTATATGACACGAGACGCTGTCTCTGTTTATATTACACTAGAACCTGTCTCTGTTTATATTACACTCGACCCTGTCACTGTTTATATTATACTAGACCCTGTCTCTGTTTATATTACACGAGACCCTGTCACTGTTTATATTACACTAGACCCTGTCTCTGTTTATATTACACTAGACCCTGTCTCTGTTTATATTACACTCGACCCTATCTCTGTTTATATTACACTCGACCCTGTCTCTGTTTATATTACACTAGACGCGGTTTCTGTTTATATTACACTAGACCCTGTCTCTGTTTATATTACACTAGACCCTGTCTCTGCTTATATTACACTCGACCCTGTCACTGTTTATATTATACTAGACCTTGTCTCTGTTTATATTACACTAGACCCTGTCCCTGTTTATATTACACTAGAGCCTGTCTCTGTTTATATTACACTCGACCCTGTACTGTTTATATTACACTCGACCCTGTCTCTGTTTACTTTACACTCGACCCTGTCTCTGTTTATATTACACTCGACCCTGTCTCTGTTTATATTACACTATACCCTGTCTCTGTTTATATTACACGAGACCCTGTCTCTGTTTATATTACACTCGACCCTGTCTCTGTTCATATTACACTAGACCCTGTCTCTGTTTATATTACACCAGACCCTGTCTCTGTTTATATTACACTCGACCCTGCCTCTGTTTATATTGCACTAGACCCTGTTTCTGTTTATATTACACTGGACCCTGGCTCTGTTTATATTACGCTAGACCCTGTCTCTGTTTATATTACACTAGACCCTGTCTCGGTTTATATTACACTCGCCCCTGTCTCTGTTTATATTACACTAGACCCTGTCTCTGTTTATATTACACTAGACACTGTCTCTGTTTATATTACACTAGACCCTATCTCTGTTTATATTACACTAGACCCTGGCTCTCTTTATATTACACTGGACCCTGTCTCTGTTTATATTACACTCGACCCTGTCTCTGTTTATATTACACGAGACCCTGTCTCTGTTTATATTACACTAGACCTTTGACTCTGTTTATATTACACGAGTGCCTGTCTCTGTTTATATTACACTAGACCCTGTCTCTTTTTATATTACACTCGACCCTGTCACTGTTTATATTATACTAGACCCTGTCTCTGTTTATATTACACTAGACCCTGTCCCTGTTTATATTACACTAGACCCTGTCTCTGTTTATATTACACTGGACCCTGTCTCTGTTTATTATTACACTCGACCCTATCTCTGTTTATATTACACTCGACCCTGTCTCTGTTTATATTACACTAGACCCTGTCTCTGTTTATATTACACGAGACCCTGTCTCTGTATATATTACACTAGAGCCTGTCTCTGTTTATATTACACTAGACCCTGACTCTGTTTATATTACACGAGACCCTGTCTCTGTTTATATTACACTAGACCCTGTCTCTGTTTATATTACACTAGACCCTGTCTCTGTTTATATTACACCAGACCCTGTCTCTGTTTATATTACACGAGAATCTGTCTCTGTTTATATTACACGAGACCCTGTCTCTTTTTATATTACACTCGACCCTGTCTCTGTTTATATTGCACTAGACTCTGTCTCTGTTTATATTACACTGGACCCTGTCTCTGTTTATATTACACTGGACCCTGTCTCTGTTTATATTACACTAGACCCTGTCTCTGTTTATTATTACACTCGACCCTATCTCTGTTTACATTACACTAGATCCTGTCTCTGTTTATATTACACTAGACCCTGTCTCTGTTTATATTACACTAGACCCTGTCTCTGTTTATATTACACGAGACCCTGTCTCTGTTTATATTACACTCGACCCTGTCTCTGTTCATATTACACTAGACCCTGTCTCTGTTTATATTACACCGGTCCCTGTCTCTGTTTATATTACACTCGACCCTGCCTCTGTTTATATTGCACTAGACCCTGTTTCTGTTTATATTACACTGGACCCTGGCTCTGTTTATATTACGCTAGACCCTGTCTCTGTTTATATTACACTAGACCCTGTCTCTGTTTATATTACACTCGTCCCTGTCTCTGTTTATATTACACTAGACCCTGTCTCTGTTTATATTACACTAGACACTGTCTCTGTTTATATTACACTAGACCCTATCTCTGTTTATATTACACTAGACCCTGGCTCTGTTTATATTACACTGGACCCTGTCTCTGTTTATATTACACTCGACCCTGTCTCTGTT
Organism: Pristiophorus japonicus; assembly: GCF_044704955.1. Lineage (NCBI taxonomy): Eukaryota > Metazoa > Chordata > Chondrichthyes > Pristiophoridae > Pristiophorus > Pristiophorus japonicus. The sequence goes on along the minus strand of NW_027250702.1, from coordinate 1,468,659 downwards.
TATATTACACGAGACCCTGTCTCTGTTTATATTACACTAGACCTTTGACTCTGTTTATATTACACGAGTCCCTGTCTCTGTTTATATTACACTAGACCCTGTCTCTTTTTATATTACACTCGACCCTGTCACTGTTTATATTATACTAGACCCTGTCTCTGTTTATATTACACTAGACCCTCTCCCTGTTTATATTACACTAGACCCTGTCTCTGTTTATATTACACTAGACCCTGTCTCTGTTTATTATTACACTCGACCCTATCTCTGTTTATATTACACTCGACCCTGTCTCTGTTTATATTACACTAGACCCTGTTTCTGTTTATATTACACTCGTCCCTGTCTCTGTTTATATTACACTATACCCTGGCTCTGTTTATATTACGCTAGACCCTGTCTCTGTTTATATTACACTAGACACTGTCTCTGTTTATATTACACTCGGCACTGTCTCTGTTTATATTACACTAGACCTTTGTCTCTGTTTATATGACACGAGACGCTGTCTCTGTTTATATTACACTAGAACCTGTCTCTGTTTATATTACACTCGACCCTGTCACTGTTTATATTATACTAGACCCTGTCTCTGTTTATATTACACGAGACCCTGTCACTGTTTATATTACACTAGACCCTGTCTCTGTTTATATTACACTAGACCCTGTCTCTGTTTATATTACACTAGACCCTGTCTCTGTTTATATTAAACTAGACCCTGTCTCTGTTTATATTACACCAGACTCTGTCTCTGTGTATATTACACTCGACCCTGTCTCTGTTTATATTACACCAGACCCTGTCTCTGTTTATATTACACCAGACTCTGTCTCTGTGTATATTACACTCGACCCTGTCTCTGTTTATATTACACCAGACCCTGTCTTTGTTCATATTACACTAGACACTGTCTCTGTTTATATTACACCAGACCCTGTCTCTGTTTATATTACAGTAGACGCTGTCTCTGTTTATATTACACTAGACCCTGTCTCTGTTTATATTACACTCGACCCTGTCTCTGTTTATATTACACTAGACACTATCTCTGTCTATATTACAGTAGACGCTGTCTCTGTTTATATTACACTAGACCCTGTCTCTGTTTATATTACACTCGACCCTGTCTCTGTTTATATTACACTAGACACTATCTCAGTCTATATTACACTCGACCCTGTCTCTGTTTATATTACACTCGACCCTGTCTCTGTATATATTACACTAGACCCTGTCTCTGTTTATATTGCACTCGACCCTGTCTCTGTTTATATTACACTAGACCCTGTCTCTGTTTATTTTACACTAGACCGTGTCTCTGTTTATATTACACTCGACCCTGTCTCTGTTTATATTACACTCGACCCTGTCTCTGTTTTTTTACCCTCGACCCTGTCTCTGTTTATATTACACTCGACCCTGTCTCTGTTTATATTACACTAGACCCTGTCTCTGTTTATATTACACTCGACCCTGTCTCTGTTTATATTACACTAGACCCTGTCTCTGTTTATATTACACCAGACTCTGTCTCTGTGTATATTACGCTCGACCCTGTCTCTGTTTATATTACACAAGACCCTGTCTCTATTTATATTACACTCGACCCTGTCTCTGTTTATATTGCACGAGACCCTGTTTCTGTTTATATTACACTGGACCCTTGCTCTGTTTATATTACGCTAGACCCTGTCTCTGTTTATATTACACTAGACACTGTCTCTGTTTATATTACACTCGGCACTGTCTCTGTTTATATTACACTAGACCTTTGTCTCTGTTTATATGACACGAGACGCTGTCTCTGTTTATATTACACTAGAACCTGTCTCTGTTTATATTACACTCGACCCTGTCACTGTTTATATTATACTAGACCCTGTCTCTGTTTATATTACACGAGACCCTGTCACTGTTTATATTACACTAGACCCTGTCTCTGTTTATATTACACTCGACCCTATCTCTGTTTATATTACACTCGACCCTGTCTCTGTTTATATTACACTAGACCCTGTTTCTGTTTATATTACACTAGACCCTGTCTCTGTTTATATTACACTAGAACCTGTCTCTGCTTATATTACACTCGACCCTGTCACTGTTTATATTATACTAGACCTTGTCTCTGTTTATATTACACTAGACCCTGTCCCTGTTTATATTACACTAGAACCTGTCTCTGTTTATATTACACTCGACCCTGTCACTGTTTATATTATACTAGACCCTGTCTCTGTTTATATTACACGAGACCCTGTCACTGTTTATATTACACTAGACCCTGTCTCTGTTTATATTACACTCGACCCTATCTCTGTTTAAATTACACTGGGCCCTTGCTCTGTTTATATTACGCTAGACCCTGTCTCTGTTTATATTACACTAGACACTGTCTCTGTTTATATTACACTCGGCACTGTCTCTGTTTATAATACACTAGACCTTTGTCTCTGTTTATATGACACGAGACGCTGTCTCTGTTTATATTACACTAGAACCTGTCTCTGTTTATATTACACTCGACCCTGTCACTGTTTATATTATACTAGACCCTGTCTCTGTTTATATTACACGAGACCCTGTCACTGTTTATATTACACTAGACCCTGTCTCTGTTTATATTACACTAGACCCTGTCACTGTTTATATTACACTAGACCCTGTCTCTGTTTATATTACACTAGACCCTGTCTCTGTTTATATTACACTCGACCCTATCTCTGTTTATATTACACTCGACCCTGTCTCTGTTTATATTACACTAGACGCGGTTTCTGTTTATATTACACTAGACCCTGTCTCTGTTTATATTACACTAGACCCTGTCTCTGCTTATATTACACTCGACCCTGTCACTGTTTATATTATACTAGACCTTGTCTCTGTTTATATTACACTAGACCCTGTCCCTGTTTATATTACACTAGAGCCTGTCTCTGTTTATATTACACTCGACCCTGTACTGTTTATATTACACTCGACCCTGTCTCTGTTTACTTTACACTCGACCCTGTCTCTGTTTATATTACACTCGACCCTGTCTCTGTTTATATTACACTATACCCTGTCTCTGTTTATATTACACGAGACCCTGTCTCTGTTTATATTACACTCGACCCTGTCTCTGTTCATATTACACTAGACCCTGTCTCTGTTTATATTACACCAGACCCTGTCTCTGTTTATATTACACTCGACCCTGCCTCTGTTTATATTGCACTAGACCCTGTTTCTGTTTATATTACACTGGACCCTGGCTCTGTTTATATTACGCTAGACCCTGTCTCTGTTTATATTACACTAGACCCTGTCTCTGTTTATATTACACTCGCCCCTGTCTCTGTTTATATTACACTAGACCCTGTCTCTGTTTATATTACACTAGACACTGTCTCTGTTTATATTACACTAGACCCTATCTCTGTTTATATTACACTAGACCCTGGCTCTGTTTATATTACACTGGACCCTGTCTCTGTTTATATTACACTCGACCCTGTCTCTGTTTATATTACACGAGACCCTGTCTCTGTTTATATTACACTAGACCTTTGACTCTGTTTATATTACACGAGTGCCTGTCTCTGTTTATATTACACTAGACCCTGTCTCTTTTTATATTACACTCGACCCTGTCACTGTTTATATTATACTAGACCCTGTCTCTGTTTATATTACACTAGACCCTGTCCCTGTTTATATTACACTAGACCCTGTCTCTGTTTATATTACACTAGACCCTGTCTCTGTTTATTATTACACTCGACCCTATCTCTGTTTATATTACACTCGACCCTGTCTCTGTTTATATTACACTAGACCCTGTCTCTGTTTATATTACACGAGACCCTGTCTCTGTATATATTACACTAGAGCCTGTCTCTGTTTATATTACACTAGACCCTGACTCTGTTTATATTACACGAGACCCTGTCTCTGTTTATATTACACTAGACCCTGTCTCTGTTTATATTACACTAGACCCTGTCTCTGTTTATATTACACCAGACCCTGTCTCTGTTTATATTACACGAGAATCTGTCTCTGTTTATATTACACGAGACCCTGTCTCTTTTTATATTACACTCGACCCTGTCTCTGTTTATATTGCACTAGACTCTGTCTCTGTTTATATTACACTGGACCCTGTCTCTGTTTATATTACACTGGACCCTGTCTCTGTTTATATTACACTAGACCCTGTCTCTGTTTATTATTACACTCGACCCTATCTCTGTTTACATTACACTAGATCCTGTCTCTGTTTATATTACACTAGACCCTGTCTCTGTTTATATTACACTAGACCCTGTCTCTGTTTATATTACACCAGACCCTGTCTCTGTTTATATTACACGAGAATCTGTCTCTGTTTATATTACACTAGACCCTGTCTCTTTTTATATTACACTCGACCCTGTCTCTGTTTATATCACACTAGACATTGTCTCTGTTTATAATACACTCGACCCTGTCTCTGTTTATATTACACTAGACCCTGTCTCTGTTTATATTACACTAGACCCTGTCTCTGTTTATATTACACGAGACCCTGTCTCTGTTTATATTACACCAGACCCTGTCTCTGTTTATATTACACGAGAATCTGTCTCTGTTTATATTACACTAGACCCTGTCTCTTTTTATATTACACTCGACCCTGTCTCTGTTTATATCACACTAGACATTGTCTCTGTTTATAATACACTCGACCCTGTCTCTGTTTATATTACACTAGACCCTGTCTCTGTTTATATTACACTAGACCCTGTCTCTGTTTATATTACACTATACCCTGCCTTTGTTTACATTACACTAGATCCTGTTTCTGTTTAAATTGCACTAGACCCTGTCTCTGTTTATATTACACTAAGCCCTGTCTCTGTTTATATTACACTCGACCCTGTCTCTGTTTATATTACACTAGACCCTGTCCCTGTTTATATTACACTAGACCCTGTCTCTGTTTATACTACACTGGACTCTGTCTCTGTTTATATTTCACTAGACCCTGTCTCTGTTTATATTACACTAGACCCTGTCTCTGTTTATATTACAGTAGACCCTGTCTCTGTTTATATTACACTAGACCCTGTCTCTGTTCATATTACACTCGACCCTGTCTCTGTTTATATTACACTAGACATTATCTCTGTCTATATTACACTAGACCCTGTCTCTGTTTATATTACACTAGACCCTGTCACTGTTTATATTACACTAAACCCTGTCTCTGTTTATATTACACTAGACCCTGTCTCTGTTTATATTACACCAGACTCTGTCTCTGTGTATATTACACTCGACCCTGTCTCTGTTTATATTACACAAGGCCCTGTCTCTGTTTATATTACACCAGACCCTGTCTCTGTTTATATTACAGTAGACCCTGACTCTGTTTATATTACACTAGACCCTGTCTCTGTTTATATTACACTCGACCCTGTCTCTGTTTAAATTACACTAGACACTATCTCTGTCTATATTACACTAGACCATGTCTCTGTTTATATTACACTAGACCCTGTCACTGTTTATATTACACTAAACCCTGTCTCTGTTTATATTACACTCGACCCTGTCTCTGCTAATATTACACTCGACCCTGTCTCTGTATATATGACACTAGACCCTGTCTCTGTTTATATTGCACTCGACCCTTCTCTGTTAATATTACACTAGATCCTGTCTCTGTTTATATTACACTAGACCCTGTCTCTGTTTATATTACACTCGACCCTGTCACTGTTTATATTATACGAGACCTTGTCTCTGTTTATATTACACTAGACCCTGTCTCTGTTTATATTACACTAGACCGTGTGTCTCTGTTTATATTACACTCGACCCTGTGTCTGTTTATATTACACTCGACCCTGTCTCTGTTTATATTACCCTCGACTCTGTCTCTGTTTATATTACACTCGACCCTGTCTCTGTTTATATTACACTAGACCCTGTCTCTGTTTATATTACACTAGACCATGTCTCTGTTTATATTACACTAGACGACCCTGTCTCTGTTTATATTACACCAGACTCTGTCTCTGTGTATATTACACTCGACCCTGTCTCTGTTTATATTACACAAGACCCTGTCTCTGTTTATATTACACTAGACCCTGTCTCTGTTTATATTACACCAGACCCTGTCTCTGTTCATATTACACTAGACCCTGTCTCTGTTTATATTACACCAGACCGTGTCTCTGTTTATTTTACACTCGACCCTCTCTCTGTTTATATTGCACGAGACCCTGTTTCTGTTTATATTACACTGGACCCTGGCTCTGTTTATATTACGCTAGACCCTGTCTCTGTTTATATTACACTAGACACTGTCTCTGTTTATATTACACTCGGCACTGTCTCTGTTTATATTACACTAGACCTTTGTCTCTGTTTATATGACACGAGACGCTGTCTCTGTTTATATTACACTAGAACCTGTCTCTGTTTATATTATACTCGACCCTGTCACTGTTTATATTATACTAGACCCTGTCTCTGTTTATATTACACGAGACCCTGTCACTGTTTATATTACACTAGATCCTGTCTCTGTTTATATTACACTAGACCCTGTCTCTGTTTATATTACACACGACCCTATCTCTGTTTATATTACACTCGACCCTGTCTCTGTTTATATTACACTAGACCCTGTTTCTGTTTATATTACACTAGACCCTGTCCCTGTTTATATTACACTAGAGCCTGTCTCTGTTTATATTACACTCGACCCTGTACTGTTTATATTGCACTCGACCCTGTCTCTGTTTATTATACACTCGACCCTGTCTCTGTTTATATTGCACTCGACCCTGTCTCTGTTTATATTACACTATACCCTGTCTCTGTTTATATTACACTAGACCCTGTCTCTGTTTATATTACACTCGACCCTGTCTCTGTTTATATTGCACTAGACCCTGTTTCTGTTTATATTGCACTGGAACCTGGCTCTGTTTATATTACGCTAGAGCCTGTCTCTGTTTATATTACACTAGACCCTGTCTCTGTTTATATTACACTCGTCCCTGTCTCTGTTTATATTACACTATACCCTGTCTCTGTTTATATTACACTAGACACTGTCTCTGTTTATATTACACTAGACCCTATCTCTGTTTATATTAGACTAGACCCTGTCTCTGTTTATATTACACTGGACCCTGTCTCTGTTTATATTACACTCGACCCTGTCTCTGTTTATATTACACGAGACCCTGTCTCTGTTTATATTAGACTAGACCTTTGACTCTGTTTATATTACACGAGACCCTGTCTCTGTTTATATTACACGAGACCCTGTCTCTGTTTATATTACACTCGACACTGTCACTGTTTCTATTATACTAGACCCTGTCTCTGTTTATATTACACTAGACCCTGTCCCTGTTTATATTACACTATACCCTGTCTCTGTTTATATTACACTAGACCCTGTCTCTGTTTATTATTACACTCGACCCTATCTCTGTTTATATTACACTCGACCCTGTCTCTGTTTATATTACACTAGACCCTGTCTCTGTTTATATTACACGAGACCCTGTCTCTGTTTATATTACACGAGAGCCTGTCTCTGTTTATATTACACTAGACCCTGTCTCTGTTTATATTACACTCGACCCTATCTCTGTTTATATTACACTGGACCCTGTCTCTGTTTATATTACACTGGACCCTGTCTCTGTTTATATTACACTAGACCCTATCCCTGTTTATATTACACTAGACCCTGCCGCTGTTTATATTACACGAGACCCTATCTCTGTTTATATTACACTAGACCCTGCCTCTGTTTATATTATACTAGACCCTGTCCCTGTTTATATTACACTACACCCTGTCTCTGTTTATATTACACTCGACCCTGTCTCTGTTTAAATTACACTAGACACTATCTCTGTCTATATTACACTAGACCATGTCTCTGTTTATATTACACTAGACCCTGTCACTGTTTATATTACACTAAACCCTGACTCTGTTTATATTACACTCTACCCTGTCTCTGCTAATATTACACTCGACCCTGTCTCTGTATATATGACACTAGACCCTGTCTCTGTTTATATTGCACTCGACCCTTCTCTGTTAATATTACACTAGAGCCTGTCTCTGTTTATATTACACTAGACCCTGTCTCTGTTTATATTACACTCGACCCTGTCACTGTTTATATTATACTAGACCTTGTCTCTGTTTATATTACACTAGACCCTGTCTCTGTTTATATTACACTAGACCGTGTGTCTCTGTTTATCTTTCACTCGACCCTGTGTCTGTTTATATTACACTCGACCCTGTCTCTGTTTATATTACCCTCGACTCTGTCTCTGTTTATATTACACTCGACCCTGTCTCTGTTTATATTACACTAGACCCTGTCTCTGTTTATATTACACTAGACCATGTCTCTGTTTATATTACACTAGACCCTGTCTCTGTTTATATTACACCAGACCCTGTCTCTGTTCATATTACACTAGACCCTGTCTCTGTTTATATTACACCAGACCGTGTCTCTGTTTATTTTACACTCGACCCTGTCTCTGTTTATATTGCACGAGACCCTGTTTCTGTTTATATTACACTGGACCCTGGCTCTGTTTATATTACGCTAGACCCTGTCTCTGTTTATATTACACTAGACACTGTCTCTGTTTATATTACACTCGGCACTGTCTCTGTTTATATTACACTAGACCTTTGTCTCTGTTTATATGACACGAGACGCTGTCTCTGTTTATATTACACTAGAACCTGTCTCTGTTTATATTATACTCGACCCTGTCACTGTTTATATTATACTAGACCCTGTCTCTGTTTATATTACACGAGACCCTGTCACTGTTTATATTACACTAGACCGTGTCTCTGTTTATATTACACTAGACCCTGTCTCTGTTTATATTACACACGACCCTATCTCTGTTTATATTACACTCGACCCTGTCTCTGTTTATATTACACGAGACCCTGTCCCTGTTTATATTACACTAGTGCCTGTCTCTGTTTATATTACACTCGACCCTGTACTGTTTATATTACACTCGACCCTGTCTCTGTTTATTATACACTCGACCCTGTCTCTGTTTATATTACACTCGACCCTGTCTCTGTTTATATTACACTATACCCTGTCTCTGTTTATATTACACTAGACCCTATCTCTGTTTATATTACACTCGACCCTGTCTCTGTTCATATTACACTAGACCCTGTCTCTGTTTATATTACACCAGACCCTGTCTCTGTTTATATTACACTCCACCCTGTCTCTGTTTATATTGCACTAGACCCTGTTTCTGTTTATATTGCACTGGAACCTGGCTCTGTTTATATTACGCTAGAGCCTGTCTCTGTTTATATTACACTAGACCCTGTCTCTGTTTATATTACACTCGTCCCTGTCTCTGTTTATATTACACTATACCCTGTCTCTGTTTATATTACACTAGACACTGTCTCTGTTTATATTACACTGGACCCTGTCTCTGTTTATATTACACTCGACCCTGTCTCTGTTTATATTACGCGAGACCCTGTCTCTGTTTATATTAGACTAGACCTTTGACTCTGTTTATATTACACGAGACCCTGTCTCTGTTTATATTACACGAGACCCTGTCTCTGTTTATATTACACTCGACTCTGTCACTGTTTCTATTATACTAGACCCTGTCTCTGTTTATATTACACTAGACCCTGTCCCTGTTTATATTACACTATACCCTGTCTCTGATTATATTACACTAGACCCTGTCTCTGTTTATTATTACACTCGACCCTATCTCTGTTTATATTACACTCGACCCTGTCTCTGTTTATATTACACTAGACCCTGTCTCTGTTTATATTACACGAGACCCTGTCTCTGTTTATATTACACGAGAGCCTGTCTCTGTTTATATTACACTAGACCCTGTCTCTGTTTATATTACACTCGACCCTGTCTCTGTTTATATTGCACTAGACTCTGTCTCTGTTTATATTACACTGGACCCTGTCTCTGTTTATATTACACTGGACCCTGTCTCTGTTTATATTACACTAGACCCTATCCCTGTTTATATTACACTAGACCCTGCCGCTGTTTATATTACACGAGACCCTATCTCTGTTTATATTACACTAGACCCTGCCTCTGTTTATATTATACTAGACCCTGTCCCTGTTTATATTACACTACACCCTGTCTCTTTTTATATTACACTGGACCCTGTCTCTGTTTATATTACACTCGTCCCTGTCCCTTTTTATATTACACTAGACCCTGTCTCTTTTTATATTACACTCGATCCTGTCTCTGTTTAGATTACACTAGACCCTGTCTCTGTTTATATTACACTAGATCCTGTCTCTGCTTATATTACACTAGACCCTGTTTCGGTTTATATTACACTGGACCCTGTTTCTGTTTATATTACACTAGACCCTGTCTCTGTTTATATTGCACTAGGCACTGTCTCTGTGTATATTACACTAGGCCCTATCTCTGTTTATATTTTACTGGACCCTGTCTCTGTTTATATTACACTCGGCCCTGTCTCTGTTTATATTACACTAGACCCTATCTCTGTTTATATTTTACTGGACCCTGTCTCTGTTTATATTACACTCGACCCTGTCTCTGTTTATATTACACTCGACCCTGTCTCTGTTTAAATTAAACTAGACCCTGTCTCTGTTTTATTAAACTAGACTCTGTCTCTGTTTATATTACACTAAACCCTGCTCGGTTTTTATTACACTAGACCCTGTCTCTGTTTATATTACACTAGACCCTTTCTCTGTTTATATTACACTCGACCCTGTCTCTGTTTACATTATACTAGACCCTGTCTCTGTTTATATTACCCTAGATCCTGTCTCTGTTTATATTACACTGGACCCTACCTCTGTTTATATTACAGAAGACCCTGTCTCTGTTTATATTACACTGGACCCTGTCTCTGTTTATATTACACTAGACCCTGTCTCTGTTTATATTGCACTAGGCACTGTCTCTGTGTATATTACACTAGGCCCTATCTCTGTTTATATTTTACTGGACCCTGTCTCTGTTTATATTACACTCGGCCCTGTCTCTGTTTATATTACACTAGACCCTATCTCTGTTTATATTTTACTGGACCCTGTCTCTGTTTATATTACACTCGACCCTGTCTCTGTTTATATTACACTAGACCCTGTCCCTGTTTATATTACACTATACCCTGTCTCTGATTATATAACACTAGACCCTGTCTCTGTTTATTATTACACTCGACCCTATCTCTGTTTATATTACACTCGACCCTGTCTCTGTTTATATTACACTAGACCCTGTCTCTGTTTATATTACACGAGACCCTGTCTCTGTTTATATTACACGAGAGCCTGTCTCTGTTTATATTACACTAGACCCTGTCTCTGTTTATATTACACTCGACCCTGTCTCTGTTTATATTGCACTAGACTCTGTCTCTGTTTATATTACACTGGACCCTGTCTCTGTTTATATTACACTGGACCCTGTCTCTGTTTATATTACACTAGACCCTATCCCTGTTTATATTACACTAGACCCTGCCGCTGTTTATATTACACGAGACCCTATCTCTGTTTATATTACACTAGACCCTACCTCTGTTTATATTATACTAGACCCTGTCCCTGTTTATATTACACTACACCCTGTCTCTTTTTATATTACACTGGACCCTGTCTCTGTTTATATTACACTCGTCCCTGTCCCTTTTTATATTACACTAGACCCTGTCTCTTTTTATATTACACTCGATCCTGTCTCTGTTTAGATTACACTAGACCCTGTCTCTGTTTATATTACACTAGATCCTGTCTCTGCTTATATTACACTAGACCCTGTCTCAGTTTATATTACACTGGACCCTGTTTCTGTTTATATTACACTAGACCCTGTCTCTGTTTATATTGCACTAGGCACTGTCTCTGTGTATATTACACTAGGCCCTATCTCTGTTTATATTTTACTGGACCCTGTCTCTGTTTATATTACACTCGGCCCTGTCTCTGTTTATATTACACTAGACCCTATCTCTGTTTATATTTTACTGGACCCTGTCTCTGTTTATATTACACTCGACCCTGTCTCTGTTTATATTACACTAGACCCTGTCTCTGTTTATATTACACTGGACCCTGTCTCTGTTTAAATTAAACTAGACCCTGTCTCTGTTTTATTAAACTAGACTCTGTCTCTGTTTATATTACACTAAACCCTGCTCGGTTTTTATTACACTAGACCCTGTCTCTGTTTATATTACACTAGACCCTTTCTCTGTTTATATTACACTCGACCCTGTCTCTGTTTACATTATACTAGACCCTGTCTCTGTTTATATTACCCTAGATCCTGTCTCTGTTTATATTACAGTTGACCCTGTCTCTGTTTATATTACACTGGACCCTGTCTCTGTTTGTATTACACTAGACCCTGTCTCTGTTTATATTACACTCGACCCTGTCTCTGTATAGATTACACTAGATCCTGTCTCTGTTTATATTACTATAGACCCTGTCTCTGTTTATATTACACTAGACCCTGTCCCTGTTTATATTACACTGGATCCTGTCTCTGTTTATATTACAGTTGACCCTGTCTCTGTTTATATTACACTGGACCCTGTCTCTGTTTATATTACACTAGACCCTGTCTCTCTTTATATTACGCTGGGCCCTGTCTCTGTTTATATTATACTCGATCCTGTCTCTGTTTATATTACACTCGACCCTGTCTCTGTTTATATTACACTAGACCCTGTCCCTGTTTATATTACACGAGACCTTGTCTCTGTTTATATTACACTAGACCCTGTCGCTGTTTATTAAAAACACTTGACCCTGCCGCTGTTTATATTACACAAGCACCCTCTATGTTTATATTACACTAGACCCTGTCTCTGTTTATATTGCACTAGATCCTGTCTCTGTTTATACTACACTAGTTCCTGTCTCTGTTTATATTACACTGGACCCTGTCTCTGTTTATATTACACTCGACCCTGTCTCTTTATATATTACACTCGACCCTGTCTCTGTTTATATTACACTAGACCCTGTCTCTTTTTATATTACACTAGACCCTGTCTCTGTTTATATTACACTAGACCTTTGTCTCTGTTTATATTACACTCGACCCTGTCTCTGTTTATATTACACTAGAACCTGTCTCTGTTTATATTACACTAGACCATGTCCCTGTTTATATTACACCAGACCCTGTCTTTGTTTATATTGCACTAGACCCTGTCTCTGTTTATATTACACTCGACCCTATCTCTGTTTATATTACACTCAACCCTGTCTCTGTTTATATTACACCAGACCCTGTCTCTGTTTATATTACACTCGACCCTGTCTCTTTATATATTACACTAGACCCTGTCTCTGTTTATAATACACTAGACCCTGTCTCTAGTGGAGTGCTGCAGGGCTCAGTGCTGGGATCCCAGCTCTTTACAATATACATCAATCATTTGGATGAAGGAATTGAGTGTAATATATCCACGTTTGCAGATGACACTAAACTGGGTGGCGGTGTGAGCTGTGAGGAGGATGCTATGAGGCTGCAGGGTGATTGGACAGGTTCGGTGAGTGGGCAAATGCATAGCAGATGCAGTATAATGTGGATAAATGTGAGGTTAGCCACGTTGGTGGCAAAAACACGAAGGCAGAACATTATCTGAATGGCGCCAGATTAGGAAAAGGGGAGGTGCAACGAGACCTGGGTGTCATGGCTCATCAGTCATTGAAATTTCGCATGCAGGTACAGGAAGCTGCGAAGAAGACAAATGGCATGTTGGCCTTCATAGCTCGCGAATTTGAGTAAAGTAGCAGGGAGGCTTTAATGCAATTGTTCAGGGCCTTGGTGAGATCTCACCTGGAATATTGTGTTCAGATTTGGTCTGCTAACCTGAGGAAGGACGATCTGGCTATTGAGGGAGTGCAGCGAAGGTTCACCAGACTGATTCCAGGGATTGCTGGACTGACATATTAAGAGAGAATGTATCAACTGGGCCTTTATACACTGGAGTTTAGAAGGATGAGAGGGGATCTCATAGAGACGTATAAGATTCTGACGGAACTGGGCAGATTAGATGCGGAAAGATTGTTCCCTATGTTGGGGAAGTCCAGAACGAGGGGATAAAGTCTTAGGATGAGGGTAAGCCATTTAGGACTGAGAAGATGAGAAACTTCTTCACTCAGAGAGTTGTTAACCTGTGGAATTCCCTGCCGCAGAGAGTTGTTGATGCCAGTTCATTGGATTAATTCAAGAGAGAGTTAGATATGGCCCTTACGGCTAAAGGGATCAAGGAGTATGGAGAGTAGGCAGGAAAAGGGTACTGAAGTGAAGGATCAGCCAAGATCTTATTGAATGGCGGCGCCATATGGCCGACTACTGCTCCAGTGTCTTACGTTGATTTTTCTTACGTATGGATTTCATAGAAGGGCATGGAGCTTCAAACTCAGTGGTGGTGGCACTTCAAGCTAAGCCACGGAAGGCAGATGGCGATTCAGCCAACCTTTAAGTGAGTCAGAATTGCCAATTCCTCTGATTCGGGAGAAGGAGCAGCTTAGTATTCGTTCGTGTCCTCCTTGATGTTTTTCTTTGACTCTCTGCAACCACCCCTTCGGTTTGTCTGTATCCTGGACTGTTTGCTGTAGAGTGTTTCCTTCATCACTTTGGGCCGGCTGCTGTGAGATCAATCCGGCTGCCCAGACCCAGCTATCCATTGACTTTCAATTTGCTCTGCCCCATGGTTAAACAGACTGACGCTAACGGACAGCGATTCCCCACTGTCTCTCGATGCCTCCTTCTCTGTTGCTTTGCAGACAGCCTAAATCATACATAGAAACATAGAAACATAGAAAATAGAGGCAGGAGTAGGCCATTCAGCCCTTCTAGCCTGCACCGCCATTCAATGAGTTCATGGCTGAACATGCAACTTCAGTACCCCGTTCCTGCTTTCTCGCCATACCCCTTGATCCCCCGAGTAGTAAGGATTTCTTCTAAGTCCCTTTTGAATTTATTTAGTGAATTGGCCTCAATTACTTTCTGTTGTACAGAATTCCACAAGTTCACCACTCTCTGGGTGAAGAAGTTTCTCCTCTTCTCGGTCCAAAATGACTACCCCTTATCCTTAGACTGTGACCCCTGGTTCTAGACTTCCCCAACATCGGGAACATTCTTCCTGCATCTAACCTGTCTAAACCCGTCAGAATTTTAAATGTTTCTATGAGGTCCTCTCTCATTCTTCTGAACTCCAGTGAATATAATCCCACTTGATCCAGTCTTTCTTGATAGGTCAGTCCCACCATCCCGGGAATAAGTCTGGTGAATCTTCGCTGCACTCCCTCAATAGCAAGGATGCCCTTTCTCAAGATAGGAGACCAAAACTGTACACAATACTCCAGGTGTGGTCTCACCAAGGCCCTGTACAACTGTAGCAACACCTCCATGCCCCTGTACTCAAATCCCCTCGAATGAAGGCCAACATGCCATCTGCTTTCTTAACCGACTGCTGTACCTGCATGCCAACCTTCAATGACTGATGTACCATGACACCCATGTCTCATTGCACCTCCCCTTTTCCTAATCTGTCACCATTCAGATAATAGTCTGTCTCTCTGTTTTTATCACCAAAGTGGATTAACTCACATTTATCCACATTATACTTCATCTGCCATGCATTTGCCCACTCATCTAACCTAACCAAGTCAATCTGCAGCCTCATAGCATCCTCCTCGCAGCTCACACTGCCATCCAACTTCGTGTCTTCCGCAAATTTGGAGATACTACATTTAATCCCCTCGTCTAAATCATCAATGTACAATGTAAACAGCTGGGGCCCCAGCACAGAGCCTTGCGGTACCGCACTAGTCAATGCCTGCCATTCTGAAAAGTACCCAATCACTCCTACTCTTTGCTTCCTGTCTGACAACCAGTTCTCAATCCACGTCAGCACACTGCCCCCAATCCCATGTGCTTTAACTTGGCATATTAATCTCTTGTGTGGGACCTTGTCGAAAGCCTTCTTAAAGTCCAAATTTACCACATCAACTGGTTCTCCCTTGTCCACTTTACTGGAAACATCCTCAAAGAATTCCAGAACGTTTGTCAAGCATGATTTCCCTTTCACAAATCCATGCTGACTTGGACCTATCATGTCACCATTTTCCAAATGCGCTGCTATGACATGCTTAATAATTGATTCCATCATTTTACCCTCTACTGAGGTCAGGCTGACCGGTCTCTAATTCCCTGTTTTCTCTCTCCATCCTTTTTGAAAAAGTGGGGTTACATTGGCTACCCTCCACTCGATAGGAACTGATCCAGAATCAATGGAATGTTGGAAAATGTCTGTCAATGCATCCGCAATTTCCAAGGCCACCCCCTTAAGTACTCTGGGATGCAGTCCATCAGGCCCTGGAGCTTTATCGGCCTTCAATCCCATCAATTTCCCCAACGCAATTACCCGACTAATAAAGATTTCCCTCTGTTCCTCCTCCTTACCTGACCCTCTGACCCCTTTTATATCCGGAAGGTTGTTGGTGTCCTCCTTAGTGAATACCGAACCAAAGTACTAGTTCAATTGCTCTGCCATTTCTTTGTTCCCCGTTATGACTTCCCCTGATTCTGACTGCAGGGGACGTACGCTTGTCTTTACTAAACTTTTTCTCTTTACATACCTATAGAAACTTTTGCAATCCGCCTTAATGTTCCATACAAGCTTCTTCTCGTACTCCATTTTCCCTGCCCAAATCAAACCATTTGTCCTCCTCTGCTGTGTTCTAAATTTCTCCCAGTCCCTGGGTTCGCTGCTATTTCTGGCCAATTTGTATGCCACTTCCTCGGCTTTAATACTATCCCTGATTTCCCGTGAGAGCCACGGTTAAGCCACCTTCCCTTTTTTATTTTTACGCCAGACAGGAATGTACAATTGTTGTAGTTCATCCATGCGGTCTCTAAATGTCTGCCATTGCCCATCCACAGTCAACCCCTTAAGTATCATTCGCCAATCTATCCTAGCCAATTCACACCTCACAGCTTCAAAGTTACCCTTCTTTAAGTTCTGGTCCATGGTCTCTGAATTAACTGATTCATTCTCCATCCTAATGCAGAATTCCACCATATTATGGTCACTCTTCCCCAAGGGTCCTCGCACAACGAGATTGCTAATTAATCCTCTCTCATTACACAACACCCAGTCGAAGATGGCCTCCCTCCTAGTTGGTTCCTCGACATATTGGTCTAGAAAATCATCCCTTATGCACTGCAGGAAATCCTCCTCCACCGTATTGCTTCCAGTTTGGCTCGCCCAATCTATGTGCATATTTAAGTCACCCATTATAACTGCTGCTCCTTTATTGCATGCACCCCTAATTTCCTGTTTAATACCCTCCCCAACATTACTACTACTTTGTAGTTTGGCCAACATTTCCAGCACACATTCTTGAACAGTCAGTTTAACTTGTCATTTGTTGAAATAACACCTTTAACCAAAGTTTTCTCCATTCGCAGGTCAGTAATACAGCTTTATAACGAACTTCAGTGGTTTGAAAAGCGGTATATAAATGTCCAAAATCCTTCTCGGGGAAGCATATTAAATAATACAGATTATTGCAGGCATTGTGTCCAACACTGAACAGATCCGCTGCGAGCAGCGTTCAAACCAGCGCGGGTAAACAATGGCAGTGTCCAACATGTTAAATTCTCAAATCTCCCACCCTGCACTGTGTGGTAAATCTCCTCAATGACTATTGCGCTGCATCCGTGCTGTTCAATTTGCTGCAAATTCATCAAATCATAAGCGATCATATCGATCAGTGGAATATCAAATCCTCGGATATATTATGGTTATATCAGATGTTGATAACAGTTGGAATCCCACATTGCAATTTATTCTTATTTGATGCGATGCGATTACCCGTACATCAATTTATGATGCCTATTAAAGCCCCAGGTACTCAGATGAAAATCTATTCCCCGATTATGAATGTGACTGATACTGAACTGGCACTGTTCCAGCAGAGACCACTCTCCCTTCAGCTCTTCCTCGTGGTTTTTAATCTTCATCAACTTTTCAGCTCAATAAAGACTGAGTTTGGGTTAAAATCTTACTCCCGGAGACATTAAGAACAAAAAGAAACAAAAATGGGAAGCCAGAGTAGGATACATTTCCCATCGAGCCTGCTCGCTATTCATTAAGATCATTGCTGATCTTTGATATTTACGCCACATTCCCAGCCAAGCCCCGAGTTCTTAATTTCCTTGGAGTCCTAAACTTTATTTGTGATAAACAGTTTTTGAGAACTTTTCCACCAATACAGACAACCGGATCTTCGTTACTAAGCCTGATTCTCGCAATTAAACAGGTCAATTTATCGAATGTCTTCGGATATTACAGACAGTGAGTTTCAAGATTGACGGGACATTGTTAAATTAATGTATTGCTCTGAGCGTTCATTCTCAATACCTCTGTTTAAACTTATGATATTCCATTGTAAGCATGAGTGGGAAGAAACTCTCACACTGCTGTGCCCAGCTGACTGGCACTTCCGGGGATAAGGTAACCTGAGCATCTAAAGGCAGGTTTCCTTTGTGTGAAATCAGGCATCCAGTCTCGTGATCAGCAGCCTCTCCAAGTAGGACAGCATCAGCAGTTCTCACATAAACTGCATCCAGATTGGATCGCTATTTGGACTAACGTTGGTTTCCCACTTTCGCCATCAGACTGTCTGGTCAGTGATGTTTCTGGATAAATTGCATAAATATATATCTCCATTTATGATCGCTTCTCTCCCACCTGTTTAAGTATTCAGCCCCATTGTTCTCCACCTTTTACTCTTTATTCCATGCAATCGCGTAATTCACACTCGAATATACTTGGGATTGCCTACACCAGTAATGTTTCAAGATTTCCAGGTTAATGTTTCCATCCAACACGTTATGATTGAACCGAGTGCTGGCATCATTTTAGGGAGATGAGTAACTTTAAGGTTTCTGTTTCAGTTAATTGCTCCTGGACCAATTTCTGGATGATCGGTCAGTTTACATATTGGTTTATATAATGATCACTTGTTCAGTTTCTGTCAGCTGGGTCACTTTGGTTGTGATATTTTCGGTTATGGTCAATTGGTCAGTTTCTGGGTGATAGGTCAGCTTACATGTGTTGGGTTAGGTGATGGGCAATTCGTCAATTTCTGATAATGGCTTGGGCCTGTCTGGCTCGGTCGAGCATGATTCTCTTACATTCAGAGTCGTGGGATTAAAACGCACATTTGGCGGTTTTGTGTCTTGCAGGTTTAGACTGATTTCAAAGGTGATCCCCGCTCTGAATTATTGTGCAAATAGTTCAAGGGATGTTTGATCTCAATGCTATTCGACACAGGTTCAGAGAATCACTCACCGATTCCGACTTTGTCCAGCATCTTGGTGCTAATGATGTAAATGAATACAATTTCAACCGCAGCTCGGCATCAGTTCGGCTCACTGGCACTTCCGGCTGTGTCTCCATTCAGCACTAATAGTTGGGAGAAAATAATGAAGAATTTGTACTGCGCACAGTTTTCATCACCATTGCTCATTAAACTTATAACTTGATCAAGAGGGTGTGCCATCAAGGTTCACCAGCTTGAATCCTTGGAGGTGAGGGCTGTCCTATGTGGAGAAATTGAGTTAATTGGACCTGTATACTCAGGTGTTTAGAACAATGAGAGGCAAACTGATTGAAACGTATGGGGGTCCTTTTGTATTATACAAAAACAGTTAGTATGCAGATACAGCAAATAATCAGGAAGGCAAATGGAATGTTGGCCTTAATTGCAAGAGGAATGGAGTATAAAAGCAGGGAAGACCTGCTGTAACTGTATAGGGTATTGGTGAGGAAACACCAGGTAGTACTGCGTACAGTTTGGTCTGCGTATTTAAGCAGAGATATACTGACTCCCGCAATTAAACACGTCAGTTTACTTGCCGTAGTCTGATCTACATCTACTAGCGCTGTCGAGGGAGGGAGTTTGACGATTGAAGGTACGTTGTTTTATGGATTGGATTGCTCTGAGTGTTCTTCCTTAATAGCTCCATTTAAATATATTCTGTTCTGTTGTAACATGAGTGAGAATTAACTCTCACTGCTATGCCCACCTGACTGGCACCAATGCAATAACGTAACCTAAGCATTTAAGTGCAGGTTTCGTTTTGTGTGAGAATCAGGCATCCAGACAAGTGATCAGCAGTCTCTCCAAGAAGGACAACATTCACCACTTCTCACAGAAACTGCATCCAGCTTTGATCCATGTTAGCACTAACCTTTCGCCATCAAACTGTCTGGTCAGTTATTTTTTTGGACAGTCCCGAATTGCGTAAATATGTATCTCCAGTTATGATCGATACTCTCACACCTGTTTGAGTATTCAGCCCCATTGTTCTCAACCTTTTACTGTTTATTCCATGTAATTCCTTTATTCTGACTCGAATATTCCTTGAATTTCTTACACCAGTAATGTTTGAAGTTTTCCAGCATAATGTTTCCAGCAAACGCTTAATGATTGTACTGAGTGCAGGCATAATTTTAGGGGGATAGGTTGCCTTCAGGTTTCTGGTGCAGTTAATTGGTCCTGTACCAATTTCTGTGTGATCGGTCAGTTTACACGTGTTGGGTTATATAATGATCACTTGTTCAGTTTCTGGCTGCTGGGCAACTTTGGATGTGTTAGTTTCGGTTATGGTCAATTGGTCAGTTTCTGGGGGATAGGTCAGCTTACATGTGTTGGGTTAGGTGATGGGCAATTGGTCAGTTTTTGATAATGAGTTGGGCCTGTGTGGCTCGGTCGAGCATGATTCTGTTAATTTTAGATTTGTGGGGTTCAAACCCCCGTTTGGCGGTTTTGTGCTTTGCAGTTTTAGGCTGATTTCACAGGAGACCCAGAACTCTGAATTCATGGACAAATAGTACCAGCGATGTTTGATATGAATGCTATTCGACAACAGTTTCAGGGTATTACTCCCCGATTCGAGATTCTCTCCAGATTCTTGCTGCTAATGATTGAATTTTATTTAATTTCACCTGCAGCTCGGTGTCAGTTCGGCTCATTGGGACTTCGGGCTGTGTTTCCATTCACGACCCATCGGGGCGAGAAAACAATGAATAATTTGTACTGTGTCCAGTTTTCGTCTCCTTCGCTCAGGAAACTTAAAACTTACTTTTGAAGGGGTGCAATCAAGGTTCATCAGCTTGATTCCTTGGAGGTGAGGGCTGTCCTATGTGGAGAGTTTGAGTGAATTCGATCTGCATATTCAGAAGTGTAGAACAATGAGAGGGAAACTGATTGAAACATATTGGGGTCCTTGTACAATTAGCATAAAAAATTAACATGCAGATACAGCAATTAATCAGGAAGGCAAATGGAATGTTGGCCTTATTTCAAGGGGAATGGAGCATCAATGCAATGAACTCCTCCTACAACTGCAATAGTGTATTGGTGAGGCCTCACCTGGAGTACTGCGTACAGTTTTGATCTCCATTTTATGGAGGGATATACATGCATTGGCGGCGGTTCAGAGAACGTTCACTAGGTTGGTTCCGTAGATAAGTGGTTTGACTTATGCGGATGGCTGAGTAGGTTGGGCCTATACACATTGAAGTTCAGAAGAATTAGTGATGATATGATTGAAACTTATGAGATAATGAGGGGCTTCGACAAGGTGGATGCCGAGAAGATATTTCAACTGATAAGGGAAAGCTAAATTAGGGGACAGAGACTTAACATAAGGGACAACTTATTTTAATATCTAGATGAGGAGAAATCTTTCCCTCAGATGGTTGTAAATCTGTGGAATTCCTTGCCCGAGAGAGACTTGGAGGCTGGGTCATTGAATATACTCAAGGCGGAGATAGATTTATTTTTGAACGATAAGTGTCTAAAGGGTTATGGGAAGCGATCTGGGAAGTAGAGCTGAGCGCATGAGCAGGTGAGCCATGATCTTATGAATGGCAGAGCAGGGCTTGCGGGGCCAAATGGCCGACTACTGCTCCTATTTCTTATGTTCTTATGTATGGATTTCCGAGAGGGCTTGGAGCTTCAAACTCAGAGGTGAGTGCGCTGCAAGCTCATCCACGGAAGACAGATGACGATTCAGCCAACCTTTAAGTGATGGTACAACTCACACCTCAGCATTTCCAATTTTTCTGAGTCGGGAGAAGGAAAGGCTCAGTGTTCGTTGGTGTCCTCCTTGATGTTTTTCTTGACTCCCTTCAACCTCCACTTCGGTTTGTGTATCTCCTGGACTGTTTGCTGGAGAGTGTTCTCTTCGTCACTTTGGACAGGCTGCTGTGAGACCAATCGGGCTGCCTAGAACCGGCTATCCATTGACTTTCAATTTGCTCTCCCCCATGGTTACACAGACCGAAGCTACCAGACAGCCACTAGTGTTGACGGCGTTTCCCCACCGTGTCTCGATGCCTCCTTCTCTGTAGCTTTGCAGACAGCCTAAATCACACTTCGGAGTTTGGACAACATTTCCAGCACGCCTACTTGAACAGTCAGTTTAACTTTTCCTTTGTTGAAATAACTCCTTAAAGCAACGTTTGCTCCATTAGTAGATCATAGGTTTCTAGCCGATGCATTAGTCTCTTGAAAAGCGGAATAGAAATATCCAAAATCCTTCCACGGATTAAAGAATGCAGACTATTGCAGGCATTGTGTCCAACACTGAGCAGGTCCGGTGCGAGCAGGATTCAAAAACCAGTGCAGTTAAACAATGACACTGTGCAACATTTTAAATTCTCAAATCTCCCACCCTGCACCGTGTGCTAAATCTCCTCAATGACAATTGCACTGCATCCGTGATGTTCAATTTGCTGCAAATTCAACAAATAGAAAAGAATCGCAGCGATCAGTAAAACAGTCAAAACCTCCGATATATTAAGCATATATAACATGATGAGCACAGTTGCAATTTCACATTGCTTTTTATTTATATGTGTTGCGATGCAATTTCCAGTTCAGCGATTTGTGGTACCTCTTTAAGCCACAGGTACACAGATGAGAATCTCTAACCCTATTCTGAATGTACCTGACACTGTACTGGCAATGTTCCAGCAGAGAGGGCTCTCCCTGCAGCTCTTGCTCATGGGTTTAAATCTTCATCCATTTTTCTGCTCAATAAAACAGAGTTTGGGTAAAAATCTTATTCCCTGAGACATTAACAACATAACGACATAAGAATTATGAGCCGCAGTACGCCACATATGCAATCGAGCTAGCGCCGCTATTCATTAAGACCATGGCAATCTTTGACCTCATCTTTTCAACCCGAACCGCTTGTCCTTCATTCCTTTAGATTCCAAAACATTACTATTGATGAAACGTTTCTGAGAACTTTTCCACCAATACAGACAATCGAATCTTCTTTACTGAGCCTGACTCCCGCAGTTAAACATTTTAGTTTACCTATTGTTGTTTGATCTGCATCTACTATGGTTATCCAGTCAGGGAGTTTGTCTATTGAAGGGACGTTGTTTTATTCATTAGTTTGCTCTGAGAGGTTGTCCGTAATAGCTCTATTTAAATATATTCTGTTCCACTGTAACATGAGTGAGAATGAACTCTCTCACTGCTATGCCCACCTGACTGGAACTTATGGGATAAAGTAACCTGAGCGTCGAAGTGCAGGTCTCCCTTTGTGTGAGAATCAGGCATCCAGTCAAGTGATCAGCAGCCTCTTCAAGAAGAACAGAATTCTCCACTTCTCACAGAAAATGCATCCAGATTTGATCGATACTCGCACTAACGTTGGGTTCTACCTTTCGCTATCAAGCTGTCTGGTCATTGATGCTTCTGGGCTTTCCCTCATTGTGTCAACATGTATATCACGGTAAATCGCTTCTCTCACGCCTTCCGAGCATTCAGCCCCATTGCTGTTTATTCCATGCAATCGCTTTATTCAGACTCGAATATTCTTTGAATTTGATCCATCGGTAATATGACCAGGTTAATATTTCCAGCCAACACTTAATTACCTCTGAATTAGACCGAGTGCTGGCATCATTTTAGGGCGATGGTTAACTTTAACGTTTCTTGTTTAGTTAATTAGTACTGGAGCAATTTCTGGGTGACGGTCAGTTTACATGTGTTGGTTTATATAATGATGCGTTGGTCAGTTTGAGGTTGCTGGGTCAGTTTACACGTATTGTGTTAGGTGAGAGGCAATTGTTCAGTTTGTGTTAATGGCTTGGGCCTGCCTGGCTCAGTTGAGCTTGATTCTTGTAATTTTTTATTGTTGGGGTTGAAACCCCCGTTTGGCGGTTTTGTGCTATGCTGTTTTGGGCTGATTTCACAGGCGATCCCGAGCTCTGAATTCATGGCCAAATAGTTCAAGGGATGTTTGATATAAATGCTATTCGGCAACAGTCTCAGGGTATTGATCCCTGATTCGAGATTAACTCCAGATTCTTGCTGCTAATGATTGCATTTTATTTAATTACACCAGCAGCTCGCGGTCACTTCAGCTCACTGGGACCTCGGGCAGTGTTCCACTCACCACCTATCGGTGCGAGAAATCAACGACTCATTTGTACTCTGTACATTTTTGGCTTCCTTAGCTGATGAAACTTACAACTTCCTTTAGAGTCGGTGCAATCAAGGTAACCAGATTGATTCCTTGGATATGAGGGCTGTCCTTTGAGGAGAGATTAAGTTAATTGGACCTGTTTCTTCTGGTGTTTAGAACAATGAGAGGCAAACTGATTGAAACGTATTCGGAGTATTTGTGCATGAAACACAAAAAGTTAGTATGTAGGTAGAGTAAGTAATCAGGAAGGCAAATGGAATGTTGGCCTTTATTGCATGGGGGATGTTTGTGCAGCCATTGCTATGGTGACATGGGGGATGGGCTAATATTTGACCACTTTACAATTAATACAAATTGTACGAATAGATAAGCCCCTTTCAGCTCACCTTGGTCTTTTGGATTGTTTGTCGATGCACAACTGTGTGAGTCACGTTTCTGAAGTATTAATACATTATTATGCAGCCCCTTTGTATATCTCTCATTATTGACATTTTTTAAAAAACATAGTGTTTATATGACGAAGTAAAAGCTGTTAATTACTACTACCATAAAAACACTTGCATAATGGGCATGTAAATAACAAACGATTTTCAATATAGATAAGTGTGAGGTGGTGCATTTTGGCACGAGGGATACGTACTCTACTTACCCTGGGGAAACTGAGAATAAATGGGGTAGATTTGCAAAGGGATTTTAGGGTTCAGTTACACAAATCACTAAACGTAGCAACAGAGGTTAATAAGGACATCAACGTGCAAATAAAGCACTGTAGTTCAGTTCCAGAGGATTATAATTCAAAAGCAGGGAAATTATTTTAAACCTGTATCGAACCTTTTAAGATTGTCTCATGGTTTGAGCCAGTGGGGTGCCAATATATCATATCTCTATATAAGCTTTTCAGTGCTTGCTGCTGCTGTCGTTGTTGTAAAAGCTGTTGTAAATATTGTTGTTTGAAACTTTGCCTTCTTGTGAAAATGTCGCGCTAAAATGAGTTTCTGACCCATTCAGTAAAAAAGAATAGAGGTAAAATTGGTGGGTTGGAGCTGAGGATATTAGATTGGGATGGGAGTCACGGACGATACTATATTTTGGTGGGGAGGAGCTGAGGATATGATGTGGCGTGGAGAGCAGCTGAATATATTATATGGGGTGGAAAGCAGATGAAGATTATATGTGGGTTGAGAGGAGCTGAGGATATTGCGTGGGGTGGGGAGGGTCTGAGGATATTGCGTGGGGTGGGGAGGGTCTGAGGATATTGGGTGGGGTGGGTAGGGTCTGAGGATATTGGGTGGGGTGGGGAAGGTATGAAGATATTGGTTGGGGTGTGGAGGGTCAGAGGATATTGGTTGGGGTGGGGAGGGTCTGAGGATATTGGGTGGGCTGGAGAGGGTCTGTGGAGATTGGGTGCGGTGTGGAGGGTCTGAGGATATTGGGTGGGGTGGGGAGGAGCTGAGGATATTGGGTGGTGTGTGGAGGAGCTGAGGATATTGGGTGGTGTGGGGAGGAGCCGAGGATATTTAGTGGGATGGAGAGGGACTGAGGATATTGGGTGGTGTGTGGAGGAGTTGAGGATATTGGGTGGTGTGGGGAGGAGCCGAGGATATTGAATGGGATGGAGAGGGACAGAGGATATTGGGTGGTGTGTGGAGGAGCTGAGGATATTGGGTGGTGTGGGGAGGAGCCGAGGATATTTAGTGGTGTGGAGAGGAACTGAGGATATTGGGTAGTGTGTGGAGGTGCTGAGGATATTGGGTGGTGCTGGAAGGAGCTCAGATTATTAAGAGGAGGGCTGAAAGAGGGCTGGGAAATTATGAATGGGTTGAGCAGGGTCGATGTGAAGAAAATATTTAAATTTCAGGGAGAAACCAAAACTAGGGAGCCATAAATACAATATAGTTGCTCATAAATCCAATCGGGAAATTAGGGTATTCCAGACAGAGAGTTTGAAGATTGACGGGACATTCTTGAATCAATGTATTGCTCTGAGTGTTCATCCTCGATATCTCTGTTTAAACATATGATATTCTATTGTAAGCATGGGTGGGAAGAAACTCTCATACTGTTGTGCCCAGCTGACTGGCACTACTGGGATAAGGTAACCTGAGTATCTCAAGGCAGGTTTCCTTTGTGTGAGAATCAGGCATCCAGTCTAGTGATCAGCAGCCTCTCCAAGAAGGACAGAAAACACCACTTCTCACATAAAATGTATCCAGATTTGATCGATATTGGGACAGACGTTGGTTGCTAAGTTTCGCCATCAGACTGTCTGGTCAGTGTATTTTCTGGACAATACCAAATTGCATAAATATGTACCTCCAGTTATGATCGATTCTCGCACTCCTGATTGAGTGTTCAGCCCCGTTGTTCCCCACCTTTTACTGTTTATTCCTTGTAAACGCTTTATTCAGAGTCGAAAATACTTTGAATTTACTACATCAGTAATGTAACTCGGTTAATCTGTCCACCTAACACTTAATGATTAGACCATTTTTGGGAAATGCATAACGGTAAGGTTTCTGGTGAAGTTAATTGGTCCTGGACCAATTTCTGGATGACCGGTCAGTTTACATGTTGGTTTATATAATGGTCACTTGTTCAGTCTCTGTCTGCTTTGTCATTTTGGAAGTGTTAGCTTCGGTTATGGCCAATTGGTCAGTTTCTGGGTGATAGGTAAGCTTACATGTGTTGGGCTAGGTGATAGGCAATCAGTCAGATTGTTATCATTGCTTGGGCCTGTCTGGCTCGGTCGAGCATGATTCTCTTACTTTCAGAGTGGTGGGGTTTAAACGCCCGTTTGGCGGTTTTGTGCTTTGCAGGTTTAGACTGATTTCAAAGATGATCCCTGCTCTGAATACATAGCAAATAGTACAAGGGGTGCTTGATATAAATGCCATTCGACAACAGTTTCAGGGAATCGCTCGCTGTTTCCGGACTTTCTCCAGCATCTTGATGTTAAAGATGTAAATTAATACAATTTCAACCGCAGCTCGGGGTCAGTTCGGCTCACTGGGACTTCTGGCTGTGGCTGCATTCTCCAATCGGTTGGAGAAAATACCGAATAATTTGTACTGTTTACAGTTTTGGTCTCCACACTTCAGGAAACTTCAAACTTTCTTTAGAGGACGTGCAATCAAGTTTCATCAGATTGATTTCTTGGATGTGAGGTCAGTCCGATAAGGAGACATCGGGTTAAATGGACCTGTATACTCTCGTGTTTAGAAGAATGAGAGGCAACCTGATTTAAAATTATAGAATTCATAGGGGGCTTGGACTTTCAACCTCAGAGGTGAGTGCGCTCCAAGCTGAGCCAAGGAGACAGATAGCGACTCAACCAAACTTTATATTAGTGGCGGAACTCGCAGCTCAATATTCCCAAATCTTCTTATTCGGGAGACAGGGAGGCTCAATACTCATTAGTTTCCTCCTTGTTGTTTATCTTGACCATCTTCAAGCTCTCCTTCAAATTATCTGTCTCCTGGACTGTTTGCTGGAGAGTTCACTTTTTCACTTTAGTCTGTCTGCTATGATAACCTTCCTGTTGATTAAAATCAGCTTTCCAGTGACTTTGAATTTTCGCTCCCCTGGGTTACACAGACTGACGCTACCAGATGGAAAGTAGTGTTGACAGCGGTTCCCCTCATTCTCTCGCCGCCTCCTTATCTGTACGTTTCCAAAGAGCCCGAATCACACTTTGGGAAATTGATCAAAATTCGCAGCACGCCTTCTGGAACAGTCAATTTAATGTTTTCTTTGTTGCATTAGCACCTCTAACCAAAACCTGCTGCATTAGTATCTTCATTACTGAGCTTGACTTTCGTAATTGAACAGATCACTTTACCAAATCTGTTTGGGTTCTCCAGTCAGGCAGTTTGATGATTGAAGGGACAATGTTTCAATTATTCCGATGCTCTGAGTGTTCATCTTCAATACCTCATGTTAAATATATTCCGTTCTATTCTAACCATGAGTTGCAATAATCTATCACACTTCTGAGCCCAGCTGCCTATCACTAATAGGTAAGGTAACCTGAATGCCTCAGTGCAGGTTTCGTTTGTGTGAGAATCAGGCATCCGCTCAAGTGATCAGCAGCCTCTCCATGAACACCAGAATTCAAAACTTCTCACAGATAATTCAGCCAGATCTTTTCGATATTAGCACTAATGTTGGTTTCTACCTTTTGCCTTCAACCCTCTGGTCAGTGATGTTTCTGGATAGTCCCTAATAGTGTCAATAGGTATCACATGATCGGTTCTCTCACGCCTGTTTGAGCATTCAAACGCATTATTCTTTAGCTGTAACTGTGTATTCCATGTAATCGATTTATTCCGACTCTAATATGCTTTGAATTTCCGATTTCCGCAATGTAACTGTCAATGTTAACTGCCAGCTGATCACTGAATTAGACCGTGCGTTGGCATCATCTTAGGGTGATATATAACTCTACTGTTCCTGGTTCGGTTAATTGGTACTGGAGGAATTTCTGGGTGATCAGTCAGTTTACATGTTTTGGTTTAGATAACTATGTCTTGCTCAGTTTGTGGCTGCTGGGTCACTGCTATGTGTGCAGGAAGTGTGTCCAGCTGCAGCTCCTTACAGACCACATTGAGGCACTGGAGCTGCACATGGACTCACATTGGATCATCCGCGATACTGATGATGCCGTGAATAGCACGCTTAGTGCGTGGGTCACACCACAGCTAAAGGTTACTCAAGCATATCGGAAATTGGTGACTAACAGGTAGAGCAGTAGAAGGAAGATAGTTCCGGAGGACCATGGGTTCATCTCCCTAAAAACAGATACACTGCTTTGGGTACTGTTGAGGGGGATGAGTCATCAGGGGAAGGCAGTAGCATCCATGTTCATGGCACCATAGGTGTCTCTGCTGCACAGGAGGGCAGGAAAAAGAGTGTGAGAGCTATATTGGCAGGGGATACTATTGTAAGGGGAAAAGATAGGCGTTTCTGCGGCCGCAATCGAGACTCCAGGGTGGCATGTTGCCTCCCTGGTGCAAGTTCCAAGGATGTCTCGGAGCGGCTGCAGGATATTTTGGAGGTGCAGGTTGAACAGCCAGTTGTCGTGATGCAAATAGGTAACAACGATATAGTTAAAAAAACAGGATGAGGTCCAACAAGCTGAATTAGGGAGCTAGGAGTTGAATTAAAAAGGAGGACTTCAAAATTCGTAATCTCAGGATTGCTACCAGTGCCACGTGCCAGGCAGAGTACAAATAGAAGGATAGTCAAGATGAATACGTGGCTTGAGGAATGGTGCAAGCGCGAGGGTTTCAAATTCCTGGGATTTTGGAACCTGTTCTGGGGAAGATAGGACCAATACAAACCGGACGGTCTGCACCTGGGCAGGACCGGAACCAATGTCCTAAGCGGACTGTTTGCTAATGTTGTTGAGGAGAGATTAAACTAATATGGCAGAGGGATGCGAATCTATGGAGGGAGATAGATGGAAGTAAAATGGGGGCAGACGCAAAAGGTAGAAAGGAGAAAAGGAAAGGTGGAAGGCAGAAAAGTCAAAGGCAAACATCAAGAATGGACACATTACAACATAATTCTAAAAGGACAAAGACTGTTGAAGAACAAGCCTGAAGGCCCCGTGTCTCAAAGTGAGAAGCATTCGTAAAAAAGTGGAGGAAATAACTGTGCAGAAATAGTTTACAGATATGACGTAATTGGGATAATGGAGACATGGCTCCAGGGTGACCAAGGCTGGGAACTCAACATCCAGTGTTATTCAACATTCAGGAAGGATAGGCAGAAAGGAAAATGAGGTGCAGTCGCGTAGCTGGTTCAAGTGGAGCTTGAAGCAATGGTAAACTAGGATATTAGCTTAGATAATGTGGAATCTGTGTGGGTAGAGCTACGGAACACCAAAGGGCAGATAAAGCTAGTGGGAGTTGTGTACAGACCAAGAAACAGCGGTAGTGAGTTTGGGGATGGCATCAAATAGGAAATTAGGGATGCATGCAATAAAGGTGCATCGGTTATCATGGGTGACTTTAATCTACATATAGTTTGGGCTAAGCAAACTTGTGGCAACACGGTGGAGGAGGATTTCCTGGAGTGTATAAAGGATGATTTTCTAGACCAATATGTCCAGGAACCAACTGGAGAGCAGGCCATCCAAGACTGGGTTTTGTGTAACGAGTTAGGATAAATTAATAATTTTGTTGTGCGAGGCCCCTTGGAGAAGAGCGAGCATAATGTGGTGGAAAGCTTCATTTGGATGGAGAGTAACACAGTTAATTCAGAGACTAGGGTACTGAACTTAAAGAAAGGCAACTTCGATGTTATGAAACGTGAATTGGCTAGGATAGACTGGAGAATGATACTTAAAGGCTTGACAGTGGATAGGCAATTGTAGACATTTGTACATCCCTGTCTGGCGAAAAAATAAAAAGTCGAAAGTGGCTCAATCGTGGCAAACAAGGGAAATTAGGAATAGTGTCAAATCCAAGGAAGAGACATATAAATTGGCCTGAAAAAGCAGCAAGCCTGAGGACTGGGATACATTTAGAATGCAGCAAGGAGGACAAAGGCTTTAATTAGGAGGGGGTGTAGGTCGGGAATATAATGAGAGAGTAAGCTTGAAGGAAACATAAAAATTGACTGCAAAAGCTTCTATAGATATGCGAAGAGAAAACGATTAATGAAGACAAATATAGGTCTCTTGCAGTAAGAATCTGGCGAATTTATAATGGGGAACAAAGTAACGGCAGACCAATTGAACAAATACTTTGGTTCTATGTTCATTAAGGAAGATATAAATAATCTTCCAGAAATACTAGAGGACCGAGGGTCTAGCGAAAAGGAGGACTGAAGCAAATCATTATTAGTCAGGAAATTGTGTTAGCGAAATTGATGGGATTGAAGGCCGATAAATCCCCAGGGCATGATAGTCTGCATGCCAGAGTACATAAGGAAGTGGCCTTAGAAATAATGGATGCATTGGTGATAATTTTCCAACATTATATAGAGTGTGGATCAGTTGCTATGGATTGGAGGGTAGCTAATGTAATCCCACTTTTTATAAAAGAAGGAAGAGGTAAAATAGGGAATTATAGACCGGTTAGCCTGACATCGGTGGTGGGGAAAATGTTGGAATCAATTATTAAAGGCGTAATAGCAGCGCATTTGGAAAGCAGTGACAGGATCGGTTCAAGTCAGCATGGATTTATGAAGGGGAAATCATGCTTGACAAATCTTCTGGAATTTTTTGAGGATGTAACTAGTAGAGTGGACAAGGGAGAAACAGTAGATGTAGTGCATTTGGACTTTCACAAAGCTTTTGACAAGGTCCCACAAAAGAGATTAGTGTGCAAAATTAAAGCACATAGTATTGGGGGTAATGTATTGACGTGGGTAGATAACTGGCTGGCAGACAGGATGTAAAGAGCAGTAATAAACGGGGCCTTTTCAGAATGGCAGGCAGTGACTCGTGGTGTAACACAGCGTTCAGTGCTGCGACCCCAGCTATTTATAATATGCATTGATGATTTGGACGATGGAATTGAATGTAACATCTCCAAGTTTGCTGATGATACTAAGCTGGGTTGCAGTGTGTGCTGTGATGAGGATGCTAAGAAGCTGCAAGGTGACTTCGACAGGTTAGGTGAGTAGGCAAATCCATGGCAGATGCAGTATAATGTGGATAAATGTCAGATTATCCACTTTGGAGGCAAAAACAGGGAGGCAGAATGCTAACTGAAATGATGACAGATTAGGAAAAGGGGAGGTACAACGAGACCTAGGTGTCGTGGTACATCAGTCATTGGAAGTTGACATGCAAGTACAGCAGGCGGTGAAGAAGGCAAATAGTATGTTGGGCTTCATAACGACAGGGTTTGAGTGTATGAGAAGGGAGGTCTTGCTGCAGATGCATCGGGCTTTGGTGATGCCACTCCTTGAATATTGTGTACAGTTTTGGTATCCTAATATGAGGAAGGACATTCTTGCTATTGAGGGAGTGCAGTGAACGTTCACCAGACTGATTCCAGGGATGGCAGGACTGACATTGGAAGAAAGATAGGATCGACTCGGCTTATATTCCCTGGAAGTTAGAAGAATGAGATGGACCTCAAAGAAACATATAACATTCTGACGGGATTGGACAGGTTAGATGCAGGGAGAATGTTCCCGATGTTGACGAAGTCCAGAACCAGGGGTCACAGTATATTGATAAGGGGTAAGCCATTTAGCACCGAGAAGAGGAGAACATTCTTCACTAAGAGAAATGTGAACCTTTGGAATTCTCCATCACAAAGTTTTTGAGGCCAGTCCATTAGACATATTCGAAAGTGAGTTAGATGTGGCCCTTACAGCTAAAGGGATCAAGGGTTATGGATAGAAAGCAGGAATGGGTTGCCGAAGTTGCATGATCAGGCATGATTATATTGAATAGTGCTGCAGGCTCGAAGGCCCGAATGGCCTACTCCTGCACCTAATTTCTATGTTTCTATGTTTCTAAGTTTATATGTGTTAAGTTCAGTGATTGTCTATTGATCAATTTCAGGTGATGGGTCAGCTTACATGCGTTGGGTCAGGTGATTGCAATTTTCCGGTTTGTGATAATGGCTTGTGTCTGGATGGCTCAGTCGAGCATTATTCTCTTAATTTTAGAGTCGTCGGGTTTAAAACCCTGTTTGGCGGTTTTGTGCTTTGCATGTTTAGACTGATTTTACAGGCGATGCCCCGCTCTGAATTAATAGGCAAATAGTTCAAGGGATTTTTGATATAAATGCTATTCAACAACAGTTTCAGGGAATCTCTCACTGATTCGGGACTCTGTCCAGCAACTTTCTTCTAAATATGTAAATTAATACAATTTCAAACGTAGCTCGGATTCACTTCGGCTCCTGGAAACTTCGGCTATCTCTCGCTTCTTCATTGGTGCGATAAAAGAACGGAGAATTTGTATTGTGTACAGTTTTGTTTCCTTACATAAGGACGTAAATATACTTTAGAGGAAACATCGAAAATAGTTGCAGGAGAAGGACATTCGGCCCTTCGAGCCTGCACCGTCATTCAATAAGATCATGGCTGACCATTCACATCAGTACCCCTTTCCTACTTTCTCTCCATAACCCTTGATCCCTTTAGCCGCAAGGACCATATCTAACTCCCTCTTGAATATATCCAATGAACTGGCATCAACTCTCTGCGGTAGAGAATTGCAACCGTTAACAACTCTGATGAAGAAGTTTCTCCTCAACTCAGTCCTAAATGGCCTACCCCTTATCCTTAGACTGTGTCCCCTGGTTCTGGAATTCCCCAACATCGGGAACATTCATCCTGCATCTAACCTGTCCAGTCCCGTCAGAATTTTATATATTTCTATGAGATCCCCTCAAATCCTTCGAAACTCCAGTGAATGTCGATCCATTCTTTCCTCATATGTCAGTCCTGCCATCCCGGGAATCAGTCTGGTGAACGTTCGCTGTTCTCGCTCCATAGCAAGAACGTCCTTCCTCAGATTAGGAGACGAAAACTGAACACAATATTCTAGATGGGGCCTCATCAATTCTCTATACAAGTCCAGTAAGACTTCCCTGCTCCTCTACTCAAAACGCCTAGCTATGAAGGTCAACATGCCACTTGCCTAGTTCACCACCTGCTGTACCTGCATGCCAACTTTCAATGCCTGATGTACCATGGCACCCAGGTTTCGTTGCACCTCCCCCTTTTCCTAATCTGCCGCCATTCAGATAATAAATGCCTTCGTGTTTTTGCCACCAAAATGGATAACCTCACATTTATCCACATTATACTGCATCCGCCATGCATTTGCCCACTCACCTTACCTGCCAAAGTCACCCTGCAGCCTCTTAGCATCCTCCTCGCAGCTCACACCACCACGCAGCTGAGGGTTATCTGCAAACTTGGAGATATTACACTCAATTCCTTCATCTAAATCATTGATGTATATTGTAAATAGCTGGTGTCCAGGCACTGAGCCCTGCGGCACCCCACTAGTCACTGCCTGCCATTCTGAAAATTACCCGTTTATCCCGACTCTCTGCTTCCTCTCTGCCAACCAGTTCTCTATCCACGTCAAAGCATTATCCCCTAAACCATGTGCTTTAATTTTGCACTCCAATCTCTTGTGTGGGACTTTGTCAAAAGCCTTTTGAATGTCCAAATACACCACATCCACTAGTTCTCCCTTGTCTACTCTACGAATTACATCCTCAAAAAATTCTGGAAGATTGGTCAAGCATAATTTCCTTTTCATAAATCCATGCTGACTTGGACCGATCCTGTCACTGCTTTCCAAATGTGCTGCTAATTCATCTTTAATAATTGATTCCAACATTTTCCCCACTACTGATGTCAGGCTAATCGGTCTATAATTACCCGTTTTCTCTCTCCCTCCTTTATTAAAAAGTGGTGTTACATTAGCTACCCTCCAGTCCATAGGAACTGATCCAGATTCGATAGACTGTTTGGAAAATGATCACCAATGTATCCACTATTTCTACGGAGATGCAATCAAGGTTCGCCTGATTGATTCCTGAGAGATGAAGGCTTTCCAATAAGAAGCGAATTTGTGTAGATTGTGCTGATGTTCTCAATTTTAAAAGAATGAGCGTTGATTTTATTGAAATATATAGAATGCTTGGCAGGCTTGAAAGTTTTAAATCAGAGACAATTGCGCTTGGCGCTGATCCATGACGGACAGATGGCGATTCAGACAACTGTTAATCTTTAAATCAGTGGTGCATCTTGAAACAACAACAACAAATTGTATTATGTAGCGCTTTGAACTTAGTGAAACGTCCTCAGGCGCTTCACTGTTTTGTGAAATTTAAAAAAAATTAACACCGAGCCGCTTATGGAGAAATGAGAGCAGGTGACGAGATAGGTTTAAAGAAGCGTGTTGAAGTAGGAAAGATTGGTAGAGAGGCAGAGATGTTTAGCGAGGGTGTTCCAGATCTTGGGTTTGCTTCGGCAATAGAAGACACGGCCAGCAATGGTTGAGCGATTATTATCAGTGATAATAAGGGCAGGATTATTGGAGCGCATCATGGGGTTGGAGGAGATGTTACAGATAATGAGGGGCGAGGCCATGTAGATATTTGAACAAAAGGCTGAGAATTTTGAAATGGAGGCAATGCTTAAACGGGAGCCACTATAGGCCAGCAGGCAAAGGGATGATGGTTGACGGGACTTGTGCGAGTTAGCATAGGGGCAGCCGAGTTTTGCATCACCTCGGGTTGACAAGGGTAAAATTTGGGAGGCCAAACAGGAGAGTATTTTAAGAGTCAAGTGTAGAGGTAATGAAGGCATGGATTATTGCTTCAGCAGCGGATGAGCTGAAGCGAGAGTCAAGATGGACGTCGAAATATGCGATGTTGGGACTGGTATATAATATATTCACACAAAACCGATGGACTTGATGCTGTATCTCAGTCTGGTAATTGCTGTGATTCTGTACTGTTAAATAATGTGTTGTTCTATCGTTGCTTATGGAATTGATACTCTATCTCAGTCTGGCGCAGTCTGACACAATTGGACTGATATATAATTTGTAGTTCTGTCTGTGCTGTAGTATTTATTATCATCATCCTCAATATAAGCAGTACCCCGAAATCGAGGAAGATTGATTTCACTCTAAAAGTGCGTTCTCAGATATTTATGCAGCATTTATACACTATTTATACTGCATGCCAGTCTGACATTTCCTGCCGTTTTTGGACTGGTATATAATGTGTAGTTCTGTCCGTGCTGAAATATTTATCATCATCATAATCAACATAGGCCGTCCCTTGAAATCGAGGAAGACTTGCTTCCACTTCAAAATTGAGTTCTCACCGATTTATACTGTATTTATACAGGAGTTATACTGTATGCCAATCTGACACTTCCTGGCAATTTTATACTGCTATATAATGTGTACTTCTATCTGTGCTCGTGGAATTCATACGGTATCTGAGTCAGACATTGTCTGAGAATTTTAGACTGGGATGTAAAAAGTAGTTCTGCCTGTTCTGATCGAATAGACTGCCAATGTGAGGTGACTATTTGGACTTCCGTACGCAGAGGGATTTGGAAATCTCAGGAATGAAATTCGCTTGTTAACGCCGTATTTTAGCGTCAGCAGAGTGCAAGGTAAGTATTGCTTTTTGCTATATTTCAACCTTTATTTATTCGATGTACCAATTTTAATCTCTGCGATTTTTGGACTGGTATATAATGTTCAGCTCAATCTGTGCTATTGGAATGCATTGGCATCGCAGTCTGATTCTCTATGAAAGTCTTCGACTGGTATATATTGTGCAGGTCAGCCTGAACTCATTAGATTAATACTGGATCTCCGTCTGGGTCTGAGATTTTGGTCTTAACTAATGTGTGGTTCTGTCTGTTTTGATGTAATTGATGAGTTGGAGGATTGTCCTATGAGGAGAAATTGAGCAACGTTGACCTATATTCTTTAGATTTTAGAAAAATGAAAGGTGATCTTATTGATACAAACACAATTCGTACACGGCTTGACAGGGCAGATGCAGGGAAGATGTTTCGTCTGGCTGTGTAGTCTAGATCCTGTGGTCCGAGTCTCAGAATAAGTGGTCGGTCATTTATGACAGAGAAGGGAAGAAACCTTTTCACTCAGATGGTGGTGAATTTTTGGAATTCGCTACCCCAGAGGGTTGTGGTGGCTCAGTCTTTGGGTATATCAAGACAGAGATTATTATGTCTGTGCTAATTGAACAGATGCTCAGAGGGTGGAGAACCTTTGTAATTTGCATGATAACGCCGCCCGTTAACGCCGGCAGAGAGCAAGCTACGTTTTAATTTCATTCTTCCTTTCGGCATTGATGTAATAGTTGTACCAATGGTGAAGTGTGGGTCTAGGTCGTAGAAGTGTTTGTTCTGTTTTTCTTCCCGTTTTTCAAGCTCGCATGCCGGTAAACGTCTGTCACAAAATGCTTTAGGCCTCCAGACCTCCCGCCTTGTTGGTGCCTGACGATGAGCGTGTATCGTCACTTTTCGTGCTGCTCTCTCACCTTCGGGTGTCAAAACTCAATTTCGCAGTTTCAGACGGCATCTAACGCGTGACACTAAAATGAGCACTCAGGCGTTGACACCGCCTCAAAAGCAGCCATGCCCACTTTCGACCCATCAGTCTTTGAGAATATTCAAGACAGTTTTTGGTGGAATTTTGGATATCAAGGGAATCAAGGGATATGAGCCTCGTGCAGGAAAGTTGAGTTGAGGTAAATGATCAGCCATGATCTCATTAAATGGAGGAGCAGGCTCGAGGGGCCGAATAGCCTCTTCTTGTTCCCTATCCATATGTGCTTATATTCTTATATTGCATCTCCGTCAGATTATCTCTGAGACTCTTGGAATGGTATAACATACTGAGTTCAATCTGCACTATTGGAATTGATGGGATGGGGGATTGTCCTTTGAGGACAGATTGAGTAGAGCAGACCTATGTTTTCTCCACTTTTGGAAGAATGAGAGGTGATCTCATTGAAACACGCCACATTCTTACAGGGATTGACAGGGTAGATGCAGAGAGGATGTTTCCTCTGGCAGTGGAATCTAACCCTAGGGTTCGCATTCTTCGAATAAGGGTTCGGCCGTTTAGGATAGAGATTGGCAGAAAACTCTTCATTCACATGGTGGTTAATGTTTGGAATTCGTTACCCCAGAGAGCTGTGGAGGCTCAGTCTTGGAGTATATCAAGACAGAGATCAATATATTTTTGGATATTAAGCGAATCAAGGGATATGGGGACAGGACAGAAAATTGGAGTTAAGAGAGAAGATCAGCCTTGATCTCACTGAGTAGTGCCGCAGCCTCGAGGGTCAGAATGGTCTATTGCTGCTCCAACTTCTTGTGTACTTATTTGTTTGTACTCTATCTCAGTCAGATTCTCTCTGAGATTCTTGAAATGGCATATAATGTGTAGTTCAGTCTGTATTACTTGTTGATGTAATACCGTTACTCTCTGAGATTTTTGGACAGGTATATAATGCATAGCCAATCTGAGCTAATGGACTGCATTGGAATTGCAATCTGATTCTCTTTGAAATTCTTGGACTGATATATCAGATCAACGTGTACTAACTGAATTAATGCTGTATCTCTGACTGAGACCGTCTCAGATTTCTGGAAGTATATAATGCATGCTAATGTAATTGATGGGATGGAAGATTGTCCTATGCACATAGGAACAGAATAGCTAGGAGCAGGGGTAAGCCATTTGACCTCTCGAGCCTGCTCCGCCCTTCAATAAGTTCATGGCTGATCTGATCCGAGCCTCAAATCCACTTCTCCACCTACTCCCCATAAACCTTGACTCCATTATCATTGATACATCAGTCTATCACCACATCAAATAGATTCAAAGACCCAGCCTTCACAGCTCTCTGGGGCAGATAATTGCAGAGATTCACCACCCTCTGGGAGAATACATTCCTCCTCATTTCTGTTTTCAATGGGCGACCCCTTATTCTGAAACTATGTTCCCTAGTTCTCGATTCCCCCATGAGGGAAAACATGCTTTCTGCATCTAACCTGTGTCAAGCTCCCTCAGAATCGTAGACGTTTCATTAAGATTACTTCTCACTCTTCTAAACATCAAAGAGTATAAGCACAACCAGCTCAATCTTTCTTTGTATGGCTACACTTCTTCTCAGGATTCAACCTTGTGCACCTTTTCTGAACTGCCTCCAATTCAAGAATATCCTTCTTTAAGGAGACACAAGCTGCATGCAGTAATCGAGGTGTGGACTTACCAAAGACCCGTACAGTTGTCTCAGGTATTCCCTACTTTTATACTCCATCCCCTTTGCAATTGAGGCCAACATTCCATTTGCCTTCCTGATTACTTGCTCTAACTGCATAATAACGTTTTGAATTTGATGCACAAGAACCGGCAGATCATTTTGTATTACAGCATTTTGTACTAGTTCCACACTTAAATAATAATTTGCTTTTTTATATTTCCTACTAAAGCCTCACATTTTCGCAAGTTATATTCCATCTTCCAAATGTTTGGCCACTGATTTAGCCTATCTATATCCCTTTGCAGATTCTTTGCACCATCGTCACAACTTGCTTTCCCACCGATCTTTGTATCATCAGTATTTTGGCTAGATTACACTCGGTTCATTCATACCAGTCATTAATATAGGTTGTAAAAAGTTCAATACCCAACACTGCTCCGTGTGGCACCCCACTAGTTACTGTTTGCCAACCTGAAAATTACCCATTTATCGCAACTCTCTCTGTTCTGTTGTTAGCCAATCCTCTATCCATGCTAATACAAGAACAGAAGAACTTAAGAAATAGGAGCAGGAATAGGCCATACGACGCCTCGATCCTGCTTTGCCATTCAATAAGATCATGGCTGATCTGATCATGGACTCAGCTCCACTTCCCCGCCCGCTCCCCATAACACCTTATCCCCTTATTGATTAAGAAAATGTCTATTTCTGTCTGAAATTTATTCAATGTCCCAGCTTCCACAGCTCTCTGAGGCAGCGAATTCCACAGATTTACAACCCTCGGAGAGAAGAAATTTCTCCTCTTCTCTGTTTTAAATGGGCGGCCCCTTATTCTAAGTTCATGCCCCCTAGTTCTAGTCTCCCCCATCAGTGGAAACATACTCTCTGCAAGCCCCCTCATAATATTATACGTTTCGATGAAATCACCTCTCCTTCTTCTGAATGCCAATGAAAAGAGGCCCAACCTACTCAAACTTTCCTCATAAGTAATCCCCCTCATCCCCGGAATCAACCTACTGAATCTTCTCTGAACTGCCTCCAAAGCAAGTATATCATTTCGTAAAAATGGAAACCAAAACAGCACGCAGTGTTCCAGGTGTGGTCACAGCTGCAGCAAGACTTCCCTGCTTTTATACTCGATCCCCTTTGCAATACATGCCAAGATACCATTGGACTTCCTGATCACTTGCTGTGCCTCCATACTAACCTTTTGTGTTTCATGCACAAGTTACCCCCAAGTCCCACTGTACAATCTGTCTCCATTTAAATAATAACTTGCTCTTCGATTTTTGCTGCCGAAGTGCATGACCTCACAGTTTCCAACATTATACTCCATCTGACAAATTTTTGCCCACTCACTTAGCCTGTCTATGTCCTTTTGCAGATTTTTTGTGGCCTCCACACACATTGCATTTCCTCCCATATTTATATCGTCAGCAAACTTGGCTACGTTACACTCAGTCCCTTATTCCAAGTGGTTAATATAGATTGTAAATAATAGGGGTCCCAGCACTGATCCCTGTGGCACCCCACTAGTTACTGGTTGCAACCCATAGAATGAACCATTTATTCCTGCTCACTGTTTGCTGTTCGATAGCCAATCTTCTATCATGCTGTACAGCAAAATTCTAAAAGGACAAAGGGTGTTAAAAAAACAAGCCTGAATGCTTTGTGTCTTAATGCAAGGAGTATCATTAATAAGGTGGATGAATTAACTGTGCAAATATATGTTAAAAAATATGTTGTGATTGGGATTACGGAGACGTGGCTCCAGGATGATCAGGGCTGTGAACTCAACATCCAGGGTTATTCAACATTCAGGAAGGATAGAATAAAAGGAAAAGGAGGTGGGGTAGCATTGCTGGTTAAAGAGGAGATTAATGCAATAGTTAGGAAGGACATTAGCTTGGATGATGTGGAATCTATATGGGTAGAGCTGCAGAACACCAAAGGGCAAAAAACGTTAGTGGGAGTTGTGCACAGACCTCCAAACAGTAGTAGTGATGTTGGAGAGGGTATCAAACAGGAAATTAGCGGTGCATGCAATAAAGGTGTAGCAGTTATAATGGGTGACTTTAATATGCACATAGATTTTGCGAGCCAAACTGGAAGCAATATGGTGGAGGAGGATTTCCTGCAGTGCATAAGGGATGATTTTCTAGACCAATATGTCGAGGAACCAACTAGGGTGGAGGCCATCTTAGACTGGGTGTTGTGTAATGAGAGAGGATTAATTAGCAATCTCATTGTGCGAGGCCTCTTGGGGAAGAGTGACCATAATATGGTGGAATTCTGCATTAGGATGGAGAATGAAATAGTTAATTCAGAGACCATGGTCCAGAATTTAAAGAAGGGTAACTTTGAATGTATGAGGCGTGAATTGGCTAGGGTAGATTGGCGAATGATACTGAAGGGGTTGACTGTGGATGGGCAATGGCAGACATTTAGAGACCGCATGGATGAACTACAACAATTGTACATTCCTCTCTGGCGTAAAAATAAAAAAGGGAAGGTGGCTCAACCGTGGCTATCAAGGGAAATCAGGGATAGTATTAAAGCCAAGGAAGTGGCATACAAATTGGCCAGA
This sequence comes from Pristiophorus japonicus, assembly GCF_044704955.1. NCBI lineage: Eukaryota > Metazoa > Chordata > Chondrichthyes > Pristiophoridae > Pristiophorus > Pristiophorus japonicus. The sequence goes on along the minus strand of NW_027250702.1, from coordinate 1,426,706 downwards.
TATAGCAGCGAACCTGGGGACTGGGAGAAATTTAGAACTCAGCAGAGGAGGATAAAGGGCTTGATTAGGGCAGGGAAAATGGAGTACGAGAAGAAGCATGCAGGCAACATTAAGGCGGATTGCAAAAGTTTCCATCGGTATGTAAAGAGAAAAAGGTTATTAAAGACAAACATAGGTCCCTTGCAGTCAGAATCAGGGGAAGTCATAACGGGGAACAAGGAAATGGCAGACCAATTGAACAGGTACTTTGGTTCGGTATTCAATAAGGAGGACACCAACAACCTTCCGGATATAAAAGGGGTCAGAGGGTCTAGTATGGAGGAGGAACTGAGGGAATCGTTATTAGTTGGGAAATTGTGTTAGGGAAATTGATGGCATTGAAGGCCGATAAATACCCTGGGCCTGATGGACTGCATCCCAGAGTACTTAAGGAGGTGGTCTTGGAAATAGAGGATGCATTGACAGTCATTTTCCAACATTCCATTGATTCTGGATCAGTTCCTATCGAGTGGAGGGTAGCCAATGTAACCCCACTTTTTAAAAAAGGAGGGAGAGAGAAAACAGGGAATTATCGACCGGTCAGCCTGACCTCAGTAATGGGTAAAATTATGGAATCAATTATTAAGGATGTCATAGCAGTGCATTTGGAAAATGGTGATATGATAGGTCCAAGTCAGCATGGATTTGTGAAAGGGAAATCAAGCTTGACAAACCTTCTGGAATTTTTTGAGGATGTTTCCAGTAAAGTGGGCAAGGGAGAACCAGTTGATGTGGTATGTTTGGACTTTCAAAAGGCTTTCGACAAGGTCACATACAAGAGATTAATGTGCAAAGTTAAAGCACATGGGATTGGGTGTAGTGTGCTGACTTGGATTGAGAACTGGTTGTCCGACAGGAAGCAAAGAGTAGGAGTAAATGTGTACTTTTCAGAATGGCAGGCAGTGACTTGTGGGGTACCGCAAGGTTCTGTGCTGGGGCCCCAGCTATTTACATTGTACATTAATTATTTATACGAGGGGATTAAATGTAGTATTTCCAAATTTGCGGATGACACTAAGTTGGGTGGCAGTGTGAGCTGCGAGGAGGATGCTATGAGGCTGCAGAGTGACTTGGATATGTTAGGTGAGTGGGCAAATGCATGGCAGATGAAGTATAATGTGGATAAATGTGAGGTTATCCACTTTGGTGGTAAAAACAGAGAGACAGACTATTATCTGAATGGTGACAGATTAGGAAAAGGGGAGGTGCAACGAGACCTGGATGTCATGGTACATCAGTCATTGAAGGTTCGCATGCAGGTACATCAGGCGGTTAAGAAGGCAAATGGCATGTTAGCCTTTATAGCGTGGGGATTTGAGTACAGGTGCAGGGAGGTGTTGCTACAGGGCCCTGGTGAGGCCACACCTGGAGTATTGTGTACAGTTTTGGTCTCCTAACTTGAGGAAGGACATTCTTGCTATTGAAGGAGTGCAGCGAAGGTTCACCAGACTGATTCCCGGGATGGTGGTACTGACCTATCAAGAAAGACTATATTAATTGGGCTTGTATTCATTGGAGTTCAGAAGAATGAGAGGGGACCTCATAGAAACGTTTAAAATTCTGACGGGTTTAGAGAGGTTAGATGCAGGTAGAATGTTTCCAATGTTGGGGAAGTCCAGAACCAGGGGTCACAGTCTAAGGTTAAGTGGTAAGCCATTTAGGACCGAGATGAGGAGAAAATTCTTCACCCAGAGACTGGTGAACCTGTGGAAATCTCTACCTCAGAAAGTAGTTGAGGCCAATTCACTAAATATATTCAAAAGGGAGTTAGATGACGTCCTTACTACTCGGGGGATCAAGGGGTATGGCGAGAAAGCAGGAATGGGGTACTGAAGTTGCATGTTCAGCCATGAACTCATTGAATGGCGGTGCAGGCTAGAAGGGCTGAATGGCCTACTCCTGCACCTATTTTCTATGTTTCTATGTTCCTATGTTTCTATGCTAATATATTACCCCCAACCGCGTGAACGCAATCAGTTGCTCACAGCAGCATTAGACTTTATTCCCGCTGAAATAATTATAGGATTTAATAAATTTAAATATCGAGGAGAGGCAAGGGGGACAATTCAATTCTCCCAAAGATCAATTTCAACAAACGTCATATTTGCAAAAATAATCAGTAGGTCATGGTGTACAAGGGAATTTTACTTATGAGCGGACCTGTTTCATGGTTCAGGGACAGTGTCTGAATGTAAAGTGATCATTTCGTCATGCTGTGCCAGTGATTTTTTGTTATGAATTTCTACTTGTGTATAATATATGTAGATTATAACATACTTTCTGTTCCATATCTAAAGTGCCGGACCAGATGCGTTAATTTACCCTGTTCAATGACTGGAAGTAATGAGAGTTTCCAAGGAAAGTAAATGACTCTGCTCGTTAGTAATTCCAGTTAGATGCAGTCAAAAGGTTCATACAATCTTCTTTACAATGTATATTATGTTGAAATATATATAAAACATATTTCAGATCTGCATATTGCTCAGATCAATACATCACTTCCCATCATTTAATCATTAACCCCCCTGAATTTACAAAACTAAGCCATCTTAATCTCACTCCGCGAGGTTGCACTGCGGGAATTGAATTTACTGTGCAGAATTGAAAATACAGACTTTTGAATGGTAAGGTTGCTAAATAATATCAGAATTTCCAAAATCCAGCAGCAGGTTCTCCCATTGTAAGCAAAATCTTTCAGGGTTTCACTCTTCCTCTTTATAAGTTCAGTCTTTACAGAATCATTATGGAAATCCCCATCCATCTGAATATGGCAGAAACCATACAACACGAGTTCATTGCGGGGAGGGAAATGGAGCTGAACGTATGCCTACAGAGGTTCAAATCTGGATCATATCGTTCAAAGTTCTGCTGCTGAGTTCACAATGTCCAACACAAGATCTCATTGAAATTTACAGCAGTAACAGTGAATCTGAATACCAGTATTAAAGAGGACAGGTTATTTTCCCGGCCATGGTTGCATATCTTACTTCATGAAATCACTGATTTTATTGATGGAATTGAAAGGGAGATATTGTATGCGGACTGTTGTCCCTCATGGGCTGTTTGTTCGGTTTTTGTCAGCTCGGGCTGATTAATGACCTCCTTATGTGAGATAGGCCTCCCCTTATCTCTGTTCCTCGGGGCTTTGCTGTGCGAAGTCCTTGATTAAGGACATTCCACACCAGGTACTATAATGGTTCGTTATAGTTATCTTATCTCAAGTGGATGATGCAAGGCATTCCCAGTCATGGACCTCACTCGGTCATTGCTCGGTCAGCCTTAGTCAATAGTTAATTGCTAATGAGTTCCCATCATGCTTGTGCAGCCACTTTATATGTGGCTACATTAAACCTATATGGGTTTAGATATATTTAGCAGGTGCCTATTGCCTCCAACAGTCCCTCTCAGTCAGGAAGATATCTGAACACTGATATCTCTCAGTCTCTCTTTCTCTCAGGGAGATATCGGTACACTGGCTGGTCTCGCAGTGCCTGTCCCTCAGGAAGATATCTGTTCACTGACTGGTGTCTCTCAGACACTCTCCCTCAGGGAGATATCTGTAAACGGACTGTTGTCTCTCATTCCCTCTCGTCCAGCGACATATCTGTACACTGACTAGTGTCTCTCAGACCCTTCCTCTCAGGTTGGTATCTGTACACTGACTGGTGTCTCTCAGTACCTCCCTCTCAGGGTGATATATGTACACTGACTGATGTCTCTCAGTCCCTCTCCCTCAGGGAGATATCTGTACACTGACTGGCATCTCTCAGCACCTCCCTCTCAGGAAGATATCTGTACACTCACTGATGTCTCTCAGTAGCTCTCCCTCAGGGTGAAATCTGTACACTGAATGCTATCACTCAATCCCTCTCCCTCAGGGAGATATCTGTACTCCGACTGGTGTCTCTCAGTCCCTCTCCCTCAGGGAGATACCTGTAAAATGGACTGATGACATCAGTCTCTCTGACTCTCAGGGAGATATCTTTAAACTGGCTGGTCTCTCAGTCCCTATCCCTCAGGGACATATCTGTACACTGACTGGTGTCTCTCAGTCCCACTCGCACAAAGACATATGTACACTGAATTGTATCTTTAAGTCCCTCCCTCTCAGGTTGATATCTGTAAACTGACTGGTGTCTCTCTGTCCCTCCCTTTCAGGAAGATATATGAAAACTCACTGGTGTCTCTCAGTCCGTCTCCCTCAGGGAGATATCTGTATACTGACTGGTGTCTCACTCCCTCTCCCTCATGGAGATATTTGTACACAGACCGATGTCATTCAGTCCCCTCTCCCTCAGCGAGATATCTATACTGATTGGTGGCACGAAGTTCCCACTCTCTCAGGAAGGTATCTGTACACTGACTGGTGTATCTCAGTCCACTCACACTCAGGGAGATATCTGTACACCCACTGGTATCTCGCAGTTCCTCTCGCTCAGGGAGATATCTGTACTCTGACTGATGTCTCCCGTCTCTCTGTCTCTGTACACTGAATGGTGCCTCTTTCTCCCTCTCCATAAGAAAGATATCTGTACACTGACTAATGTCTCTCCGTCTCTCAGGCAGATATCTGTGCACTGACCGGTCTCTCAGCCCATTTCCCTCAGGGACATATCTGTACACTGACTGGTGTCTCTCCGTCCTTCTCCCTCTGGGAGATATCTGTACACTGACTGGTGTCTCTCAGCCCTTCTCGCTATTGGATATATCTGTATACTGACTGGTCTCTCAGTCCCACTCCTTCAGGGAGATATCAGAACACTGCCTGGTGTAACTCAATCCCTCCTTCTCACGGAGATATCTGTACACTGACTGGTGTCTCTCAATCCCTCTCCCTCAGGGACATAACTATACACTGATTTGTATCTCTCTGTCCCTCCCTCTCAGGGTGATATCTGTACAATGACTCGTGTCTCTCAGTCCCTCCCTCTCAGGAAGATATCTGCACACTCACTGATGTCTTGTAGTCCCTCTCCTTCAGGGAGATCGCTGTACCCTGATTGCTGTCTCTCAATCCCTCTCCGCCAGGGATATATCTGTATACTGACTGGTGTCTCGACGTCTCCAATCTCTCAGGGAGATATCTGTACATTGACTGGGGACGCTCAGTCCATTATCCGTCAGGGAGATATGTGCATTCTGACTGATGTCTCTCAGTCTCTCTGTCTCTCATGGAGATATTTGTACACTGAGTGATATATCTCAGTCACTCTACCTCAGGGAGATATCTGCAAACCGACTGGTGTCTCTCAGTCACTCTCCCTCAGGGAGATATCTGTACACTGACGGGTATCTCTCATTCCTGCCTCTGAGGGTGATATCTGTACTCTGACTGGTGTCTCTCAATCCCTCACTCTCAGGGAGATATCTGTACATTTACTTATATCTCTCAGTCCCTCTCCCTCAGGGAGATATCTGTACACTCACCGGTGTCTCTCAGTCCCTTTCTCTCAGGGACATATCTGTACACAGATTGTTGTCTCTCAGTCGCTCGGCGTCAGGACACATCTGTACACTGAATGGTGTCTCTCATTCCCTCTCTCTCAGGGAGATATCTGTACACTAACCGGTGTATCTCAGTCCCTTTCTCACAGGGACATATATGTACACTGACTGGTATATCTCAGTCCCTCTCCCGCAGCGACATATCTGTACACTGACTGGTGTCCCGCAGCCTTACCTCTCAGGGAGATATCTGTACACTGACTGGTGCCCCGCAGCCTTCCCTCTCAGGGAGATATCTGTACACTGATGGTGTCTCTCAGTACCTCCCTCACAGGGTGATGTCTGTACACTGACTGGTGTCTCTCATTCCCTCTCCCTCAGGCAGATATCTATCCATTGACTGATGTCTCTCATTCCCTTCCTCTCAGGGTGATATCTGTTCACTGCCTGGTGTCTGTTAATCCCTCTCCCTCAGGGTTATATCTGTATACTGACTGGTGTCTTGAATTCCCCAAGCTCTCAGGGAGATATCTGTACACTGACTGGTGAGTCTCAGTCCATTCTCCGTCAGGGAGAAATCAGCATTCTGACTGATGTCTCTCAGTTTCTCTCTCCCTCACGGTGATATCTGTACACTGACTGCTGTCTGTCAGTCCTTCTCCCTCAGGGAGACATCTGTACACTGACTGGAGTCTCTCAGTTGCTCCCTCGCAGGGAGATATCTGTACTGACTGGTATCTCTCAATCTCTCTCCCGAAGAGATATATCTGTACACTGACTGATGACTATCAGTCTCTCAGTCTGTCAGGGAGATATCTGTGCACTGACTGGTCTCTCAGTCCATTTCCCTCAGGGACATATCTGTAAACTGACTGGTGTCTCTCAGTCCTTCTCCCTCTGGAGATATCTGTATACTGACTTGTCTCTCAGTCCCTCTCCCTCAGGGACATATCAGGACATTGAGTTGCATCTCTCAGTCCCTCATTCTCAGAGTAATATCTGTACACTGACTGGTGCGTCTCAGTCCAACTCCCTGAGGTAGATATCTGTACACAGATGGGTGTCTCTCAGTCCCTCCCTCTCACAGAGATATCTGTACACTGACTGGTGTCTCTCAGTCCCTCTCCCTCTCACAGAGGTACCTGTACACTGACTGGTGTCTCACAGTCCCTGTGTTTGAGTGACATATCTGTACACTGAATGTATCTCTCAGTCCCTCTCCCACAGTGAGATATCAGTACACTGACTTGTATCTCTCAGTCCCTCCCTCTCAGAGTGATATCTGTACACTGACTGGTGTCTCTCAGTCTCTCTCCATCAGGCCTATATCTGTACACTGACTGGAGTATCTCAATCCCTCTCTCTCCGGGAAATATCTGTACACTGACTGGTCTCTCTCAGTCGCTCTCCCTCAGGGAGATATCTGTACACTGACTTGTGTCTCTCAGTCTTTCTCTTTCAGGGACATATCTGAAAACTGACTGGTATCTCTCAGTCCCTCTACCTCAGATAGATATCTGCACTCTCACAGGTATCTCTCAGTCTCTCTCTCTCAATGAGATATCTGTTCACTGACTGTTGTTTCTCATTCCCGCTCCCTCATGGTGATATCTGTCCTCAGCGACATATCAGGACACTGAGTTGCATCTCTCAGTCCCTCCCTCTCAGAGTGATATCTGTACACTGACTGATGCGTCTCAGTCCAACTACCTGAGGTAGATATCTTTACACTGAGGGGTATCTCTCAGTTCCTCCCTCTCACAGAGATATCTGTACACTGACTGGTGTCTCTCAGTCCCTGTCCCTCTCACTGAGGTAGCTGTACACTGAATGATGTCTCTCAAACCCTCTGTTTGAGGAACATATCTGTACACTGACTGTATCTCTCAGTCCCTCTCCATCAGGGAGATATCAGTACACTGACTTGTATCTCTCAGTCCCTCCCTCTCAGAGTGAGATCTGTAAACTGACTGGTGTCTCTCAGTCCCTCTCCCTCAGGGAGATATCTGTACACTGATTGGTTTCTCTCAGTCCCTCTCCTTCTCGGAGATATCTGTACACTGACCAGTGTCATTCTGTGCCCTCTCCCTCAGTGAGATATCTGTACACTGACTTGTGTCTCTCAGACTTTCTCTTTCAGGGACATATCTGCACTCTCACTGGTATCTCTCAGTCTCTCTCTCTCAGTGAGATGTCTGTTCACTGACTGTTGTCTCTCAGTCCCGCTCCCTCATGGTGATATCTGTACACTGACTGGTGTCTCTCAGTCCCTCTCCCTCAGGAAGATATTTGTACACTGATATCTCTCAGTCTCTCTGTCTCTCAGGGAGATATCGGTACACTGGCTGGTCTCGCAGTTCCTGTGCCTCAGGGACATTTCTGTTCACTGACTGGTGTCTCTCAGTCCCTTTCCCCCATGGGCATATCTGTACACGGCCTGGTGTCTCTCAGTCGCTCTCCTCAGGGAGATATCTGCAGTGACTGCTTTCTAAGTCGCTCTCCATCATGAACATATCTATACATTGACTGGTGTCTCTCAGTTCCTCTCGCCCAGGGATAGATATGTACTATGAAGGGTATCACTCAGTCCATCTCCCTCATGGAGATATCTGTACACTGACTTGTGTCTCTCATTCACTGCCTCTGAGGGTGATATCTGTACACTGAATGGTGTCCCTCAATCCTTCACTCTCATGGAGATACCTGTACACTGACTTGAGTCTCTCAGTCCCTCTCATTCAGGGAGACATCTGTACACTGACTGGCATCTCTCAGTTGCTCCCTCTCAGGGAGATATCTGTGAACTGACTTGTGTCTCTCAGTCCCTCTACCTCCGGGTTATATCTGTTCACTGACTGGTGTCTCCCAATCCCTTTCCTTGAGAGAGATATCTGTACAGTGACTGATGTCTATCAGTCACCTAGTCTCTCAGGGAGATATCTGTGCACTGACTCGCCTCTCAGTCCATTTCCCTCAGGGATATATCTGTACACTGACTGGTGCCTCTCAGTCCTTCTCCCTCTGGGAGATATCTGTATACTGACTGGTGTCTCAGTCCCATACCCTCAGGGACATAACTGTACACTGAGTTGCATCTCTCAGTCACTCTCTCTCAGAGTGATATCTGTACACTGAATGGTGTCTCTCAGTCCACCTCCCTAAGTGAGATATCTGCATACTGACTGTTTTTCTCAGTCCCTCTCCCTCAGAGAGATATCTCTACACTGACTGGTGTCTCTCAGTCCCTCTCTTTCAGGGACATATCTGAACACTGACTGGTATCTCTCAGTCCCTCTCACTCAGGGAGATAACTGTAAACTGAATGGTGTCTCTCAGTCCTTCCCCTCATGGAGATATCTTTGCACTGACTGGAGTCTCTCAGTCCCGGTCCCGCAGGTTGATATCTGTACACTGACTGGTGCCTCTCAGTCTCTCTCACTCATGGACATATCTGTATACAGACTGGTGTCTCTCAGTCTCTCTCCCTCATGGACATATCTGTGCACTGTCTGGTGTCTCCAAATCGCTCTCCCTCATGGACATATCTGTACATTGAGTGGTGTCTCTTGGTTCCTCTTGCTCAGGGATAGATATGTACACTTACGGGGTATCTCTCAGTCCATCTCCCTCAGGGAGATATCTGTACACTGACTGGTGTCTCTCATTCCCTGCCTCTGAAGGTGATATCTGTACACTGACTGTTGTCCCTCAATCCTTCACTCTCATGGAGATATCTTTACACTGACTGGTGTCTCTCAGTCCCTCTCCCCCAACGACATATCTGTACACTGATTGGTGTCTCTGTGTCCCTCCCTCTCAGGGTGATATCTGTACACTGACTGGTGTCTCTCAGTCCCTCCCATTCACAGGGATATCTGTACACTGACTGGTGTCTCTCAGCCCCTCTCCCTCAGGGAGTAATCTGTACACTGGCTGGCGTCTCTCAATTGACCCTCTCAGGAAGATGTCTGTGCACTGACTGGTGTCTCTATGTCCCTCTCCCTCAGGGTGATATCTGTACACTGACTGCTGACACTCAATCCCTCTCCCTCAGAGAGATATCTGTAAACTGAATGGTGTCTCTCAGTCCTTCTCCTCAGGAACATGTCTTTACACTGAATGGTGCCTCTTTCACCCTCTCCCTCAGGGACATATCTGTACACTGACTGGTGCCTCTCAGTCCCTCTCCCTCAGGGTGCTTTTTGGGCACTGACTGGTGTCTCTCAGTCCCTTCCACTCACAGGGATATCTGTACACTGTCTGGTGTCTCCAAGTCGCTCTCCCTCATGGACATATCTGTACATTGAGTGGTGTCTCTCGGTTCCTCTTGCTCAGGGATAGATATGTACACTGATTGGGTATCTCTCAGTCCATCTCCCTCAGGGAGATATCAGTACACTGACTGGTGTCTCGCATTCCCTGCCTCTGAGGGTGATATCTGTACACTAACTGGTGTCTCTCAGTCCCTCCCTCACAGGTAGATTTCTCTACAATCACTGATGTATTGCAATCCCTCTCCCACAGGGACATACCTGAACAGTGACTGGTATCTCTCAGTCCCTCTCCCTCAGGGAGATATCTGTACTGAATGGTGTCTCTCAGTACTCCTTCTCAGTGTGATATTTGAACACTGACTGGTGTATCTCAGTCCACTCACACTCAGGGTGATATCTGTACACCCACTGGTATCTTGCAGTCCCTCTCCCTCAGGGAGATATCTGTACTCTGACTGATGTCTCCCGTCTTTCTGTCGCTCAGGGAGATATCTGGACACTGACTCTTCACAGAGTCCCTCTCCCTCAGGGACATATCTGTACACTGAATGGTGCCTCTTTCGCCATCTCCCTCAGGGAGATATCTGTACACTGAATGGTGTCTCTCAGTACCTCCCTTTCAGGGAGATAGCTTTTCACTGACTGTTGTCTCGAAGTCCCTCTACCTCAGGACACATCTGTACACTGACTGCTGTCTCTCAGTGCCTCTCCCTCAGGCAGATATCTGTAGACTGACAGGTGTTTCTCAGTACCTCCCTCTCAGGCTAATATCGGTACACTGACTGGAGTCTCTCAATCCCTCTCCCTCAGGGAAATATCTGAACACTGACTGGTGTCTCTCAATCCCTCTCTCTCCGGGAAATATCTGTACACTGACTTGTGTCTCTCAGTCTTTCTCTTATAGGGACATATCTGAAAACTGACTGGTATCTCTCAGTCCCTCTACCTCAGGTAGATATCTGCACTCTCACTGGTATCTCTCATCGCTCTCTCTCAGGGAGATATCTGTTCACTGACTGTTGTCTCTCAGTCCCGCTCCCTCATGGTGATATCTGTACACTGACTGGTGTCTCTCAGTCCCTCTCCCTCAGGAAGATATTTGTATACTGATATCTCTCAGTCTCTCTGTCTCTCAGGGAGATATCGGTACACTTGCTGGTCTCGCAGTTCCTGTGCCTCAGGGACATTTCTGTTCACTGACTGGTGTCTCTCAGTCCCTTTCCCCCATGGACATATCTGTACACGGCCTGGTGTCTCTCACTCGCTCTCCTCAGGGAGATATCTGCAGTGACTGGTATCTAAGTCGCTCCCCATCATGAACATATCTATACATTGACTGGTGTCTCTCAGTTTCTCTCGCCCCGGGAGAGATATGTACTATGACGGGTATCTCTCAGTACATCTCCCTCATGGAGATATCTGTACACTGACTTGTGTTTCTCATTCCCTGCCTCTGAGGGTGATATATGTACACTGACTGGTGTCCCTCAATCCTTCACTCTCATGGAGATATCTGTACACTGATTGAGTCTCTCAGTCCCTCTCGTTCAGGGAGACATCTGTACACTGACTGGCGTCTCTCAGTTGCTCCCTCTCAGGGCGATATCTGTGAACTGACTTGTGTCTCTCAGTCCCTCTCCCTCAGGGTGATATCTGTACACTGACTGGTGTCTCTCAATCCCTTTCCTTGAGTGAGATATCTGTACAGTGACTGATGTCTATTAGTCACTCAGTCTCTCTCAGGGAGATATCTGTGCAATGACTCGCCTCTCAGTCCATTTCACTCAGGGATATATCTGTACACAGTCTGGTGCCTCTCAATCCTTCTCCCTCTGGGAGATATCTGTATACTGACTGGTGTCTCAGTCCAACACCCTCAGGGACATATCAGGACACTGAGTTGCATCTCTCAGTCACTCTCTCTCAGAGTGATATCTGTACACTGAATGGTGTCTCTCAGTCCATCTCCCTTAGTGAGATATCTGTACACTGACTGTTTTTCTCAGTCCCTCTCCCTCAGGGACTTATCTGTACACTGACTGGTATCTCTCAGTCCCTCTCGCCCAACGACATATCTGTACACTAATTGGTGTCTCTGAGTCCCTCCCTCTCAGCATGATATCTGCACACTGACTGACGTCTCTCAGTCCCTCCCACTCACAGGGATATCTGTACACTGACTGCTGTCTCTCAGTCCCTCTCACTCAGGGAGTAATCTGTACACAGACTGCTGTCTCTCAATCACTCTCCATCAGAGAGCTATCTGTAAACTGAATGGAGTCTCTCAGCCTTCCCCTCAGGGACATATCTGTACACTGAATGGTGCCTCTTTCTCCCTCTCCCTCAGGGACATATCTGTACACTGACTGGTGCCTCTCAGTCCGTCTCCCTCAGGGTGATATTTGAGCACTGACTGGTGTCTCTCAGTCCCTGCCACTCACAGGGATATCTGTGCACTGACTGGTGTCTCGCAGTCCCTCTCTTTCAGGGACATATCTGTACACTGACTGGTATCTCTCAGTCCCTCCCACTCAGGTAGATTTCTCTACAATCACTGATGTCTTGCAGTCCCTCTCCCTCAGGAAGATATCTGTACACTGACTGCTTTCTGTCAGTCCCACTCCCTCAGGGAGATATCTGTACACTGACTGTTGTCTCTCAGTCCCTCTCCCTCATGGAGATATCTATACACTGACCAGTGTGATTCTGCCCCCTCTCCCTCAGCGAGATATCTGTATATTGACTGGTGTCTCGAAGTCCCCAATTTCTCACGGAGATATTTGTACACTGACTGGTGTCTCTCAGTCCCTCTGCTTCAGAGAGATATCTGTAAACTGACTGGCTTCTCAATCCATCTCCCTCATGGAGATATTTGTACAGAGACCGGTGTCATTCAGTCCCCTCTCCCTCAGTGCGATATCTGTATACTGATTGGCGTCTCGAAGTCCCTAATCTCTCAGGAAGGTGTCTGTACACTGACTGGTGTATCTCAGTCCACTCACACTCAGGGTGATATCTGTACACCCACTGGTATCTTGCAGTCCCTCTCCCTCAGGGAGATATCTGTACTCTGACTGATGTCTCCCGTCTCTCTGTCTCTCAGGGAGATATCTGGACACTGACTCTTCACGGAGTCCCTCTCCCTCAGGGACATATCTGTACACTGAATGGTGCCTCTTTCGCCCTCTTCCTCAGGGAGATATCTATACACTGAATGGTGTCTCTCAGTACCTCCTTCTCAGTGTTATATCTGAACACTGACTGGTGTCTCTCAGTCCCTCTCTCTCAGGGAGATATCTGTACACTAACTGGCGTCTCTCAGTTCCTCCCTTTCAGGGAGATAGCATTTCACTGACTGTTTACTCGAAGTCCCTCTCCCTCAGGACACATCTGTACACTGACTGGTGTCTCTCAGTGCCTCTCCCTCAGGCAGATATCTGTAGACTGACTGGTGTTTCTCAGTACCTCCCTCTCAGGCTAATATCTGTACACTGACTGGAGTCTCTCAATCCCTCTCCCTCAGGGTAATATCTGTACACTGACTGGTGTCTCTCAGTCCCTCTCCCTCAGGCAGATATCTGTAGACTGACTGGCGTCTCTCAGTTCCTCCCTTTCAGGGAGATAGCATTTCACTGATTGTTTACTCGAAGTCCCTCTCCCTCAAGACACATCTGTACACTGACTGGTGTCTCTCAGTGCCTCTCCCACAGGCAGATATCTGTAGACTGACTGGTGTTTCTCAGTACCTCCCACTCAGGCTAATATCTGTACACTGACTGGAGTCTCTCAATCCCTCTCCCTCAGGGTAATATCTGTACACTGACTGGTGTCTCTCAGTCGCTCTCCCTCAGGCAGATATCTGTAGACTGACTGGTGTTTCTCAGTACCTCCCTCTCAGGCTAATATATGTACACTGACTGGAGTATCTCAATCCCTCTCTCTCCGGGAAATATCTGTACACTGACTGGTATCTCTCAGTCGCTCTCCCTCAGGGAGATATCTGTACACTGACTTGTGTCTCTCAGTCTTTCTCTTTCAGGGACATATCTGAAAACTGACTGGTATCTCTCAGTCCCTCTACCTCAGGTAGATATCTGCACTCTCACTGGTATCTCTCAGTCTCTCTCTCTCAGTGAGATATCTGTTCACTGACTGTTGTCTCTCATTCCCGCTCCCTCATGGTGATATCTGTCCACTGACTGGAGTCTCTCAATCCCTCTGCCTCCGGGAAATATCTGTACACTGACTTGAGTCTCTCAGGTCCTTTCCCCAGCGACACAGATGTACAGTGACTGGTGTTTCTCAGTACCTCCCTCTCAGGCTGATATTTGAACAATGACTGGAATCTCTCAATCCCTCTCCCTCAGGGAAATATCTGTGCACTGACTGGTGTCTCTCAGTCCCTCTCTCTCAGGGAGAAAACTGTTCACTGAATGTTGTCTCTCAGCCCACTCTTCCTCAGTGAGATATCTGTAAACTTTCTGATGTCTCTTAGTCCCTCTCCCTCAGGGAGATTTCTACACACTGACTGGTGTCTCTCAGTACCTCCCTCTCAGCGAGACATCTGTACACTGATTGGCGCCTCTCATTTCCTCCGTCTCAGGGAGATATCGGTAAACTGACTGGTGTCGCTCAGTCCCTCACCCTCACGGAGATATCTTTACACAGACCGGTGTCAGTCAGTACCCTCACCCTCAGGGAGATATCTGTAGACTGACTGGTGTCTCGAAGTCCCCAATCTCTCAGGAAGATATCTGTACACTGACTGGTTTCTCTCAGTCCACCCTTCCTCAGGTAGATACCTATACTCCGACTTGGTGTATAATCAGTCCCCCACCCTCAGTGAGAAATCTGTACACTGACTAGTCTCTCAGTCCATTTCCCTCAGGGACATATCTGTACACTGACTGGTGTATCTTAATCCTTCTCCCTCTGGGAGGCATCTGTATACTGACTGTCACTCAGACCCACTCACTGAGCGACATATCTGTACACTGAATGGTGCTTCTCAGTCCCACTCCCTCAGGGACATATCTGTATACTGACTGGTAACTCTCAGTCCCTCTCCTTCAGGGAGATTGCTGTATACTGACTATGTCTCTCAGTCCCTCTCCCTCAGGGATATATCTGTATACTGACTTTTGTCTCGAAGTCTCCAATCTCTCAGGGAGATAGCTGTACATTGACTGGTGTCTCTCAGTCCACTCTCCGTCAGGGAGATATCTGTACTTCGCTTTGTGTCTCTCAGACCTCTCCCTCAGGGAGTTATCTGTAAACTGGCTGGTCTCGCAGTGCCTGTCCCTCAGGGAGATATCTGTTCCCTGACTGGTGTCTCTCAGTCCTACTCCCTCTGGGAGATATCTGTATACTGACAGGCCTCTCAATCCCTCTCCCTCAGGGACAGATCTGCACATTGACTGGTGCTTCTTAGTCCAACTCCCTGAGATAGATATCTGTACACTGAGGGGTGTCTCTCAGTCCCTCTCTCTCACAGATATATCTGTACACTGACTGGTGTCTCTCAGACCCTCTCCCTCTCACTGAGGTACCTGTACACTGACTTGTGTCTCTCAGTCGTCTGTTTCAGGGACATATCTGTACACTGACTGTATCTCTTAGTCCCTCTCCCTCAGGGAGATATCAGTACACTAACTTGTATCTCTCAGTCCCTCCCTATTGAGTGATATCTGTACACTGACTGGTGTCTCTCACTCCCTCTCCCTCAGGGAGATATCTGCACACTGATTGGTGTCTCTCAGTCCCTCTCCTTCTCGGAGATTTCTGTACACTGACCAGTGTCATTCTGTGCCCTCTCCCTCAGGGAGATATCTGTACACTGATTTGTGTCTCTCAGTCTTTCTCTTTCAGGGACATATCTGAAAACTGACTGGTATCTCTCAGTCCTCCATCTCAGGGAGATATCGGCACTCTCACTGGTATCTCTCAGTCCCTCTCCCTCAGGGAGATATCTGCACTCTGACTGATGACTCTCAGTCTCTATGTTTCTCAGGGTGATATCTGTGCAATGACTGGTCACTCAGTCCCTCTCGTCAAGGGAAATATTTGCACACTGAATGTTGTCTCTCAGTCCTTCCCCTCATGGAGATATCTGTTCACTGACTGTTGTCTCTCAGTCCCACTCCCTCAGGAAGATATTTGTACACTGATATCTCTCAGTCTCTCTGTCTCTCAGGAGGATATCGGTGCACTGGCTGGTCTCGCAGTGCCTGTGCCTCAGGGACATTTCTATTCACTGACTGGTGTCTCTCAGTCCCTTTCCCTCATGGACATTTCTGTATACGGACTGGCGCCTCTCAGTCGCTCTCCTCAGGGAGATATCTGCAGTGACTGGTCTCCAAGTCGCTCTCCCTCATGAACATATCTGTACATTGACTGGTGTCTCTCAGTTCCTCTCGCACAGAGATAGATATGTACTATGACGGGTATCTCTCAGTCCATCTCCCTCAGGGAGATATCTGTACACTGACTGGTGTCTCTAATTCCCTGCCTCTAAGGGTGATATCTGTACACTAACTGGTGTCCCTCAATCCTTCACTCTCATGTAGATATCTGGACACTGACTTGAGTCTCTCAGTCCCTCTACCTCAGGGTGATATCTGTACACTGACTGGTGTCTCTCAGTCTCGCTCCCTCAGGGTGATATCTGTACACTGACTGGTGCCTCTCAATCCCTTTCCTTGACAGAGATATCTGTACACTGTCTGATGACTATCAGTCATTCAGTCGCTCAGGGAGATATCTGTGCACTGACTCGTCTCTCAGTCCATTTCCCTCAGGGATATATCTGTACACAGACTGGTGCCTCTCAGTCCTTCTCCCTCTGGGAGATATCGGTATACTGACTGGTCTCTCAGTCCCACACCCTCAGGGACATATCAGGACACTGAGTTGTATCTCAGTCCCTCCCTCTCAGAGTGATATCTGTAAACTGACTGGTGTCTCTCAGTCCCTCTCCCGAAGCGAAATATTTGTACACTGAATGCTGTCCCTCAGTCCTTCCCCTCAGGGAGATATCTGTTCACTGAATGTTGTCTCTCAGTCCCGCTCTCTCAGGGTGATATCTATACACTGACTGGTGTCTCTCAGTCCCTCTCCCACAGGAAGATATTTCTACACTGATATCTCTCAGTCTCTCTGTCTCTCAGGGAGATATCTGTACACTGACTGTTGTCTCTCATCCCTCTCCCTCAGGGAGATATCTGTACACTGACTGGTGTCTCTCAGTCCCTCTCGCTCACGGAGATATCTCTACACTGAGCAGTGTCATTCTGTCCCCACTCCCTTAGGGAGATATCTGTATACTGACTGCTGTCTCGAAGTCCACCATCTCTCACGCAGATATCCGAACACTGACAGGTGTCTCTCAGTCCCTCTCTTTCAGGGATATATCTGAACACTGACTGGTAGCTCTCAGCCCCTTTTCCGCAGGGAGATATCTGCACTCTGACTGATTTCTCTCAGTCCCTCTCCCTCTGCGAGATATCTGTACACTGAATAGCATCTCTCAGTTGCTCCATCTCAGGGACATATCTATACACTGACTGGTGTCTCTCAGTCCCTCTCCCTCAGGAAGATATTTCTACACTGATATCTCTCAGTCTCTCTGTCTCTCAGGGAGATATCTGTACACTGACTGTTGTCTCTCAGTCCCTCTCCCTCATGGACATATCAGTACACTGACTGGTGTCTCCAAGTCGCTCTCCCTCATGGACATATCTGTACATTGACTGGCGTCTCTCGGTTCCTCTTGCTCAGGAATAGATATATGCACTGACGGGTTATTTCTCCGTCCATCTCCCTCAGGGAGATATCTGTGCACTGACTGGTGTCTCTCATTCCCTGCCTCTGAGGGTGATATCAGTACACTGACTGATGTCTCCCAATCCCTCACTCTAATGGAGATATCTGTACACTAACTATTGTCTCTCAGTCCCTCTCTCTCAGGGACTTATCTGCACACTGACTGGTATCGCTCAGTCCCTCTCCTCCAACGACATATCTGTACACTGACTGGTGTCTCTGAGTCCCTCCCTCTCAGGGTGATATCTGAACACTGACTGGTGTCTCTCAGTCCCTCTCCCTCAGGGAGATATCTGTACACTGACTGGTGTCTCTCAGTCCCTCTCCCTCTGCGAGATAACTGTACACTGAATAGCATCTCTCAGTTGCTCCCTCTCAGGGACATATCTATACACTGACTGGTGTCTCTCAGTCCCTCTCTTTCAGGGACATATCTCTACACTGACTGGTATCTCTCAGTCCCTCTCCATCAGGGACATATCAGTACACTGAGCTGTATCTCTCAGTCCCCCTTCCCCAGCGACATATCTGTACACTGACTGGTGTCTCTGAGTCCCTCCCTCGAAGGTAGTTTTCTGTACAATCACATATGTCTTGCAGTCCCTCTCCCTCAGGGAGATATCTGTACACTGACTGGTGTCTCTCAGTCCCTCTCCCTCACGGAGATATCTATACACTGACCAGTGTCATTCTGTCCCCTCTCCCTCAGGGAGATATCTGTATACTGACTGGTGTCTCGAAGTCCCCAATCTCTCACGGAGATATCTGTACACTGACTGCTGTCTCTCAGTCCCTCTCTTTCAGGGACATATCTGAACACTGACTGGTGTCTCTCAGTCCCTCTCCCTCAGGGAGATATCTGCAGTCTGACTGATCTCTCTGAGTCTCTCTGTTTCCCAGGGTGATATCTGTACAATGACTTGTCACTCAGTCCCTCTCCCCGAGGGAAATATCTGGACACTGAATGGTATCTCTCAGTCCCTCTCCATCAGGGACATATCAGTACACTGAGCTGTATCTCTCAGTCCCGCCCTCTCAGAGTGATATCTGTACACGGACTGGTGTATCTGAGTCCCTCCCTCTCAGGTAGTTTTCTGTACAATCACTGATGTCTTGCAGTCCCTCTCCCTCAGGGAGATATCTGTACACTGACTGGTGTCTCTCAGTCCCTCTAACTCACGGAGATATCTATACACTGACCAGTGTCATTCTGTCCCCTTTCCCTCTGGTAGATATCTGTATACTGACTGGTGTCTCGAAGTCCCCAATCTCTCACGGAGATATCTGGACACTGACTGGTGTCTCTTAGTCCCTCTCCCCCAGCGACATATCAGTAAACTGACTGGTGTCTCTCAGTCCCTCCATCACAGGGGTTTTCTGAACACTGACTGGCGTCTCTCAGTCCCTCTCCCTCAGCGAGCTATCTGTACACTGACTGGTGTCTCTCAGTCCCTCTCCCTCAGGGAGATATCTGTACACTGACTGTTGTCACTCAGTACCTCCCACTCAGGGTGATGTCTGTTCACTGACTGTTGTCTCTTAGTCCCTCTCCCTAAGGGAGATATCTATAAACTGATTGTTTTTTCTCAGTACCTCCCTCTCTGGGTAATATCTGTGCACTGACTGGTGTCTCTCAGTACCTCCCACTCAGAGTGATGTCTGTACACTGAGTGGTGACTCTCAGTCCCTCCCTCTCAGGTCGATATCTGTTCACTGACTGGTGTCTTTTAGATTCTCTCCCTGAGGGAGATATCTATACACTCACTGTTTCTTTTCAGTAGCTCCCTCTCACGGTAATATCTGTACACTGACTGATGTCTGTCAGTCCCTCTCCCTCAGGGAATAATCTTTTCACTGGCTGGCGTCTCTCAGTTGCTCCCTCTCTGGGAGATATCTGTGCACTGACTGGTGTCTCTATGTCCCTCTCCCTCAGGGTGATATCTGTACACTGACTGGTGTGTCTCAATTCCTGCCCTTAGAGAGATATATGTATACTGACTGATGTCTCTTAGTCTCTCTGTCTCTCAGGGAGATAACTTTGCACTGGCTGGTCTCACAGTCCCTCTCCCTCAGGAACGTATCTGTACACTGCCTTGTGTCTCTCAGTCCCTCTCGCTCTTGGAGATATCTGTACACTGAATAGCATCTCTCAGTTGCTCCCTCTCAGGGACATATCTATACACTGACTGGTGCCTCTCAGTCCCTCTCCCTCAGGGAGATATCTGCAATCTGACTGATCTCCCTCAGTCTCTCTGTTTCTCAGGGTGATATTTGTACAATGACTTGTCACTCAGTCCCTCTCCCCGAGGGAAATATCTGTACACTGAATGGTATCTCTCAGTCCCTCTCCATCAGGGACATATCAGTACACTGAGCTGTATCTCTCAGTCCCTCCCTCTCAGAGTGATATCTGTACACCGACTGGTGTATCTGAGTCCCTCCCTCTCAGGTAGTTTTCTGTACAATCACTGATGTCTTGCAGTCCCTCTCCCTCAGGGAGATATCTGTACACTGACTGGTGTCTCTCAGTCCCTCTCCCTCACGTAGATATCTATACACTGACCAGTGTCATTCTGACCCCTTTCCCTCTGGTAGTTATCTGTATACTGACTGGTGTCTCGAAGTCCCCAATCTCTCACGGAGATATCTAGACACTGACTGATGTCTCTCAGTCCCTCTCCCCCAGCGACATATCAGTACACTGACTGGTGTCACTCAGTCCCTCCCTCACAGGGGTTTTCTGAACACTGACTGGCGTCTCTCAATCCCTCTCCCTCAGCGAGATATCTGTACACTGACTGGTGTCTCTCAGTACGTCTCTCTCAGTGTGATGTTTGTACACTGACTGGAGTATCTCAATCCCTCCCTCTCAGGGCGATATCTGTTCACTGACTGGTGTCTCTTAGTCCCTCTCCCTAAGGGAGCTATCTATAAACTGATTGTTTTTTCTCAGTACCTCCCTCTCAGGGTAATATCTGTGCACTGACTGCTGTCTGTCCGCCCCTCTCCCTCATGGAGATATCTGTACACTGACTGGTGTCTCTCAGTACCTTCCACTCAGGGTGATGTCTATTCACTGACTGGTGTCTCTTAGTCCCTCTCCCTAAGGGAGATATCTATAAACTGATTGTTTTTTCTCAGTACCTCCCTCTCAGGGTAATATCTGTGCACTGACTGGTGTCTCTCAGTCCCTCCCTCTCAGGTCGATATCTGTTCACTGACTGGTGTCTTTTAGATTCTCTCCATGAGGGAGATATCTATACACTCACTGTTTCTTTTCAGTACCTCCCTCTCAGGGTAATATCTATACACTGACTGCTGTCTGTCAGTCCCTCTCCCATAGGGAATAATATGTTCACTGGCTGGCGTCTCTCAGTTGCTCCCTCTCTGGGAGATATCTGTGCACTGACTGGTGTCTCTATGTCCCTCTCCCTCAGGGTGATATCTGTACACTGACTGGTGTGTCTCAATTCCTGCCCTTCGAGAGATATATGTGCACTGACTGATGTCTCTTAGTCTCTCTGTCTCTCAGGGAGATAACTTTGCACTGGCTGGTCTCTCAGTCCTTCTCCCTCAGGGACGTATCTGTACACTGCCTTGTGTCTCTCAGTCCCTCTCCCTCTTGGAGATATCTGTACACTGAATAGCATCTCTCAGTTGCTCCCTCTCAGGGACATATCTATACACTGACTGGTGCCTCTCAGTCCCTCTCCCGCAGGGTGATTTCTGTGCACTGACTGGTGTCTCTCACTCCCTCCCTCTCACAGAGATATATGTACACTGACTGGTGTCTCTCAGTCCCTCTCTTTCAGGGACATATCTGTACACTGACTGGTATCTCTCAGTTCCTCTCCCTCAGGGACATATCAGTACACTGAGCTCTATCTCTCAGTCGCCCTTCCCCAGCGACATATCTGTACACAGCATGGTGTCTCTCAGTCCCTCCCTCTCAGGGAGATATCTGTACACTGATTGGTGTCTCTCATTAATGCCTCTGAGGGTGATATCTGTACACTGACTTGTTTCTCTCAGTCCTCACTCTCATGGAGATATCAGTACACTGACTTGTGTCTCTCAGTCCCTCTCTCTCATGGACTTATCTGTACACTGACTGGTATCTCTCATTCCCCCTCCCCCAGCGACATATCTGTACACTGACTGTTGTCTCTCAGTCCCTCCCCCTCAGGGTTTTTTTAACACTGACTGGCGTCTCTCAATCCCTCTCCCTCAGCGAGATATCTGTACGCTGACTGGTGTCTCTCAGTACCTCTCTCTCAGTGTGATGTTTGTACACTGACTGGTGTCTCTCAGTCCCTCCCTCTTAGGACGATATCTTTTCACTGACTGGTGTCTCTACGTCTCTCTCCCTAAGGGAGATATCTATACACTGACTGTTTTTTCTCAGTACCTCCCTCTCAGGGTAAGATCTGTACACTGACTGCTGTCTCTAATTCCCTCTCCATCAGGGAGTCATCTGTACACTGCCTGGCGTCTTTCAGTTGCTCCCTCTCAGGGAGATATCTGTGCACTGACGGATATCTCTATGTTCGTCTCCCTCAGGGTGATATCTGTACACTGACTGGTGTCTCTCAATCCCTCTCCCTCAGATAGATATCTGTACACTGACTGATGTCTCTCAGTCTCTCTGTCTCTCAGGGAGATATCTTTGCACTGGCTCGTCTCTCAGTCCCTCTCCCTCAGGGACATATCTGTAATCTGCCTGTGTCTCAGTCCCTCTCCCTCTGGGAGATATCGGTGCACTGACGGGTGTCTCTCAGTCCCTCGCTCCCACGGAGATATCAGTCGACTGACTGGTATCTCTCACTCGATCTCCCTCAGGGACATATCAGTACACTGACTTGTATCTCACAGTCCTTCTCCCTCTGGGAGATATCTGTACACTGACGGATTTCTCTCCATCCCTCCCTCTCAGGGTGATATCTGTACACTGACTGGTGTCTCTCAGTCACTCCCTCTGAGGAAGATATCTGTACATTCACTGATGTCTTGCAGTCCCTCTCCCTCAGGGAGATATCTGTACACAGACTGCTGTCTCTCAGTCCCTCTCCCTCAGGGAAATATCTGTACACTGACCAGTGTCATTCAGTCCCCTCACCCTCAGGGAGATAGCTGTACACAGACTGATGACTCTCAGTCCCTCTCTCTCAGGCATATATCTGTACAATGACTGGTGTCTCTCAGTTCCTCTCCCTCACGGTCTTAGATGTACACTGACGGGTATCTCTCAGTCCCTCTCCATTAATGAGATATATGTACACGGACTGGTGTCTGTCATTCCCTCTCCCTCAGGGAGATATCTGTTCAGTGTCTGGTGTCTCTCAGTCCGTCTCCCTCAGGGAGATATCTGTACACTGGTGTCTCTCAGTACCTCCCTCTCATGGTCAAATGTGGAAACTGACTTGTGTCTCTCAGTCCCTCTCCCTCAAGGAGATAGAAACATAGAAACATAGAAAATAGGTGCAGGAATAGGCCATTCGGTCCTTCGAGCCTGCACCGCCATTCAATGTGTTCATGGCTCAACATGCAACCTCAGTTACCCTTTCCTGCTTTCTCGCCATACCCCTTGATCCCCGCTAGTAGTAAGGACGAACTCTAACTCCTTTTTGAATATATTTAGTGAATTGGCCTAAGCAACTTTCTGTCGTAGAGAATTCCACAGGTTCACCACTCTCTGGGTGAAGAAGTTTCTCCTCATCTCGGTCCTAAATGGCTTACCCCTTATCCTTAGACTGTGTCCCCTGGTTCTGGACTTCCTCAACATTCGGATCATTTTTCCTGCATCTAACCTGTCTAAACTCGTCAGAATTTTAAACGTTTCTATGAGATCCTCACTCATTCTTCTGAACTCCAGTGAATACAAGCCCAGTTGATCCAATCTTTCTTGATATGTCAATCCCGCCATCCCGGGAATCAGTCTGGTGAATCTTTGCTGCAATCCCTCAATAGCAAGAATTTCCTTCCTCAGGTTAGGAGATCAAAACTGTACACAATACTCCAGGTGTGGCCTCACCAAGGCCCTGTACAACTGTAGCAACACATCCCTGATCTATACTCAAATCCACTCGCTATGAAGGCTAACATGCCATTTGCTTTCTTATCCACCTGCTGTACCTGCATGCCAACCTTCAATGACTGATGTACCATGACACCCAGGTCTCGTTGCACCTCCCCTATTCCGAATCTGTCACCATTCAGAAAATAGTCTGTCTCTCTGTTTTTACCACCAAAGTGGATAACCTCACATTTATCCACATTATACTTCATCCGCCATGCATTTGCCCACTCATCTAACCTATCGAAATCACTCTGCAGCCTCATAGCATCTCAGTCCCTCTCTTTCAGGGACATATCTTTATACTGATGGCGTCTCTCAGACCATCGCTCTCAGGAAGATATCTGTACACTGACCGGTCTCTCAGTCCATTTCCCTCAGGGACATATCTGTACACTGATTGTTGTTTGCCAGTCGTTCTCCCTCTGGGACATATCTGTATACTGACTGGTCTCTCAGTCCCTCTCCCTCAGGGTGTTATCTGTACAGTGACTGGTATCTCTCAAATCCCTCTACCTCACGGATATATCTGTACACTTACCGGTGTCATTCAGTCCCCTCTCCCTCACGGAGATATCTGTATACTGACTGGTGCCTCGAAGTCCAGAATCTCTCAGGGAGATATCTGTACAATGACTGGTGTCCCTTAGTCCTATCTACCTCAGGGAGATATCTGCACTGCGACTGGTGACTCTCAGTCCCTCTCCCTCAGGGAGATATCTGTACTCTGACTTATCACTCAGTCACTCTCCCTCAGGGAGATATCTGTACACTGACTGGTGTCTCTCCGTCTCTCTGTCTCTCAGGGAGATATCTGTACACTGACTGGTGTCTCTCAGTCCCTCTGCCTTAGGGAGATATATGTACACTGACTGGTGTCTCTCAGTACCTCTCCCTCAGGGAGATATCTGTACACTGATTGCTGTCTCTCAGTCTCTCTGTCTCTCAGGGAGATATATGTACACTAACTGGTGTCTCTCAGTCCCGCTCCCTTAGGGAGATATCTGTACACTGACTGGTGTCTCTCAGTCTTTCTGTCTCTCAGATAGATATCTGTACACTGACTGATGACTCTCAATCTCTCTGACTCTCAGGGAGAGATCTGTACACTGACTTGTGTCTCTCAGTCTCTCTGTCTCTCAGGGAGACATCTGTACACTGACTGGTGACTCTCAGTCCCTCTCCCTTAGGGAGATATATGTACACTGATTGGTGTATCACAGTCCCTCTCCCTCAGGTAGATATCTGTACACTGACTGATGACTCTCACTCTCTCTGACTCTCAGGGAGATAGCTTTAATCTGGCTGGTCCCTCAGTCCTTGTCCCTCAGGAACATATCTGTACACTGACAGGTGTCTCTCAGTCCCTCGCACTCAGGGACATATCTGTACACTGGCGTGTATCTCTCAGTCCCTCACTCCAAGTGTGATAACTGTACCCTCACTGGTGTCTCTCAGTCACTCTCCCTCAGGGATATATCTGTACACTGACTGGTGCTCTCAGGATCTCTCCCTCACGGAGATCTCTGTACACAGACCGGTGTCATTCAGTCCCCTCTCCCTCAGCAAGATATCTGTATACTGACTGCTGTATCGAAGTCCCCAATCTCTCAGATAGTTATCTGTACACTGACTGCTGTATCTCAGTCCACTCTCTGTCAGAAAGATATCTGCACACAGGCTGGTGTCTCTCAGTCTCTCTTCTCAGCGAGATATCTGTACATTGACTGGTCTCTCAGTCCTGGCCCTCAGGCACATATCTGTACACTTACTGGTGTATCTCAGTCCATCTCTCTCAGGGAGATATCAGTAAACTGACTGGTGTCTCTCAGTCGCTCTCCCCGTTGGACATATCTGTACATTGATTGGTGTCTCTCAGTCCCTCTCCCTCAGAGATCTATAAGTGCACTGACGGGTATCTCTCAGTCCCTTTCCCTCAGTGAGAGGTCTGTACACTGACTGATGTCTCTCAATTATCTGCCTCTGAGGGTGATATCTGTACACTGACTGGTGTCTCTCAGTCCCTCTCCCTCACGTAAATATCTGTACACTGACTGGCGTCTCTCAGTTGCTCCCTCTCAGGGAGATATCTGTACACTGACTGGTGTCTCTCCGTCCCTCTCCCTCAGGGAGATATCTATACACTGACTGATGACTCTCAGACTCTCTGACTCTCAGAGAGATATCATTAAACTGGCTGCTCTTTCAGTCCCTCTCTCTCAGGGACATATCTGCCCACTGACTGGTGTCTCTCTGTCCCCCTCCATCAGGGACATACCTGTACACTGATTGCTGTCTCTCAGTCTCTCTCCCTCAGGGACATATCTATACACTGACTGGTGCCTCTCAGTCCCACTCCCACAGGGACATATCTGTAAACTGACTTGTATCTCTCAGTCGCTCCCTCTCAGGGTGATATCTGTTCACTGACTTGTTTTTCTCAATCCCTTCCTTTCAGGAAGATATCTGTACACTGACTGAAGTCGCTCAGTCAATCTATCTCTCAGGGAGATATTTGTACATTGACTGATGTCTCTTAGTCCCTCTCCCTCTGGGTGATATCTATAAACTGACTGGTGTTCGTCAGTCCCTCTCCCTCAGGGTGATATCTGTACACTGACTGATGTCTCTCAGTCTCTTGTCTCTCAGGGCGATATCCGTGCACTGACTGGTCTCTCAGTCCATTTCCCTCTGGGAGTTATCTGTATAGTGACTGGTCACTCAGTCACTATCCCTTCGGGATATATATCTGTACACTGAATGTTGCCTCAAATTTCCCACTCCCTCTGGGAGATATCTGTACACTGACTGGTGTCTCTCAGAAACTACCTCTCACTGAGATATCTGTACACTGACTGGTGTCTCTCAGTCCCTCTCCCTCAGGGAAATATCTGTACACTGACTGATGCCTCTCAGTCCTTCCCTCTCAGGGTGCTATCTGTATACTGACTGATGACTCGCAGTCCCTCTCACTCAGGACACATCTGTACAATGACTGGTGTCTCTCAGTCCCTCCCTCTCAGCGTGATATGTGTACACTGACTGGTGTCTCTCAGTCCCTATCCCTCAATGAGATATTTGTACATTGTCTGGTGTCTCTCATTACCTCAATCTCAGGGTGATATCTGTACCCTGACTGGTGTCTCTCGTTCCCTCTCCCTCAGGGAGATATCTGTACAGTGACTGGCGTCTTTCAGTCGCTCCCTCTCTCGGAGATATCTGTTCACTGACTGGTGTCTCTCAGTCCACTCTCCCTCAGGGAGATATCTGTACATTGAGTAATGTCTCTTAATCCCTCTCCATCAGGATGATATCTGTTCAATGACTGGTATCTGTCAATCCCTCTCCCTCAGGGAAACATCTATACACTGACTGGCGTCTCTCAGTTGCACCCTCTCAGGGAGATACCTGCACACTGACTTGTGTCTCTCAGTCCCTCTCCCTCAGTGAGATATAATTACACTGAATGGTGTCTCTCAGTACCTCCCTCTCAGGGAGACAGCTGTACACTGACTGCTGTCTCCCAGTCCCTCTCCCTCAGGGAGATATCTGTACACTGACTTGTTTCTCTCAGTCCCACTCCCTCAAAGAGATATCTGTACACTGACTGGTGTCTCTCAGTCCATCTCCCTCAGTGAGATATAATTACACTGAATGGTGTCTCTCAGTACCTCCCTCTCAGGGAGATAGCTGTACACTGACTGCTGTCTCCCAGTCCCTCTCCCTCAGGACATATCTGTACACTGATTGTAATCTCTCAGTCCCTCTCCCTCTGGGACATATCTGCATCCTGACTGGTGTCACTCAGTCCCTCACTCTCAGGGTGATATCAGTACACTGACTTGTATCTCTCAGTCCCGCTCCCTCAGAGAGATATCTGTACACTGACTGGTGTCTCTCCGATCCTCCTTTTCAGTGTGATATCTGTACACATACTGGTGACTCTCAGTCCCTCTCCCTCAGGGAGACATTTTTACACTGACTGGTTTCTCCAATTCCCTCTCGCAAAGGGTGAAATCTGTACGTAGACACCTGTCACATTGTCCCCATTCTCAGGGAAATATCTGTGGACTGACTGGTGTCTCTCATTGCTTCTCTCAAAGGGAGATATCAGTAAACTGACTGATGTCTCTCAGTCACTTTCATTGAGGGAGATGTATGTACACTGATTGTTGTCCCCCAGTCCTTCATCCGCAGGGAATTCCCTGCAAACTGAATGGTCGCTCCCAGTTCTCTCTCTCAGAGCGATATCTGTAGGCTGACTGGTGTCCCTTAGTCCCACCCTCTCATTGAGATATATGTACATTGACTGTTGTCTCTCAGTCGCTCTTCCGCAAGGAGATATCTGTACACTGACTGGTGTCTCTCTGTCCCTCCCGCTAAGGGAGATATCTTTACACTAACTGTTCTCTCAGTCCCTGTCCCTCAGAGAAATATCTGTACACTGACTGGTGTCTCTCAGTCCCTCTCCCTCAGTGAAATATCTGTGCACTGACTGTGTCTCTCAGTCGCTCTCCCTCATGGACATATCTGTACACTGACTGTTGTCTCCCAGTTACTCTCCCTCAGGGACATATATGTGCACTGATGGGTATCTCTCAGTCCCTCTACCTCTGGGAGAAATCTGTACACTGACTGGTGCCTTTCATTCTCTGCCTCTCAGGGAGATATTTGTCCACTGGCTGGTGTCTCACAGCCCTCCTTCTCAGGGAGATATCTGTACGCTGACTGGTATTTCTCAGTCCCTCCCTATCAGGGAGATATCTGTACGCAGACTGGTGTCTCTCAGTCCCTCTCCCTCTGGGAGATATCTGTACACTGACTGGTGTCTCTCAGTCCCCTCTCCCTCAGGGAGATATCTGTACACTGACTGGTGTCTCTCAGTCCCTCTCCCTCAGGGAGATATCTGTACGCTGACTGGTGTCTCTCAGTCCCTCTCCCTCAGGGAGATATCTGTACGCTGACTGGTGTCTCTCAGTCCCTCTCCCTCAGGGAGATATCTGCACATTGACTGTTGTATCTCAGTCCCTCTCCCTCAGGGAGATATCTGCACACTGATTGGTGTGTCTCTGTCCCCCCCGCTCAGGGTGATATCTGTACACTGACTAGTGCCTCTCAGTCCACTCCCTCAGGGAGATATCTGTACACTAACTGGAGTCTCTCCGCCCCTCTCCCTCAGGGAGATATCTGTATACTGACTGGTGTCTCTCAGCCCTATCCCTAAGAGAGATATCTGTACTGTGACTGGTGTTTCTCAGTCCCTCCCTCTCAGTGTGATATCTGTACATTGACTGGTGTCTCACAGCCCTCACTCTCAGGGTGATATCTGTACACAGAATGTTGTCGCTCAGTCCCCTCTCCCTCAGGCTGATATCTGTACGCTGTCTGGTGTCTCTCTGACCCTCTCCCTCAGGGAGATATCTGTACACTGACGGGTGTCTCTCAGTCACTCTCCCTCAGGGAGATATCTGTAAACTGACTTGTCTCTCTCAGTCCCTCTCCCTCAGGGTGTTATCTGTACATTGACTGGTGTCTCTCAGTCCCTCTCCCTCTCGTAGATATCTGTACACTGACTGGTGTCTCTCAGTCCCTCCCTCTGAGGGAGATATAAGTAAACTAACTGGTGTCTCTCTGTTGCTCTCCCTCATGACATATCTGTACACTGACTGTTGTCTCTCAGTTCCTCTCCCTCAGGGACACATATGTGCACTGACGGATTTCTCTCAGTCGCTCTCCCTCAGAGAGATATCTGTACACTGACTGGTGTCTCTCATTCCCTGCCTCTCAGGGTGATGTTTGTACACTGTCTGGCGTCTCTCAGTACCTCTGCCTGAAGGAGATGTCTGTACACTGACTAGTGTCTCTCAGTCCCTCTCCCTCAGTACATATCTGTACACTGATTGTAATCTCTCAGTCCCTCTCCCTCAGAGAGATATCTGTACACTGAATGGTGTCTCTCCGTTCCTCCCTCTCAGTGTGATATCTGTACACTTACTGGTGACTCTCAGTCCCTCTCCCTCAGGGAGACATTTTTACGCTGACTGGTATCTCCAATTCCCTCTCGTAAAGGGTGAAATCTGTACGTAGACACCTGTCACATTGTCCCCACTCTCAGGGAAATATCTGTGGACTGATTGGTGTCTCTCATTGCTTCTCTCAAAGGGAGATATCAGTAAGCTGACTGATGTCTCTCAGTCACTTTCATTGAGGGAGATGCATGTACACTGATTGTTGTCCCCCAGTCCTTCATCCGCAGGGAATTCCCTGAAAACTGAATGGTCGCTCCCAGTTCTCTCTCTCAGAGCGATATCTGTAGGCTGACTGGTGTCCGTTAGTCCCACCCTCTCAGGGAGATATATGTACATTGACTGGTGTCTCTCAGTCGCTCTTCGCAAGGAGATATCTGTTCACTGACTGGTGTCTCTCTGTCCCTCCCGCTCAGGGAGATATCTTTACACTAACTGGTCTCTCAGTCCCTTTCCCTCAGAGAAATATCTGTACACTGACTGGTGTCTCTCAGTCCCTCTCCCTCAGGGAAATATCTGTACACTGACTGTTGTCTCTCAGTCACTCTCCCTCAGGGAGATATCTGTAAACTGACTTGTCTCTCTCAGTCCCTCTCCCTCAGGGTGTTATCTGTACACTGACTGGTGTCTCATAGTCCCTCTCCCTCTAGGAGATATCTGTACACTTACTGGTGTCTCTCAGTCCCTCTCCCTCAGGGAGACATTTTTACGCTGACTGGTTTCTCCAATTTCCTCTCGCAAAGGGTGAAATTGTACGTAGACATCTGTCACATTGTCCCCACTCTCAGGAAAATATGTGTGGACTGATTGGTGTCTCTCATTGCTTCTCTCAAAGGGAGATATCAGTAAACTGACTGATGTCTCTCAGTCACTTTCATTGAGGGAGATGTATGTACACTGATTGTTGTCCCCCAGTCCTCCATCCTCAGGGAATTCCCTGCAAACTGAATGGTCGCTCCCAGTTCTCTCTCTCAGAGCGATATCTGTAGGGTGACTGGTGTCCCTTAGTCCCACCCTCTCAGGGAGAGATATGTACATTGACTGTTGTCTCTCAGTCGCTCTTCCGCAAGGAGATATCTGTACACTGACTGGTGTCTCTCTGTCCCTCCCGCTCAGGGCGATATCTTTGCACTAACTGGTCTCTCAGTCCCTTTCCCTCAGAGAAATATCTGTACACTGACTGGTGTCTCTCAGTCCCTCTCCCTCAGGGAAATATCTGTACACTGACTGTTGTCTCTCAGTCACTCTCCCTCAGGGAGATATCTGTAAACTGACTTGTCTCTCTCAGTCCCTCTCCCTCAGGGTGTTATCTGTACATTGACTGGTGTCTCTCAGTCCCTCTCCCTCTAGGAGATATCTGTACACTGACTGGTGTCTCTCAGTCCCTCTCCCTCAGGGAGACATTTTTACGCTGACTGGTTTCTCCGATTCCCTCTCGCAAAGGGTGAAATCTGTACGTCGACACCTGTCACATTGTCCCCACTCTCAGGGAAATATGTGTCGACTGATTGGTGTCTCTCATTGCTTCTCTCAAAGGGAGATATCAGTAAACTGACTGATGTCTCTCAGTCACTTTCATTGAGGGAGATGTATGTACACTGATTGTTGTCCCCCAGTCCTCCATCCTCAGGGAATTCCCTGCAAACTGAATCTTCGCTCCCAGTTCTCTCTCTCAGAGCGATATCTGTAGGGTGACTGGTGTCCCTTAGTCCCACCCTCTCAGGGAGAGATATGTACATTGACTGTTGTCTCTCAGTCGCTCTTCCGCAAGGAGATATCTGTACACTGACTGGTGTCTCTCTGTCCCTCCCGCTCAGGGCGATATCTTTACACTAACTGGTCTCTCAGTCCTGGTCCCTCAGAGAAATATCTGTACACTGACTGGTGTCTCTCAGTCCCTCTCCCTCAGGGAGATATCTGCACATTGACTGGTGTATCTCAGTCCCTCTCCCTCAGGGAGATGTCTGCACACTGATTGGTGTCTCTCTGTCCCTCGCGCTCAGGGTGATATCTGTACACTGACTGGTGTCTCTCAGTCCACTCACTCAGGGAGATATCTGTACACTAACTGGAGTCTCTCCGCCCCTCTCCCTCAGGGAGATATCTGTATACTCACTGGTGTCTCTCAGCCCTCTCCCTCAGAGAGATATCTGTACTGTGACTGGTCTTTCTCAGTCCCTCCCTCTCAGTGTGATATCTGTACACTGACTGGTGTCTCACAGCCCTCACTCTCAGGGAGATATCTGTACACAGAATGGTGTCGCTCACTCCCCTCTCCCTCAGGGAGATATCTGTAAACTGACTTGTCTCTCTCAGTCCCTCTCCCTCAGGGTGTTATCTGTACATTGACTGGTGTCTCTGAGTCCCTTTCCCTCTCGGAGATATCTGTACACTGACTGGAGTCTCTCAGTCCCTCCCTCTGAGGGAGATATAAGTAAACTAACTGGTGTCTCTCTGTTGCTCTCCCTCATGGACATATCTGTACACTGACTGTTGTCTCTCAGTTCCTCTCCCTCAGGTACACATATGTGCACTGAAGGATTTCTCTCAGTCACTCTGCCTCAGAGAGATATCTGTACACTGACTGGTGTCTCTCATTCCCTGCCTCTCAGGGTGATGTCTGTACACTGTCTGGCGTCTCTCAGTACCTCTCCCTGAAGGAGATGTCTGTACACTGACTAGTGTCTCTCAGTCCCTCTCCCTCAGTACATATCTGTACACTGATTGTAATCTCTCAGTCCCTCTCCCTCAGAGAGATATCTGTACACTGACTGGTGTCTTTCTGTTCCTCCCTCTCAGTGTGAAATCTGTACACTTTCTGGTGACTCTCAGTCCCGCACCCTAAGGGAGACATTTTTACGCTGACTGGTATCTCCAATTCCCTCTCGTAAAGGGTGAAATCTGTACGTAGACACCTGTCTCATTGTCCCCACTCTCAGGGAAATATCTGCGGACTGATTGGTGTCTTTCATTGCTTCTCTCAAAGGGAGATATCAGTAAACTGACTGATGTCTCTCAGTCACTTTCAGTGAGGGAGATGTATGTACACTGATTGTTGTCCCCCAGTCCTTCATCCTCAGGGAATTCCCTGCAAACTGAATGGTCGCTCCCAGTTCTCTCTCTCAGAGCGATATCTGTAGGCTGACTGATGTCCGTTAGTCCCACCCTCTCAGGGAGGTATATGTACATTGACTGGTGTCTCTCAGTCGCTCTTCGCAAGGAGATATCTGTACACTGACTGGTGTCTCTCTGTCCCTCCCGCTCAGGGAGATATCTTTACACTAACTGGTCTCTCAGTCCCTTTCCCTCAGAGAAATATCTGTACACTGACTGGTGTCTCTCAGTCCCTCTCCCTCAGGGAAATATCTGTGCACTGACTGGTGTCTCTCAGTCGCTCTCCCTCATTGACATATATGTACACTGACTGTTGTCTCTCAGTCACTGTCCCTCAGGGAGATATCTGTAAACTGACTTGTCTCTCGCAGTCCCTCTCCCTCAGGGTGTTATCTGTACATTGACTGGTGTCTCTCAGTCCCTCTCCCTCGAGGAGATATCTGTACACTGACTGGTGTCTCTCAGTCCCCTCTCCCTCTAGGAGATATCTGTACACTGACTGCTGTCTCTCAATCCACTCTCTCTCAGCTAGATGTCTTTATAATTTATGTTGTCTCTCAGGGAGATACTTGTCCGCTGACTGGTGTCTCTCATTCCATCTCTTTTATTTCAAAATCGTGAAATTGACCGTTGTCTCTCAGTCCCACTCCCTGAGCGGGATATATGTACACTGATTGCTGTCTCCCTCTCCCTCGGGGAGATATTTGTGCTCTCACTGATATCGCTCTGTCCATTTCCTCACCGATATATCTATACACTGACTCCTGTCTCACATGGTGATATGATTGCACTAACTAGTGTCTCCCAATTACATTTCTCGGGGAGAAGTCAGGAAACATGACCTTTGTCTCCCAGTCCCTCTCCCTGTGGGAGATATCTGTACACTGACAGGTGTCTCTCAGTCCCTCTCCCTGCGCGAGATACCTGTACCCGGATTGGTATCTCTCAGTCCCTCTCGCAAAGGGAGATAACTGTGAACTGACTGGTGTCTCTCAGTCCCTCTCCCTCAGGGAGATATCTGTACGCTGACTACTATGTCATGGGGAGATATATGTTCACTGCCTGGTGTCTGTCATTGCTTCTCTTTAAGGGAGTTATCAGTAAACTGACTGGTGTCCCTCAGTCCCTTTCCACGAAGGAAATATCTTTACACTGACTGGTGTCACTCAGTCCCTCTCCATGAGGGAAATATCTTAACACTGATTGTCTCTCTGTGCCGATCCCTCAGGGGGATATCGGTTCACTTTCTGTTGTCTCTCACCTCCTCTCCCTCTGTGTGATATCTGTACACTGGCTGGTGTCACTCAATCTCTCTGTCTCAGGGAGATGTCTTTTTAATTTATGTTGACTCTCGGGGTGATGTATCGACACATACTGGTGTCTCTCAGTCCTCTCTCGCTCAGGGAGATGTCTGCTCAATGAGTGGTGTCTCCCTCACCATTACCCTCTTTGCACTGACTGGTGTCCCACAGGGAGATATCTGTACACTAACTGGGGCCGCTGCATCCCCTCTCTCAGATACACAAACTGATGTCTCACAAGGAGATATATGTACGCTGACTGGTATCTCTCATCCTCAGGGAGTTTTCTGTACAATGAATGGTGTCTCCCAGCCCCTCTCCATCAGCGAGATATCTGTACACTGAATGTTCACTCTTTGAACCTCTCATAGGGAAGAAATCTGTACACTGACTATTGGCTTCCAGTCCCGCTCCTTCAGTGAGATGGCTGTAAACAGACAGGTGTCTCTCAGTCCTCTCTCTCGGGGAAGTAGCTGTCCACTGACTGATACTTCTCAGTGATTTTCTCACAGGGAGATATCATTAAAGGGACTGGTGTCTGTCAGCACCCTCTCGAAGGGAGATATCTCTACATTGACTGACCTCTCTCTATGCCATTCCCTCACAATGATATCTGTACAATGAATGTTTTCTCTCAGTCACCCCTCACCCTGAGAGATATGTGAACACTGAATTGTGTCTCACACGGATATATCTGTGCACTGACTTGTGTCTCTCAGACCCCTCTCCCTCAGCGAGATATCTGTACACTGAAGGTACCTCTCAGTCCCACTTTCGTCAGGTTGATACCTGTACACTGACGGGTGTCTCTCTGTCCCTCATCCTCACGGAGATATCTGTACAGTGACTGGTGTCTCTCTGTGCCTCTTCCTGATTGGTATATTTGTACATGTTCTGGTGCCTCTCAGCCCCTTACCCTCAGGGATGTATTTATACACAGACTTTTGTCTCTCAGCGCTCTCTCCCTCAGGAAGATATTTTTATAAGGGCGAACGTTTCTCATTCCATCTCTCTCACGGTGATAACTGTGCACTGACTAGTGTTTCTCAGCCCCTCGCGCTCATGGAAATATTTGACAACTTGACAGATGTCTCACAGACCGCTCTTTCTCAGGGAGATATCTGTAAACTGACTGGTGTCTCTCCATACTCGCTCAGGGAGCTGTCTGTACACTGACTGACTTGGGACTCATAGTCCCCTCTTTCTCAGGGAGATATCTGTACACTTCCGTGTCTCTCCAATTCGCTCAGGGAGATGTCTGTACACTGACTGGTGTCTCAGACCCATTTTTCTCAGCGAGATATCTGTACACTAACTTGTGTCTCTCCCTACTCTCTCAGGGCGATGTTTGAACACTGACTGATGTCTCTCAGTCCCTCGACCTAGGGGAGATGTCTGTACACTGACTGTTTTCTCTCAGTCCCTTTAACGAGTCAATATGTCTGTACGCTAACTGGTGTCCCACAATCTTCCTTCTCTCGGGGAGATATCAGTATACAGATGGGAGGGATGCATATGTAAACTGAGCAACTTCAGAGTCATCAAACACAGAAAGAAGGAATATACAAAACCTGAGGCCCTAGACATGTTTGGATGGAAATAGAAACAGAATCTGCTGTGGCATAGCACAACCATTGTCAGATTTCGTGAGATGGTGCTGATGTTGCTCATTACATCAGTACCGTAGACAATGATCTGGACAACACGATTACAATTCCACCTTGGGCTCCCGTGAAAATGAATTCTCTTTAGTTTTCAAATAAGAAAAGTTAGCGTTAGTGTTTTCTCAGAAGAATCACTCAACACTCAGAGTCGGGTCCAATGCTGATGCAGCTTTTATTACGCTCAGCGGGGAGGAAAAACTCAGGACCGTATCCAGGTTTCTCTCACTAGCTCTTTCTTCTTGGAGAAATAATTGGTTTATAACCTTGTTTACAGGAGATGGGTTCTCTTATCTCTTTCTTCCTGGGGAATTAATTGGTTTATGGCCTTGAATACGGGAGATGGGTTCTCTCCTCATTATTCTTATCCTGCATCCAAGGCATTCCTATAGTGGGCCTCACAGGGTTATTGCTCGGTCATTGAACATTCAACAGTTCACAGCTTGACTACCTGATTTCCCATCATGCCTGGGCAGCCATTTTATGTGTGGCCACTTTAAACTTATGAGTTTAGATATATCTAGCAGGTGCCTAATGCCTAGTATTCTGGTATATCCTAAAGGTGCCTACCTCCTACAACTAGAAATACAACTGGAATAAAATCATCACCTAAAATGGAACGATTCATTCCCCTCTGCTACTTTAAAGCCCATGTGTGTCTCACTGTCAGATTCTGTACATGTGCAGTACAATAACGGGTAAGCCGGCTACAGCACAGGTTACATAGAGAGTAAAGCTCCCTTTACAGTGTCCCATCAAACAGTCCTAGGAGATGTACAGCACGGGTTAGATACAGAGTAAAGCTCCCTCTACAGTGTCCCATCAAACACTCACAATGCAGTTACAGCACGGGGTTAGATACAGAGTAAAGCTCCCTCTACACTGTCCCATCAAACACTCCCAGGGAAAGTACAGCACGGGTTAGATACAGAGTAAAGCTGCCTCTACATTGTCCACATGAAAGATTTCCAAGGCAGGTACTGCATAGAATCATTGTATGTTTATACCACAGAACAAGTTCCTTCGGCCTGTCGAGCCCGTGCCGAATCTGAGCTCGTCCACTCTCCTGTCCCTTCACCATAGCCCTGCGATTTTCTTTCCACAGTTACTTATCCAACTCCCTTCTGGAAAGATAAGATTGAGTCTAACTCCACCACGCTTTCAGGCAGCGCATTCCAGTTCTTAACAACACGCTGGATGAAAAAATAATTTGGATCCTTTGCCCATCACCTCAAATCTGTGCCTGCTGCATTTTGCCTGTCCTGCCAGCTTCTCTCGATCTTCTCTGTCCAGACCCATCATGAGTTTGAACACCTCTATCAAATCTCCTCTCAATCTTCTCTGCTCCAAGCAGAACAACCCCAGCTTCTTCAATGTATCCATGGAACTGAAGTCCCTCATCCCTGAAATCATTCTGCATCTTCTCCAACGCCTTCACAAACTTCACATCTTTCCCAAAGAGAGGTGCCAAGATTTGGACACAATACTCCAGTTGAGGCCAAACCATTTTTTTAACAGGTTCAGCATAATTCCCAAACTTGTGTACTCTATACAACTGTTTATGAAGCTCAGGATCCCATAAGCACTTTTAATTGATTTTTATACCTGATCCTCCTGTTCATGCACGCATTTTAGGATTGTATATATAGCTTTATAATTCCTCTTATTATTCCTACCAAACTGTATCAATTCACACTTTACTGAGTTAAATTGCAGCCTACTTCACGAGGCTGCCTATGTCTTCCTGAAGTCTATCACTCTCCTCCACACTGTTCACAATACTTATACATTTTCTGTCATCTGCAAATTTTGCTAATTTGTCCTGTATACGCACGTTCAAATCATTAATATATATCAAGAAAAGCAGTGGTCCTAGTAACGAACCCTGGGGAACACCACTGTATACCTTCCTCAAGTCCATAAAAACAACCGTTCACCACCACTCTGTTTCCTGTCGCATAGCAAATTTTCAATCCATGCTACCACTGCCCCTTTTATTCCATGGGCTTTAACTTTGCTGGAAAGTCTATTATGTGGCACTTTGCCGAACGTCTTTTAGAAATCCATGTATATTACGTCAACCGCATTGTCCTCACCAACCCTCCTTGTTACCGCATCAAAAATCTCTATCAAGTTGCTTAAACATGATTTACCATTAATACATCTGTGGTGGCTTTCCTTAATTAATCCACACTTGGCCAAGTGACTGTTAATTTTATCCTGGATTACTGTTTCTAAAAGCTTACCCGCTACCGAGTTTAAGCTGAATGGCCTGTGGTTGCTGGGTTTATTGGTACACCATTTCTTGAACAATAGTGTAACATTTGCAATTCTTCAGTCGTTCAGCACCACACACGTACCTATGGAGGTTTGGAATAATATGTCCAGAATCTCCGCAATTTCCTCTCTCAAATCCGTCAACTTCCCATCCACTCCTGCTCATGTATCTACTTTAAATTTAGCCAGCATTCCAATACCTCTTATTTATCCATTTTTAACCAACAAGTCGCCTCTACCCCCCTCCATCCCATGTCAATGGCAGCATCTTCTTCCTTGTTGAAGAGAGATGCCATCATCTATGGTTTATGCATGGAAACATAGAACCATAGAACCATGGCAGGAGTAGGCCATTTGGTCCTTCGAGCCTGCACCACCATTCAATAAGATCATGGCTGATCATTCCCTCATTACCCCTTTCCTGCTTTCTCTCCATACCCCTTGATCTCTTTAACCGTATATATCCAATGAACTGGCATCAACAACTCTTTGCGGTAGGGAATTCCACATGTTAACAACTCTCTGAGTAAAGAAGTTTCTCCTCATCTCAGTCCTCAATGGCCTACTCCTTATCCTAAGACTATCTCCTCTGGTTCTGGACTTCACCAACGTCGGGAACATTCTTTGCGCATCTAACATGTGCAGTCCAGTCAGAATCTTATACGTTTCTATAAGATCCCCACATCCTTCTAAACTCAAGTGAATAAAGGCCCCGTCGATTCAGTCTCTCCTCATATGTCAGTGTAGCCATCCCTGGAATCAGTCTGGTGAACCTTCGCTGCACTCCCTCAATATCAAGAACGTTCTTCCTCAGATTAGGAGACCAAAACTGAACACAATATTCCAGGTGAGGCCTCGCCAAGGGCCTGCACAACTGAAGTAAGACCTCCCTGCTCCTATATTCAAATCCCCTTTCTATGAAGGCCAACATAGCATCGGTCTCCTTGTTGGTCCCGAATCGGCTCCACCCTTCTTCTTACTACGCTTTTGCTATAAGTATGCATATAAGAGATTTCAAATTACCTTTTATGTTGACTACCATTCTATTTGCATACCCTCTCATTGCCCCTATATTTTCTGTTTCACTTCGCTGATCTTTCTATATGCAGTCTGATTCTCAGATGTATTTGTAACCTGACATCTATAATACACGTTCTTTTTCTGCTTCATCATAATCTCTGTCTGTTTCATCAACCAGGGAGCTCTGACTTTAGTTGCCCGACTGTATGTCGTGGCAAATAATTCCTTCAAATTTTCACCAGCTGAATAATTACTCGGATTGGTTCCTCCGTTTATTGATAAGAAAAACTGCATGGGAGGCACATTGATGCTGTTGGTCTTTGTTCGTGGACTACCATTTTATAATGCCCAAGGTGAAGCCAATTGCCCTGACCCCCACCCCTCACTCCCCCGTATATGTGTGCATGTGGTTATTAACTGCAGAATACTCTCCAGGTCCAAATAAATAGTTTCTGCACACCAGCTGTCTCATTGTAACTCTGAGGGGCTCACCGAAAAACATTGAAAGCACTGCTCTTGTTACTTGGAGATTTTCTGTTGGTGCAGCCCACCACTGCCGAAGAGGAGACTGCTAATGTATCATTCGGTGTTCAATACACCTCTCAGTAGCCCATCGGTCGAACAGAAAGAGACCATTCAGCCCCTCGAGCCTGGTCCACCATTCGATTAGTTCATGGCTGGCCTATGTCATAACTCCATCTAGCTGCCTTGCTTTCTTAAAAACCTTACGCGACAAATATCTGTCCATTACAGTGTTAGCATTTTCAATTCATGCTCGGAGTGCACAGTATTTTGGGGGAGAGATTCCCAGATTTCTACTGCCCTTTTTGTGAAGAAGTGCTTCCTGATATCCCCGCTGAATGGCCAGGCTCCAATTCTAAGGCTGTGACACTTGTTTTGGCTGACACACCCTTCTGCCCCCCACACCACAGGCACACCTTCACCCCTGAGCAAAATAACAAAGGGACTGACATCAATCCGACTTTCAGATCCGTCCAGGATTCCCGGCAGAAGGCAAGATTAATTCAGGCTCCATTTGATGTGTAGGACCTGCGACCCCAGAGCCTGGAAAATTGCTGTCCGAATAATGGGCCGTGCTCAGAATTATAACTAAAGGGAACTTTACTCTCTATCCAACCCATGCTGTACCCGCCCTGGGAGTGTTTGATGGGATAGTGTAGAGGGAACTTTACTCGAAATCCAACCCATGCTGTCCGAATAATGGGCCGTGCTCAGAAATATAACTAAAGGGAACATTACTCTCTATCCAACCCGTGTTCTACCTGTCCTGAGAGTGTTTGCTGGGACAGTGTAGAGGGAGATTAACTCTGTATCTAACCCCGTGCTGTACCTGCCCTGGGAGTGTTTGATGGGACAGTGAAGAGGGAGCTTTACTCTGTATCTAACCCCGTGCTGTACCTGCCCTGGGAGTGTTTGATGAAAATGTGTAGAGGGAGCTTTACTCTGTATCTAACCCGTGCTGTACCTGCCCTGGGAGTGTTTGATGGGACAATGTAGATGGAGCTTTACTCTGTATCTAACCCCCTGTACCTGCCTTGGGAGTGTTTGATGGGACAGTGTAGAGGAAGCTTTACTCTGTATCTAACCCCCTGTACCTGCCCTTGGAGTGTTTGATGGGACAGTGTAGAGGGAGCATTACTCTGTATCTAACCTATGCTGTACTTGACCTGGGAGTGTTTAATTGGACAGTGTAGAGGGAGCTTTATTTTCTATCTAACCGTGCTCGATACGTCCTGGGAGCGTTCGATGGGGCAGTGTGGAGGAAGCTTTACTCTGTATCTTACCCGTGCTGTCCCCACCCTGGAAGTGTCTGATGGGACAGGGTTTAGCGAGTTTTACTATGTACCTAACCTGGGAGTGTTTGATGGGAATATCTGGGTATTTGTGGGGAGAGGCCCATGTATGGTGCTTTAGGGGGTTATGGAGACTCTCGGGGTTTGTGTGGGGAGAGAACCACACACCGGTGGGTCCAGGGGTTAAGGAGACTTAAGGGGTATGTGTGGGGAGAGGCCCACACACCGGTGGGTCCAGAGGTTAAGGAGACTTAAGGGGTATGTGTGGGGAAAAGCCCATTCCTCTCAGGGGCGCTAGAGGTTTTCAAGCTTCCCTTTGGCCACGTGATCATCAGTATGAATGGAAATACCTAAAACATATATCTACAGTTAGCATAAATAAAAATACCTCACATATTTAACTTTAATTAAAATGGCATGTCATTAAATATTTAAGGGAAAGCATTTTTTACAAATATTAATGGATATGTTTTAAAGGATCTAAAACTACACTGGTAAAAACCGCACATTCCGAGTTTTA
Source organism: Pristiophorus japonicus (assembly GCF_044704955.1). Classification (NCBI taxonomy): domain Eukaryota; kingdom Metazoa; phylum Chordata; class Chondrichthyes; family Pristiophoridae; genus Pristiophorus; species Pristiophorus japonicus. The sequence goes on along the minus strand of NW_027250702.1, from coordinate 1,385,321 downwards.
GTGCCAATTACAGATCATTATTGAATGTGCTTCACTCACATCTTAAGACTTTGCATTCCAGATGAAAACTCGCTGCAAAAAACACATTCTCCTCATTTTCCCTCTGTTTTTTTGCCAATTATCTTAAATCAGTCTCTTTTGGTTGTCAACCCATCAGCCACCGGGAACAGTTTCTCTTCATTTACTCTATTCAAACCGCTCATAAACATGAACAACTCTATTAAATCTCTGCTTAATCTTCTCTGTTGTAAGGAGAACAACCCTAGCTTCTGCAATCTGTCCATACAACTGAAACGTCTCATTTCTGGTACCATTTCAGTAAATCTAGTCTATGCCTTCTCCAAGGCCTAGACATCCTTCATTAAGTGTGATTCTCAGAATTGGACACAATAGTCCAGTTCAGGAAGAAGCAGTGTTTTTTAAAGGTTTAACAAAATGTCCTTGCTTTTGTACTCTCTGCCTAAAATTATGAAGCTAAATATCCTGAATTCGGTTTAACAGCCTTCTCAACTTCTCCTGTCACCTCTAAAGATTAGTGTCCGATAAATCCCGGGTCTCTCTCCAAAGATTAGTGTTCGATAACTTCCAGGTCTCTCTCCAAAGATTAGTGTCGGGTGAGGAAGTAGTGTCTCAAACAAGCGTACTATGCCTAACAAAGGGGACTACAGAGTGATGAGGGCAGATTTGGCTATAGTAGACTGGAAACACAGACTAAATGGTGGCACAATTGAGGAAAAATGGAGTACTTTTAAGGAGCTCTTTCATAGTGCTCACCAAAAATATATTCCAGTGAAACAGAAGGGCGGTAAGAGAAGGGATAACCAGCCGTGCATAACCTAGGAAATAAAGGAAAGTATCAAATTAAAAACCAATGCGTATAAGGTGGCCAAGGTTAGTGGGAAACTAGAAGATTGGGAGAATTTTAAACGACAGCATAGAATGACAAAGAAAGCAATAAACAAAGGAAAGATAGATTACGAAAGTAAACATGCGCAAAACATAAAAACAGATAGTAAAAGCTTTTACAGATATATAAAACGGAAAAGAGTGACTAAAGTAAATGTTGGTCCCTTAGAAGATGAGAAGGGGGATTTAATAATGGGAAATGTGGAAATGGCTGAGACTTTAAACAAATATTTTGCTTCGGTCTTCACAGTGGAAGACACAAAAACCATGCCAAAAATTGCTGGTCACACGAATGTGAAAGGGAGGATCTTGAGACAATCACTATCACTAGGGGGGTAGTGCTGGACAGGCTAATGGGACTCAAGGTAGACAAGTGCCCTGGTCCTGAAGAAATGCATCCCACGGTATTAAAAGAGATGGCGGAAGTTATAACAGATGCATTTGTTATAATCTAACAAATTTCTATGCACACTGGGGAGGTACCAGCGGATTGGAAAGCAGCTAATGTGACACCTCTGTTTACAAAAGGGGGCAGACAAAAGGCAGGTAACTTTTGGCCGGTTAGTTTAACATCTGCAGTGGGGAAAATGCTTGAAACTATCATTACGGAAGAAATAGCGGGGCATCTAGATAGGAATAGTGACATCAAGCAGACGCAACATGGATTCATGAAGGGGAAATCATGTTTAACTAATTTACTGGAATTCTTTGAGGATATAACGAGCATGGTGGATAGAGGTGTACCGATGGATGTGGTGTATTTAGATTTCAAAAGGCATTTGATAAGGTGCCACACAGAATGTTACTGCAGAAGATAAACGTACGCAGAGTCAGAGGAAATGTATTAGCATGGATAGAGAATTGGCTAGCTAACACAAAGCAGAGAGTCGGGAAAAATGGGTCTTTTTTGGGTTGGGTTGTAAATCGGTGGTTACTGGTGTGCCACAGGGATCGGTGCTAGGACCACAACTTTTTACAATATACATAGATGACCTAGAAGAGGAGACAGAGTGTAGTATTACAAAATTTGCAGATGACATAAAGATTAGTGGGAAAGCCGGTTGTGTAGAGGAAACAGAGAGGCTGCAAAGAGATTTAGATAGGTTAAGCGAATGGGCTACGGTTTGGCAGATGGAATACAATGTCGGAAAGTGTGAGGTCATCCACTTTGGAAAAAAAAACAGTAAAAAGGAATATTATTTGAATGGGGAGAAATTACAACATGCTGCGGTGCAGAGGGTCCTGGGGGTCCTTCTGCATGAATCCCAAACAGTTAGTTTACAGGTGCAGCAGGTAATCAGGAAGGCGAATGGAATGTTGGCCTTCATTGCGAGAGGGATGGAATACAAAAGCAGGGAGGTCCTGCTGCAACTGTATAGGGTATTGGTGAGGCCGCACCTGGCGGATATACTAGCTTTTGAGGGGGTACAGAGATGATTCACTCGGCTGATTCTGGAGATGAGGGGGTTAACTTGTGATGATAGATTGAGTAGACTGGGTCTCTACCTGTTGGAGTTCAGAAGGATGAGGGGATGATCTTATAGAAACATTTAAAATAATGAAAGGGATAGACAAGATAGAGGCAGAGAGGTTGTTTCCACTGCTCGGGGAGACTAGATCTAGGGGGCACAGCCTCAAAATACGGGGGAGCCAATTTAAAACAGAGTTGAGAAGAAATTTCTTCTCCCAGAAGGTTGTGAATCTGCGGAATTCTCTGCGCAAGGAAGCAGTTGATGCTAGCTCATTGAATGTATTCCAGTCACAGATAGATAGATTTTTAACCAATAAGGGAATTAAGGGTTATGGGGAGCGGGCGGGTAAGTGGAGCTGAGTCCACGGCCATATTAGCCATGATCTTGTTGAATGGCGGAGCAGGCTCGAGGGGCGAGATGGCCGACTCCTGTTCCTGATTCTTATGGTCTTATGTTCTTATCGTGTTCAATTACATCATATCCGTTAACTGCTGTCTGCGCAGTTAATTCGTCCACCTTATTCCGAATATTTCTCTCATTGAGGCACACAGCCTTCAGGCTTCTCTTTTTAACGCACTTTGCCCCTTTAGAATTTTTCTGCAATGTGGTCCTTTTTGTATTTTGCCTTGCTTTTCTCTGCCCTCCTCGTTTACTATTCTTCTTTCTATCTTTTGCTTCTGCCTCCATTTTATTTCCCTCTGTCTCCCTGCATTGGTTCCCATCACCCTGCCATTTTAGTTTATCTCCTCCCCAACAGCACTAGCAAACACTCCAGCTAGGACATTGGTTCCGGTCCTGCACAGGTGCAGACCATCCGGTTTGTACTGGTCTCACCTTTCCCAGAACCGGTTCCAGTGTCCCAGTAATTTGAATCGTTCCCTTCTGCACCACTCCTCAAGCCACGTATTCATCTGAGCTTTCCTACGATTCCTACTCTGGCTAGCACACGAGCACGTGGCACTGGTAGCAATCCTGAGATTTCTACCTTTGAGGTCCTACTTTTTAATTTATCTCCTCGTTCCTTAAATTCGTCTCGGAGGAACTCATCCCTTTTTTTTTTACCGGTATCGTTGTTACCTATATGCACCATGACAACTGGCTGTTCACCCTCCCTTTTCAGAATGTCCTGCACCCGCTCTGAGACATCTTTACCCTCGCACCAGGGAGGCAACATGACATCCTGGACTCTCGGTTGCGGCCGCAGCAATGCCTATCTATTCCCCTGACAATCAAATCCGCTATCAAAATAGCACTCCCACTTTTTCTTCCTGCCCTCCTGTCCAGCAGAGCCACCCACGGTGCCATGAACCTGGCTGCTGCTGCTTCGCCTGATGGATCATCTCCCTCAACAGTACCCAAAGCGGTGTATCTGATGTGCAGGGAACGCCTGCACTACCTTCCATGCACTGCTCTTCCAGCTGGTCACCCATTTACTATCTGGCTGTGTACCCTTTGCCTGCGGTAAGACCAACTTGCTAAACGTGCTCTTTACGTCTTTCTCAGCATCGTGGATGCTCCAGAGTCCATCCACCCGCAGTTCCAGCGCTGCAATGCGGTCTGTCAGGAGTTGGAGGAAGATACACTTCCCGCACACGTCGTCGTCAGGGACAGCGGAAGCGTCCCTGACTTCCCACATAGTACAGGAGGAGTATAACACGTGTCCGAGCTGTCCTGCCATGACTTAACCCTTAGATAATCTTAATTTGGCAACAACAATGCTAAATATTACTTACTAATAGAGAAAAGAAAAAAGAAAAGCTAATTACCAATTTTGCATCAATCGAATAACATATCAGTGGAGCCTAAAACAGGCCCTAAATGCCCAGCAACGTTATTCAGGCTGGAGGGTCTGAGAGCAACAGAGAAGTCCATGACCTGATCCTACACTTCCAGGATGGCGTTTCAATCCAAATCCAAACCCTTCCCTTACAACATATCCCTAACTCTGATTCAAATTGGCAGACACATGGCAGATGAAATTTAATTATGAAGTAAAGTATGTTGGTAGGAAGATTGAGGAGAGGCAATATGAACTAAATTGTACAATTTAAAGCGAGAGCAAGGACAGAGAGACCTGGGTGTGTATTTACACAAATCTTTGAAGGCTGCTGGGAAGTTGAAAAGGTTGTTAAATGTCATTCTGTGCCATTTGCTTCATTAATAGTGCAATAGAGCACAGAAGCAAGGCAGTTATGTTAAGATATTATAAAACACTGTTTAGGCTTCAGCTGGGGTATGGTGTTCATTTCAGGGCACCTCACATTGGGATAAAATGTCAAGGCATTGGAGCATGTACAGAAGAGAAATTCTAGAATGGTTCCATGGATGAGGGTCTTCAGTTATGTGGAGACACTGGAGAACAGGGGTTCTTCTCCTTAGAACAGAGGATATTAATGGCAGATTGATACGAGGAATGGGGACCTCAGTTATATGGATTGACTGGAGATACTGGTGTTGTTCTGATTTGAGCAGAGATGGTCAGGTGTTTCCCTCGGTATATGAAATGAAAAAAGTGGCGAAAGTAAATGTTGGCCCCTGAGAGGACGAGACCGGGGAACTAATAATGGGAAACATGGAGATGGCAGAAACTCTAAACAATTATTTTGTATCAGTCTTTACAGTAGTGGATACTAACAATATTCCGACAGTGGATAGTCATAGGGTAATAGCGGGGGAGGAACTTAACACAATCAAAATCACTAAGGAGGTGGTTCTCAGTAAGATAATGGGACAAAAGGCAGGTAAATCCCTTGGACCTGATGGCTTGCATCCTCGGGTCTTAAGAGAAGTAGTGGCAGGGATTGTGGATGTATTGTTTGAATTTACAAAATTTCCCTGGATTCTGGAGCGGTCCCAGCAGATTGGAAAACTGCAAATTGAACGCCTCCTATTTAATATAGGAGGCAAACAAAAAGCAGGAAACTATAGACCAGTTAGCCTAACATCTATGCTTGGGAAAAATGTTGGAGTCCATTATTAAAGGAGCAGTAGCAGGACATTTGGATAAGCAAAATTCGGTCAGACAGAGTCAGCATGGATTTATGAAGGGGAAGTCATGTTTGACAAATTTGCTGGAGGTCTTTGAGGATGTAACGAATGGGGTAGATAAAGCGGAAGCAGTGGATGTGGTGTATTTCGAATCCCAGAAGACATTTGACAAGGTGCCACATAAAGGGTTACTGCACAAGATAAAAGTTCATGGGGTTGGGGGTAATAGTTTATCATGGTTCGAGGATTGGCTAACTAACAGAAAACAAAGATTCAGGATAAATGGTTCATTTCTTGGTTGGCAATCAGTAACTAGTGGGTGCCACAGGTATCAGTGCTGGGACCCCAACTATTTACAATCTATATTAATAACTTGGAAGAAGGGACCGAGTGTAACGTTGCCAAGTTCACTGACGATACAAAGATGGGAGGAAAAGCAATGTGTGAGGAGGACACATAAAATCTGCAAAAGGCTAAATGAGTGGTGAAAAAAATGGCAGATGGAGTATAATGTTGGAAAGTGTGAGGTCTAGCACTTTGGCAGGAAAAATCATAGCGCAAGTTATTATTTAATGGAGAAAGTTTGCAAAGGGCGGCATTACAGCGGGAACTTGGGGTACTTGCGCATGAAACACAAAAGCATAGTATGCAGTTACAGATATTTATCAGGAAGGCCAATGGTATCTTGGCCTTTATTGCAAAGTGGATGGAGTACGAAATCAGGGATGTCTTGCTACAGTTGTACAACGTATTGATGAAGCGACACCTGGAATAGTGCGTGCAATTTTGGTTTCCATAATTACGAAAGGAAAAACTTGCTTTGGAGGCAGTTCAGAGATGGTTCACTCGGTTGATTCTGGGGATGGGGTAGTAGACTTATGAGAAAAGGTTGAGTAAGTTGGGCCTCTATTCATTGCAGTTCAGAAGAATGCGAGGTGATCTTATTGAAACGTATAATATTATGAGGGGGCTTGACAAGGTGGATGCAGAGAGGATGTTTCCACTGATGCGGGAGACTAGAACTAGAGGGCATGATCTTAGAATAAGGTGCCCCCCATTTAAAACTGAGATGAGGAGGAATTTATTCTCTCAGAGTCTTGTAAATCAATGGAATTTGCTGCCTCGGAGAGCTGTGAAAGCTGGGAGATTGAATACACTTAAGACAGAGATAGACAGTTTCTTGAGCGATAAGGAGATAAGGGGTTATGGGAAGTGGGCGGGAATGTGGAGCTGAGTCCTGGATCATATCAGCCATTATCTTTTTGCATGACGTAGCAGGATCGAGGGGCAGAATTGCCTACTCCTGTTCCTATTTCTTAAGTACTCATGTAATTATGTTAATGAGAAATTGACCAGAATGGTTCCCGGAATATGGTCCTTTAGTTACGTGGAGAGACGGGAGATGCTGGGGTTGTTCTCCTTAGAATTGAGATGGTTAAGGGAGATTTACCAGAATTGCTCCAGGGATGGGGGATTTCAGTTATGTGGAGAGATTGTAGAAGCTGGGTATGTTGTCCTCAGAGCAGAGAAGGCTAAGAAGAGATTCAATAGACGTCTTCAAAGTCCTAAATAGTTTCAATAAAGTGATAAAGGAGCAAATGTTTCCAATGACATGTGGGTCGGTAACCAGAGGACACAGATTTAATGTGATTGGCAAAAGAACCAGAAACGACTGAAGGAAAATTTTGTTTAAACAGCGAGATGTTGTGATCTGGAATGAACTGTCTGAAAGGGAGGAGGAAGCACATTCAATAGTAACTTTCAAAAGGGAATTTGCGAAAAATATTTGAAGTAAAAAAGATACAGGCGATAGAGCAGAGGAGTGGGATTAATTGGAAATCTCTACCAAAGAGACAGAGCCGGCACGATTTGCCGAATGGACTCTCTCTGCGCTGTACAATTCTATGATTCTACGATCACCTACACCTTAGCAAATAAGAAACTGAATGGGCCAGAAGATCAAAGTTAATTGTGGTTCAGGTGAACAAATCTTTAAAAACTGTATCGCAGGTCAGCAAAGCGATTCAAATGAAACAGTGAATTAGGGTTTATTTCTAAGCCAATTTAAATCAAAAGCAGCGAAACTGGCAAAGGTGAGAAGTGATGTTCCACAAGCATCGGTGCTGGGACCACTCCTGTTCAACATTTACATAACCAATTCGGACTCGGGAAGCGGGAGTGAAATTTCTAATTTTGTGGATGCTTCCACAATGGGCGTGTATCGTTAACACTGTGGAGCTAAGCGGCAAAAAACATTGAATACATTAATAAACTTGCAAACTGGGCGTGTAAATTGCAAAGGAACTTCTGTTGTGTTTTCTGTAAAGCATGCACTCCCATGTTCCACCACCAGGGAGCGCATCCCCTGAAGTCCCAAGGGATCCCAGCATCCCTTGGGAGCACTGTATATAAGCCGGCCTCTAAGGCCTGTTCCTCACTCTGGAGTGTCTTAATAAAGACTTAGGTCACTGTTACTTTAATCTCACTGTGTGCAGTCTCATCTGTGTTAGGAACACAATACATCAAAATAGAGGAGTGTGAGTTGGTGCGTTTTAATAGGAAGAATATGAAAGTGACATTCTCCTTGGAAAATAATTATCTAAACAGGAATGAGGAACAGAGGGATGGGGCAGTACATTTACACCAATCACTAAATGCAGCGCTGGAGGTTCATCAATCCATAAAAAACAAAGAACAGGCTTTTGTTCGTGTCTCGAAGGATAGAATTGTAAAACATTGAAGTTATGTAAACTTGATTGGATCCTTGGTGTAAATATTATAAAATGACATCGCGGCACTGGAGAAGATGCAAAGTGTATTTCCTGGAATGATACCAGAACTGAGAGGGTATACTTATCAGGAAATGTTGAACAGGCCGTGGCTCTTTTGTTTAGCAAAGAGAAGACTGCGGGATGGTCAGATTGTGTCTTTCAGGATATGAAAGGCTTTGATAGGGTAGAGGGAGAAAAGATGTTTCCACTTGTGGGAGATACCAAAACTCAGGGACATAGATTGAAGACAGCCGTTAATAAATCCAACAGGGAATAAAGGACATCTTGACATCGGGGCACAAAAGGAGGTTTTAGCAAATAATCTTCATCAAATATTTAGTCTTAAGGGGAATCTTAATGGAGGAGGAGAGTTAGAGACGAATAGAGGTTTAGGGCGGGAATGCTAGAGCTTGGGACCTCGGCAGCTGAAGGAGGAGGGGAGTTCGTGAGGTGGAGATGTTTAGGGAGAGAATCCCAGAGCTTGGGACCTAGGCAGCTGAAGGAGGTGGAGAATTAGAGGTGGAGAGGTGTAGGGAGAGATTCCCAGAACTTGGGACCCAGGTTGCTGAAAGCATGCCTGCCATTGGTGGAGAAGTTTAAATCGGGGATGTGCAATCTGCCAGATTTGGAGCAGCACAGAGATTTCAGGAGGACTAAGTACTGGTGTAGGTTGCAGAGGCCATGAAGTGATTTGAAAACAAGAATGATCATTTTAAAATTGAGGCGCTGTCGGACAGGGAGCCAATGTAGGTCAGCGAGCACAGGTGTGATGGGGTATTGCGATAAGGTGCAAGTCAGGGGCACAGGCAGCAGAGTTTTGGATGAGCTGAGGTATATGGATGGTGGGAGATTGGAAGCCACAGAGGAGAGCATTGGAGGAGTCATATCCAGAGCTGGTAATGGCACGGATGAAGTTTTGAGCAGCAAATTAACTGCAACAGAGGCACAACGATGCCGTCCTGGTGAAGGAGTGGATATGGGGACGGAAGACCATCTCCTGCTCAAATAAGACGCTAAGGTTGCGAACGGCTGGGTTCAGCCTTAGACTGCTGACAGGAAGAGGGATGGAGTCGGTGGCTAGTGCAATGGAGATGGTGATGGGGGCCACTAGTACGGTCTCACAAATGTTTGGTTGGACTGCACCAGAACTGAAAGATAACAGTTATCAGGAACGATTGAACAGGTTGTGCTTGGTTCCTGTAGAAGACAGAGAACATAGAGGAGTCCTGATCGAAGTCTTGAAAATTATGATTGTTTTGGACCGGGTCGACGGTGACAGAAAATTTTATACTCGTGGGAGCATCCAAATCTGTGGAACCATAAATGCAATATAATCACTAATAACACCAATAGGGAAATAAAGAACAATGTATTTACTCAGAGAGTGGTTAGAATGTGGAACTCCCTACGTCAGGAAGTGGTTGAGATACATAGTTCAGATGCTGTCCAAGGGAAACTAGACGAGTAAATGAGAGAACATAAAATAAAATATATGCTGAGAGGCTGAGACGACGTTTTTGCAATGGGAGGAGACTGGTCTGGAGCATAAACACCAACACAGACTAGTCGGGCCGAACTATATGTTTCTGTGCTGTCTATTCTATGTAATGTATCCTCTGAACTACAGCTCCACTCTGCCGACCTAACTATTGACGAGCCTCTCACTCTGGAAGCTGCAATGAATTCCTTCACTAAATAGCTGCAGTGACCCTTTACAGAAGAACTCTGACAGAATGCAACAAGCTCGTGGTGCTGACCAGAAAGACAAGGTGGGACATGTCAATCAGAAACAGTGCCGTGTCCTAAACAGGTCGCTGGGTGTATTATCAGATCACCAGCCATTCCTGGTGTAATTCAGGGGATGGAAATCTGGGGCTAAATATTATATTCCTGGACTGGAAACACTGGGACCCGCCTCTGGCCTGTGCTCAGTTGTTCTGTTTATTAATTAAATGTATAATTGAGGTAAACGGATATTTCACCGCGCTCTTCAACTGCTCTCTGAACTTGGACTGGGTCACCCCGTAAATAAATGTGTTTGTGCAGCAACTTAAATTCCGCAGTATATATCCGACTTGTCGAAAGGTATATAAAGAAACATTGTAATCAGTGGGAATTATTCCTGCAATGCTATAATATAAGAATTCTATAACAAATATCAGCCACAGCAGTATGAAGCTGCCG